>NC_042624.1:6951531-7296840 GCF_901001135.1 Rhinatrema bivittatum | reverse complement strand
AGCCCTGCAGCATCTTTGAAACATTCTTCAAAAGTTCTTCTAAGGTCATGTTTCATAGAAACATAGATGTGTAATGGCAGAAAAACTCCATATCTAGCCTGCCCATCCACCCAACTAATTCAGCTTTGTAATTCCCATCACTCTCTCAGTGATCCCTATATTTTTCCCATGCTTTCATGATTTCAGATAAGGCTGAATTTTCACAGCGCTATGCATGCCTATACTGGGAGATACGCATGGCAGGCAGGACATGTTTATTTATTTATTTATTTGCTTTTATATACCGACATTTGATCGAGATATCACATCAGTTTACATATAACTTGAAAGAATAGGGCAAGGTCTGCCTATTTTACATTGTAACGTGGTAACTTGTCTAAGATCTAAAGAGATGAATATATATTGTAACATTTATCATATAATAATGTGGCAACATTTAAGATAACATATAAAATAACATTTATAATAACATTTATAATATATTAATATAATAAGATATTACATTGTAATGAGGCAGTTTGTAAAATTATAACTTATGTTGTAACAAGGTAATTTATATTAGGGCTGGAGAGAAGCATTTCTAGTATGATTTTACAACATTGCTTGGGAAGGTAGGATTGGCTGAGGAATTAGGTAGGGGCTTCGGGGGTTAGCTGGGTGGGATTCTGGTGGGTGGTGGGGGGTAGGGGTCGGGAGGGACAAAAAGAGGGAAGCTGGGGGGGTTACATCAGGGGGTGTGAGCGTGGAAGGGGTTGCACCGGTAGGGGGGGTGGGCGGGAGGAAGATTTAATTAGGGGTTAGTGTTGAGAGCGGGGCGGGAGCTGAGTATCTCGCAGGAAGGCTTCATTTTAGAGTTTGTGTTGAACTCAGGGAGGGGGTTAATTGTCTGGCGGGAAGGCTTTGTTGAATAGCCATGTTTTGAGTTGTTTTTTGAAAGCTTGGGTAGAAGGTTCATTTCTGAGTGGGGGTGGGAGGGAGTTCCACGGTGTTGGGCCTGTTACTGATATGGCTTATTTGCGGGTGGATGTGAGGTGTGCTGTTTTGGAGTTGGGAATGGTGAGGAGGCCAGTGTCTGAGGACCTTAGAATTCTCTGTGTGGAGTATGGGAGTATTGCAGCGTTTAGCCAGTTCTCTGTGTGGAGTATGGGAGTATTGCAGTGTTTAGCCAGTTGTGCAAGACATGTGCAAGTTGCGCGGATTTTCAAACACATGCGGCCACACATGTATCTCTCGGTATGCACAGAAAAAAGGGCTTTCAAAATAGGGGCAGGCCCAAGGCAGGGTCTGGTCGGGTTCTGGGCAGGGCATGGGTGGGCATGGGCAGGCCAGGATAGCGCCATTAAGGCATAGTCGCATTGAGCAAGCGCTGGGATCCGACCAACCCATGCAGCTTGCTGCAGAGAACAGGTAAGTTTTAAAACAAAAAAAGAGTACTTAGTGGGGTGTTAGGGATTGGGGTTAGTAAGGGAAAAGGCAGGCAAGTTAAGTAGCAGTTTAGGTAGTTCCCTCCCAGTACATTCCTTTATTGAAGTAGACTGGCAGGGAACTGGGGAAATGGCCTACTCCATCACTGCATGCATCTACTAAATCCCCCCCACTTATGTGCAAGAGACGGCACTCACACGCACATGCGTACGTCAATATAAAATCAGCGCGTATCGACATGCGCGTATCGTATTATAAAATCAGCCCTTCCATGTGTGTGTGCCAGCAACCACATGCACATGGACGTCTGCATGGATGTTTGAAAGTTACCATCATATTGTTTGTGACTCCACCACCTTCACTGGGAGGCTATTCCATACATCCACTATCCACTCTGTAAAGAAAGATTACTCTTGAGTCTGTTGAGATTACTATTAGTTATCAGAAACAGTTGATTATCTCTTTATATCAGAGATAATCAAGTGGCTGGACATAGGACAGTGGATGAAATAATGTTCTGTTTACATTATATGCAAGGCAAGTATACATCTGAACATTGGCATGAACATTTTGTTAGAATGTGAATCTGACTTGCCGGTTGTGTCAAGAACAATGCCTTTAACATGTCAGTAGGATTTTTAGGAAATATTTTTGGTGCTTTGTGGTGATGGTTATGGAATCTTCATTGTGACTTTGTATGTCTTGCAGATTTCACAGAATCTATGAGGTTATTTGAGAACACATGCCTCCAATGTTCTTCATGCTCATGATAAAAAAAATTCAGGTCCCTACATTGTCTGTAGGAGGCCCAATAATACATCAGAAAGATTTGTTTGTAACTTTCTGAAGTGACCAGGTTTAATGTTTCACTCAGATGAGAAATTAGAAAGATATGTATTTTTTCTAGTAGAACTTTTGAAGAAACCATCCTACTCAATAGATTAAGAGAAATTGGTCTAAGAGATTACACTATTCGCTGGTTTCAATCGTATTTGACAAATAGATCATATAAAGTTAAAATAAACTGCTCTGAATCAGAACATACTAATATTGTGCATGGCGTTCCACAAGGATCTTCATTAGCCTCAACACTGTTTAATATATATTAGGGATGTGAATCGTTTTTTGACGATTTAAAATATCGTCCGATATATTTTAAATCGTCAAAAATCGTTAGGGCCACGATACAATACCAATTCCCCCGATTTATCGTCAAAAAATCGTAAATCGGGGGAAGGGGGAGGGCAGGAAAACCGGCACACTAAAACCCCCTAAACCCCACCCCCGACCCTTTAAATTAAACCCCCCACCCCCCGAACCCCCCCCCAAATGCCTTAAATTACCCTGGGGTCCAGCGGCGGTCCATAGCTAAATCGGGGGAAGGGGGAGGGCAGGAAAACCGGCACACTAAATCCCCCTAAAACCCACCCCCGACCCTTTAAATTAAATCGGGGGAAGGGGGAGGGCAGGAAAACCGGCACACTAAATCCCCCTAAAACCCACCCCCGACCCTTTAAATTAAATCCCCCCAAATGCCTTAAAGTACCCTGGGGTCCAGCGGCGGTCCGAAACGGGCTCCTGCTGTTGAAGCGTGTTGTCTTCAGCCGGCGCCATTTTGCAAAATGGCCGCCGCAAAATGGCGGCGGCCATAGACCAACACGATTCGACCGCAGGAGGTCGCTTCCGGACCCCCGCTGGACTTTTGGCAAGTCTTGTGGGGGTCAGGAGGCCCCCCCAAGCTGGCCAAAAGTCTCTGGGGGTCCAGCGGGCGTCCGGGAGCGATCTCCTGCCGCGAATCGTTTTCCGTACGGAAAATGGCGCCGGCAGGAGATCGACTGCAGGAGGTCGTTCAGCGGAGGTCCGGAACCCTCGCTGAACGACCTCCTGCAGTCGATCTCCTGCCGGCGCCATTTTCCGTACGGAAAATGGCGCCGGCCATACGCGTATGGCCGGCGCCATTATCCGTACGGAAAACGATTCGCGGCAGGAGATCGCTCCCGGACGCCCGCTGGACCCCCAGAGACTTTTGGCCAGCTTGGGGGGGCCTCCTGACCCCCACAAGACTTGCCAAAAGTCCAGCGGGGGTCCGGAAGCGACCTCCTGCGGTCGAATCGTGTTGGTCTATGGCCGCCGCCATTTTGCGGCGGCCATTTTGCAAAATGGCGCCGGCTGAAGACAACACGCTTCAACAGCAGGAGCCCGTTTCGGACCGCCGCTGGACCCCAGGGTACTTTAAGGCATTTGGGGGGGTTCGGGAGGGGGGGATTTAATTTAAAGGGTCGGGGGTGGGTTTTAGGGGGATTTAGTGTGCCGGTTTTCCTGCCCTCCCCCTTCCCCAGATTTAGCTATGGACCGCCGCTGGATCCCAGGGTAATTTAAGGCATTTGGGGGTGGGGGATTTAATTTAAAGGGTCGGGGTGGGTTTTAGGGGGTTTTAGTGTGCCGGTTCACGATTTTAACGATTTTCACGATATTCTAAACACCCAAACGGCAACGATACGATTCCCTCCCCCTCCCAGCCGAAATCGATCGTTAAGACGATCGAGGACACGATTCACATCTCTAATATAATATGCGGCCTCTATGCAAGCATTTAGTAGGACTTGGTTTAACCCATTTTATTTATGCAGATGTACACATTTTAATTCCGATTACAGGAATTTACATTAAAACTTTGGGAAATGTATCTTTCCACAATAAATCGACTAACGCAAATGAGTCTATCTCTAAACTCTAACAAAATTGAACTTCTGATACTATGTCACAAACTAAATAAACAAATTGAGATAGAAGTAAAAACAATATCTAACAGATACTCAAACTCACACAAAGTTAAAGATCCTTGACAGCGAAAGAAACCTAAAAAGGTGGATAAATATTAAATAATATAATTAAAGATGGCTACTTCAAACTGCATGTCCTAAAAAGATTTAGACCACTACTTCACAAGCATAACTTCAGAACATTCCTTCAAGCACTCATTTTCTCAAAAATGATTACTGTAATGCATTATTATTAGGCCTCCCTGCTTCAGCCACAAGACCCCTCCAACTTCTGCAAAATTCAGCTGCCAGAATATTAACTAATACTAGAAAATCGGAACATATAGCTCCTATTCTAAAAGAATTACACTGGCTTCCTATCACACATTGGATCCAGTTCAAAACTCTATCATTAATTCACTTTTTTGAAGGAGTTAATAAACATGTGCATAAAGGTGAACCGGTAGATGTAGTGCACTTGGATTTTCAAGGCATTTGACAAAGTTCCTCATGAGAGGCTTCTAGGAAAAGTAAAAAGTAATGGGATAGGTGGTAATGTCCTTTCGTGGATTACAAACTGGCTAAAAGACAGGAAACAGAGAGTAGGATTAAATGGACAATTTTCTCAGTGAAGGGAGTGGGCAGTGGAGTGCCTCAGGGTTCTGTACTGGGACCCTTACTTTTCAATATATTTATTAATGATCTGGAAAGAAATATGACGAGTGAGATAATAGTTCATGTCTTGTTAAGCGATTGTGATGGCAATTATGTTGTACCTGCCTTGGACTTTGTGATACGCACAGGCAACAACAAACAGCAAATAAATAAATAAATAAAATAAATAAATGGAATTCTTTTGAACATCTGGGGAATGTCAAATGTGCTTACACAGAAGTCTGCCTAGTTGTATGGATAAAATACTATCATGGATTCAAATTTTCATACAGAGACCAAATGGATCATCTATACTAATAAACGAAGCTTGACCGACGTGCCGCAAATGTGCAGTAGAGACCAGCTCTACCGCGCATGTGCGGGCGAGCACGTCAGTCTGAGCCAGCGTCAGAAAAAAGAAAAAAAAAACAATGGCGGCGTCCAGTGGCAGCGGCAGCGGCGTTGGGTGGCGGCGTCCGGTGGTAGCGGCGGCGGGTGGCAGCGGCATGGCGGCATCCGGCGGGTGGCGTTGGGTGGTGGCGGCGTCCGGTGGTAGCGGCGGCGGGAGGCAGCGGCGGCGGCATTGGGTGGCGGCGGCGGCGTCCGGTGGTAGCGGCATGGCGGCGTCCAGCGGCGGCGGCGTTGGGTGGCGGTGGCGTCCGGTGGCGGGGGGTGGCAGCGGCGGCGGCGGCAGCGAGGGAGGACAGAGAGAGGGAGGGACTGAGTGAGAGGGGAGGAGAGAGAGGGAGTGGGACTGAGTGAGAGGGAGAGAGGGAGTGGGACTGAGTGAGTGGAGGAGGGAGGGAGATAGAGAGGGAGTGGGACTGAGGGAGGGAGTGGGACATAGAGGGAGGGGAGGGGGGGAGGGAGTGGGACAGAGGGAGGGAGTGGGACTGAGGGAGAGTGGGACAGAGGGAAGGAGTGGGACAGAGTGAGAGGGAGGGAGACAGAGTGAGAGGAGGGGGGAGAGGGAGAGAGTGAGAGGGAGGGAGAGGGGGGGAGGGAGTGAGACTGAGTGGGAGGGAGGACTGAGTGAGAGGAGAGAGGGAGGAGTGGAGGTGGGAGGTAGGGGGTGGAGGGGAGAGAGAATGAGGGGAGGGAGGGGAGAGACAGAGGGATGTAGCCCTTTTTAACGGCGGTGGCAGCGAGGGAGGAGAGAGAGAGGGAGGGACTGACAGAGAGAGTGAGGGACTGAGTGAGAGGGGAGGAGAGAGAGGGAGTGGGACTGAGGGAGGGAGGGAGTGGGACTGAGAGAGTGAGAGGGAGGGAGAGGGGGGGGGGGGGAGTGGGACTGAGGGAGGGAGGGAGGGAGTGGGACTGAGGGAGAGTGAGAGGGAGGGGGGGAGGGAGGGAGTGAGACTGAGTGGGAGGGAGGGACTGAGTGGGAGGAGAGGGAGGAGTGGGTGAGAGGGAGGGAGGTAGGGGGTGGAGGGGAGAGAGAATGAGGGGGAGGTGAGAGACAGAGGGATGTAGCCCGTTTTAACGGGCTTAACGGCTTGTTAATACATAACCAATGCCAATTTAAAATTTTATCAACTTAATGAACTTATTAAATATAAAAAGAAATCCTCTAAAGTCATTATAAAGTAAACATGTTTATAAGGATCTGTTTTTCTTCTAGTACTTTAAAATAAAGTAAATATAGTAATGTAACTTCTATTCCACGCAGGATTGGGGAGCATGGGGGAAATTCTCTCTGGGGCTGTGAGCTGAGAGCAGGATAATCTGCAGGGCCCAAGGACACTCCCCATAAAAAGTAATATGCCATCCAGTTATGCTCCAACATAAAAATAGTTTACTACCGAATCTTCAGAATGAATCATCTCGGCATACACCAAAATATAGAGGTAATCATCAACCAAGTCACATTCCCCTCTGCTGCCTCGGGTACAGTTAGATTGTAAGATCTTTCGGGATAGGGAAATACCGATAGTACCTGAATGGAATCTGCTTTGATATACACTGTGTAGTGCCAAAAAGCAGAATATAAAAAATCTAAATAAATATAAAAATCCAAATAAATAACCAACATTTCCAGTCCTTATTCAGCTCTTCACTGCTCAACCAACCAGAAATGTCTTCTTGCTCTGTACTCCCCACTTCTTTCCCTTTAGTAACACTTACTTCTTCCCTTGCTACCCGCGTCCTCTTACTGTAGCCTCTTCTACCCAGGCCTTTCCTGCCCTCTTTTTTCTTCCATCATTAAAATTACTGCTCACACCGTCCTGTTCAGCTCAGTGCAGCCTCGGTATCTTCGGAGTCCCAAAGCAAGTTCCCTCTGGCACAATTTGCCTTCCTTGTCCAGATACGTTCTTACCCCAGTTAAGCACAGGTTTCTTCAGATCTTCAACCAGTAGTGCAGCACGTCAGGCTTCCTGCTAATAGTAATCCCTTCCATAACCCTGGGAGGGGATTGCAGCTGCAACCTTTATCTTTCCTTCCAGTCTGGAGCAGAGTTAGGGCTTATATCCCTGTTCCTATTGACCGAGTCCATAGGGGCTGTTCCCCACTGTCAGTGGGGAACAGCCCCTATGGGCATGAAACACCCCTGACCCAGAGATGACCTGCAAACACTGGGACATTCCCACTCTACATCCAATGCAACCTTTTACCCTTTCATTTCCTTACAGTTTTTTTCCATATTTCCAATAAGGGGAAAATCTCCTCGTTACCATAAACCTTTTTAGTAATATAAAATGTTATACACTTTGTGGCATAGGAGATACAGTAATACAGTGAATGATCCAAACAAAATGATTTAAAAAACTTTCTGTAGGCAGAATGATCTTTTAACAGAAATTATTCAGCAGTTAAATAAAGCAAATGCTTAATGTAATATGTTCCTACAAATGGAAGTGATATTTTAAATCCTGAAAGATCAATATGCCAGACGCAGGTATTAGGAATAAAATAGCTAATTTAACATTTTCTAAAATGGAATAACATTTCAAAACCCTTTTGATGGACGTGTAAGTACAGATCTTATTGTAGCAGCATGGGTATGAAAAAAAGTGACATTTTCATTGTGTTAGCATATTTATTATAATTCCAGAAAAAGTAGAGGAGGTAATATCCAGTCACCAGCTGGCTTGCAAAGTTAGAGCCTGATTCATCATGGGGTTTTATCATAGACACAGAATGGGAGAAAAACCTTACTGCTAAGTTTTTGAAAGCCCGGCCCGCTTAAAAACCGGGGGATAAGCACCTTCCGGCTGTGCACGTGCTGAGCTCATTTTAAAAACAACTCAGCCACATGCGTATCTCGCAATACGGCCATTAGGCCCTGTCCCAGGGAAGAGTACACCGACTGCCGGCAAGTGCACGAACTTACTCCTGCTCGGAGGAGCGGGTAAGTTCCTAGCGAGAAAAATGAGGGTAGATAGGGTTAGTTTAGAGGTCGAAGAGAAGAGGGGAAAAGGGAGGATGGGTAAGTAAGGGTGTAGGAAATTTCCCTCCCAGTCCGCTCCTTAATTGGAGCAGACTGGAAGGAAACTGGGCAAAGGCAGATCGCATCTCCGCACATACTTTAAAAAATCCTCCCCCTCCCCGCGCGACTCGCGATCCGCCTGTACATGCGCATGCAGATATAAAATATGATTCCTGCGCATGCATACATGCCTGATTTTAATAAGATGAGCTCATCGTGGCGCGCATCTTATAAAATCGCCGCGTCCATGCGCGCCCACCGGGAACTGCGTGCACCTGGATGCACGCGCGTTTCTTTGAAAATCCACCCCTCAGTGAATCAGGCAGTCAGCCAGAAAACATATGCAGCTAACTGTGGTGGAATATTCAGCTGCGCGGCTGCACGATCGAATATGCCAAACTATCTTAAAATCAGCCAGGAGTATTCTACAATACGACAAGAGTTAGCTGGAAACATTCTCCAACTGCCCTGAAATGTCCCCAGAATTTTAGGCAGATAAGTGGTGATTTTCAAAAGTCTGCATTTGGCTTGATAATGTGCATGCTACCCAGTCTAACGCTGCTGAACAGGGAGCCCATAGACTTTATAGGAGAATGGAAACATTTGTCAGTTCTCCAGGCTTTTTCCATTGGGCAGGAGAAGGTTTCTGAAAAACCTGCTCGTTGTTTTTGCTGTGAATCTTCTTGCGTGCCTTTCAGGGGAGCAGTTTTCAAGCTGCATGCAGTGGGATCAAGTCTATGGGCAGTTTTTACTAGAGATGTGAATCATGTCCTCGATCGTCTTAACGATCGATTTCGGCTGGGAGGGGGAGGGAATCGTATTGTTGCCGTTTGGGTGTGTAAACTATCGTGAAAATCGTTAAAATCGTGAGCCGGCACACTAAAACCCCCTAAAACCCACCCCCGACCCTTTAAATTAAATCCCCCACCCTCCCGAACCCCCCCCCCCAAATGCTTTAAATTACCTGGGGATCCAGCAGTGGTCCAGAACGGTGGCGGTCCGGAACGGCCCCCTCAATTGAATCCTGTTGTCTTCTGCCGGCGCCATTTTGCAAAATGGCCGCCGCAAAATGGCGGCAGCCATAGACCAAAACGATTCAATGCAGGAGGTCGTTCCGGACCCCCGCTGGACTTTTGGAAAGTCTTGTGGGGGTTCCGGACCACCGCTGAACGACCTCCTGCAGTCGATCTCCTGCCGGCGCCATTTTCCGTACGGAAAACGATTCGCGGCAAGAAATCGCTCCCGGAACCCCGCTGGACTCCCAGGAACTTTTGGCCAGCTTGGGGGGGCCTCCTGACCCCCACAAGACTTGCCAA
The DNA here is from genome assembly GCF_901001135.1 of Rhinatrema bivittatum. Taxonomy (NCBI): domain Eukaryota; kingdom Metazoa; phylum Chordata; class Amphibia; order Gymnophiona; family Rhinatrematidae; genus Rhinatrema; species Rhinatrema bivittatum. The sequence goes on along the minus strand of NC_042624.1, from coordinate 7,287,256 downwards.
AAGTCCAGCGGGGGTCCTGAACGACCTCCTGCGTCGAATCATTTTGGTTTATGGCCGCCGCCATTTTGCGGCGGCCATTTTGCAAAATGGCGCCGGCTGAAGACAACAGGATTCAATTGAGGGGGCCGTTCCGGACCGCCACCATTCTGGACCACCGCTGGATCCCCAGGTAATTTAAAGCATTTGGGGGGGTTCGGGAGGGTGGGGGATTTAATTTAAAGGGTCGGGGGTGGGTTTTAGGGGGTTTTAGTGTACCGGTTTTCCTGCCCTCCCCTTCCCCCGATTTACGATTTTTTAACGATAAATCGGGGGAATTGGTATTGTATCGTGGCCCTAACGATTTTTGACGATTTAAAATATATCGGACAATATTTTAAATCGTCAAAAAACGATTCACATCCCTAGTTTTTACCTGTGAACTGTGCGCACCAGTTCCAAACGAGGGAATATGCACAAATATTTCACTTGCAGTTGCTGTTTGTCATAGAAAATAGGGCTGTTCAGTCTGGGGAAAAGACGACTGAGGCGGGATATGACAGAGGTCTACAAACTCATGAAAGGACTTGAACAGGTTAATGCAAATCAATTATTTACTCTCTCAGATAATAGAAGAACTAGGGGGCACTCCATGAAGTTAGCAAGTAGCACATTCAAAACAAACTGAAGAAAATTCTTTTTCACACAGCGCATAGTTAAGCTCTGGAATTCATTGCCAGAGGATGTGGTTATGGCAGTTAGTGACATGAGTAGGGCTTCCCCAGTTCCCTCCCAGTCCACTCCAATTAAGGAGGAGGAGGAGAGGGGAAAAGGTAGGAAGGTTAGATAGACAAGGGGCAGACCGGGAGAGAATGTCCGTATACCCCTATCTAACCTTCCTACCTTTTCCCCCTCTCCTACCCGACCTTTACCCCTTCCTAGATAATAGAATTTTTTTGTAAGTTAGTTTACTGCTCCTTGGAACAGCAATAGACTTTGCACACCGGGCAGGTACTGGCGCCAACTTTCCCGAGACAGCAGCTAATGGTGCTGTGTCCCGGTCTGCCCCCGCCCCCGCCCCTACCCACCCAAACTCTGCCCCCCAGCCCTCCCCTTTCTCGAGGCCCAGCACCTCGGCATGTATCAGGAGTTATGCACGTGGCCGGGCCATTTGGAAAAAGCGCGCAGGTCCCAGCCACGCACGTAACCCCGGAAATTTACGCCCCTGGGCTTCTGAAAATTAGGCCTTTACTGAACAGAATATTTTACCAGCAGTATTCATAAGCACAGTTTTTTTTATTGTCCTAATGAAAGAAAAGTACATTTTACAAACATATTAATTAGTCCATGATAAAGGAATTGGCTGAAGCTCAATTTCTACACATCCAATCGAATTAACACAGCGATCGCACACTTTGGGGTGGATTTCATAATGGAGGCACCAGTTTTATAACATGCGCACGCCGGCACGCTCGTGGTATAAAATACATGGGCCGCGTGCACATACGTGACGGAGTTTCTAATCCATGCACATATGTGCAGGCGACGCGTGCAAGGGGGGGGATGTTAGCGATTTCTGCGCAGCAACGCATTTCAGCCTTCCCCAGGTCCCTCCCAGTCCGTTCCAATTAAGGAGCGGACTGGGAGGAAACTTCCCTATCCCCCTACCCATACTCCCTCACTCTTCCCCTATCCTCCCCTCCCCCTAAACCCTACCATTTTTTTGGATTTTTCTTTGTTTTGCAACTTACTTCAGCACCTGGCCAGGCCCCTTCAAAAATTGGGTCAGCGCGCGTGCAAGGCCTGGCCACGCGCATAAAACCTGGATTTTACACTCGCGTGGCATTTAAAAATCTGGGCTTTTATTTTTTCGGGAGAAGCAGTTTCCATATGCACTACACCATGGTTATAGCTCTTTTGACTTCACTATATCAAGTTTTAAAACAATTTAAAGCAACCTTAGACTATACTAAGGGCCTGATTCAGCAAGGTACTTTCTGATAGACACAGAATGGGAGAAAAGCCTTAGTGAGTCAGGCAATAAATTAGGTTAAAAAAAAGAAAGCCACGTTTAAACTGTAATTGTGCATTTGAGCTTGAGCACTTTTAAGAGTGCTATTTCACTCTCTTTAAATATAATTATGCTTAAATCTTTGACATGAAATGCATTACTAAAATAAATCAGTATCTCAGATATTTAAACTGAACTATACCAGATTTAAAGATGATAGAGTGCAGTTACAACCTATTCCACAGTTTAAGTCTTTTATTTGACATCGAGTGAGCATCAATATGTACAACACTACAGAAAGCAGAGCAGCACTATTAAAATAAACTATCCAGAACTTAACAGCAGTTAAAACACAATCATTTCACCTTTCACTCCTGACTTGAATCAGCCATGTATTTATAATTGGAAAATGTCTTCATACTCACACTGCTTGTTTATTCACTCAAAGGTTCACTTCATTCTTCTCCCAATCTCAGTAGGGAGAGGGTTTAAATATCTCTGCCAGCTGCCTATTCTTCTTCTGCCTTCCCCAAGTTAAGCGTAACATTTATACAGCTTTGAGAAAACCATTGTATAAGCTGGTTTGAGCTTTTTGTATGGTGCATTAGCAACGTAATGAAGAAGCAATCTTTTTATTTCCTGAGGCTGGCCAGACAAATGGGAGACCTCACTACTTTGTAAAAACAAGGAAACTTACAGAAGCCTGTAGCAATCTGGTCCTGCTTGACTTCCTGGCAGCATGGAGCCACTGTTCTTTCATACGAAATTTTACTTTAAATGCAAATCTCTCTCTTGTACCTAGTAAGGTTGACACAATTAGTTTGCCACAAAGCCAATTGTTGTGTTTTTCCATGCCTTAGGGGCATTTTTGCATGTAAATTCTTATTTTCCATGCAAGGCGTTTCAGCTCTGTAGATAAAGCCTGTTGAAATTCTAAATTGACAGGATTGCAATCTTCTAAATGAGTGATGAACACGATACTTATGATTGATGCTATTATATCCAGAAACAGATTGCTCTTTCATTAAGGGAGATGGACAAAGTCCTTAGGTAAACCATGACCCTCCTCTCTGCAGTCATAAGAAGCAGAGTTGCTTCAAAAACTGAGCTACCCATTTATGAATATAAAATGAGCCATGCTGAATCGGACCAATGATCCACTGAGCCCAGCATCCTGTCTCTCAAAATCCAGCCCGGGTCACTTGCAAGTACCCGTCAACTCCTAGTAGGGAAGACCATTCTGCGTTGCATGCTCCCAGAGGTATGCGGTGGGGAACCCCGAGCCTGCAAAGGCCTGAAAACTGTTATGAACCTGTCCTTCCAGAACTTGTCCAATCTTTGTTTTAGCCCAGCTATGCTATTCACCTGGGACCACATCCCACTGGCAACAAAATACACAGCTTAATTGTGGCCAAGCCATTAAAATACTCTTAATTGTTTTTCAAGCTATCAGTTGTACTAATAAATATTTGAAAGGTCATTATTTATCTTGCTCCACATTACTTATAAACGTACTATCATATCCCCTCTAGGTCATCTCTAACCACCCCTAACTGTTAAGCCTTTCTTCACAAGAGAGCCATTCCATACACTTTATCATTTTTGCTGCACTTCTTCTATACCTTTTCTAGTTACAATATTTTTTCTGAGATGGGGGCAACCAGAACAACAGCACCAAAATATTGCAGGTCCTGATGCGCCACTGATTTATAGAGATGCATTATAGTATTCTCAAGTTTTATCTTCTGTTCCTTTCCAGCTAATTCCTAACATTTTAGAGGTCGCTATTCAAACCTTAGGCAACCACTTATCTGGTTAAAATGATCACTTACCTGGCTATAACTTACCTGGCTATAACTTATCCAGCTATATAGCATTTTCAGTAGCCACTGCTTATCTGAATATCTCTGAATGTCATCATTTCTTCTGGATAAAAAAAAGGGGTGTGTCAGGGGCAGTCCAAAGTTAATACCATGCAGACGGCTAAACTTAGGCCTCCTACAATACCGGATCCCTCTACCACTGCCGGGGCAAATCGTTACCTGCCCACTTGCAGCCTTTAAAAGACACAGCGTGCTTCTGATATGGTGGTTGTCTTGCAAAAACACTGCCAAGGAGATGGGCTCTGCAGGAAAGACAGCAGGGAAGAAGAAGATAGCAGCCACAAAGGGAGTACAGACTCAAAATTCATATTTTATTTTTTTTTACTCCCTGAGGAGAAAGAATTCACAAGGTACAGGTTTAATAAGCAAGCTATGTTGGATCTGTGTGGCTTGGTCAAACATGGTCTGGAAAGGAGCACAAAAAGAAGTCCTGCTCTGTCTGTTCATATAGTCACCACTGCCTCGGGCCTTCCTAGCTACTACTGGCAGCTTACAAACACTGTAGGTGACACTACTGGTATAGCAGACTCTGACTCTTCCCCTGCAAACACCAGTTTATTACAACTCTCTTCTGAGGAGTTAAGGACTATTTCTCTTCGCACACTACACAGCAGAGAGAGGAACATTTCTGGACTACTGAGCTTCCCTCTGTGCTGAGCACTATAGATTGCCTGCTTGTGGCATAAAGACAAGAAATGGAGTATGAAAGAGCTTATAGGAATAGGAAAATGAAGTCTGTAATGCCAGGAGGATTATCACAGATGTTAGAGCCAAGTAGGGTCCATGCCATGATGCACACATCTTCTCACAGTTTGGACTGGCAGAGGAGTTTGAGGGCTCCTAGGTAAGTCAGAGCTTCTTCCATTACGTTCCTCAAAGTAATTGTAAGATTCAGATTGTAATAGTCTGGGTTGTAACAGTGGGCATAATGCTGCAAACCTGGCTTGTTAACCTTTGTGCTTTGCACTTATCTCCAGGGGCTTCTTTTCCCTTCAGCACAACCAAGATGTAACCTTGAGCACTGTTTGGGTCAGGAAAAATGTCGCCTCTAATTTAATTATTGCTGTATATACAGACAGACTCCATGATACTGGGGTCCTCTGATCTGCCACTTGTCTCTATAGAGAATAGCTGCGGTATTCTAACTCTGATTTTCTCCACTGGCAGAAGTGACAGATGCTAAAAACTTGGCTTTTAACTGTTATTAGAATTCCACGGACTCCATCAAAAAGAAAAGTGCAATGGGTCTCAGCAACACACCCCGATCAGTCAGAGAGCAACATTTGGTATTTTGAAGACACTCCTTAGATGTCTGGCTAAGAATGGGAGGAGCCCAGACTAGATCTGTAGCATCTTTGTGGCCGGCTGTACTCTTCACCAACTGAGCTCTACTGTGAATGATCCAAGAGGAGGAGAATGGAAATCATTCTGAATGTGATGCGGACTCTGAACCTGATATACCAGACATACAAATGTGTGTATCCACTCCAGGCCATCTCTTAGAAAAAGCTTGATTGAGGACATTTCTAGATAAATATTTATTCCATATCCATTGTGTAAAATCAGTGTCAAAGGTGCACAAACAGGAATGGTGCTCAGAATAACAACTACAGTTTCCCCTCCCCCTCCTACTATTGCAATGTGGGTCCTAGTATGTTAAAGCTACTGATTTTCATCACCAGCAGGCTGGAAGTATAGAAAAAAAATATGCTATGCTAATTTCCTGCCTGTGCTGCCAAACGTTGGTAAGCAGGCAGGAATATAACCAGCTAACTTTTGAAAATGGATGGCTCTCTTCTTTTTAATGAGATAATGGCTGGATAAATATATTTGCCACACAGTCCGAATAAATGTTATCCATTAGAAGCTGAAACTGTGAGTCCTGCTGATACAGTTAAGCCACTTAGCAGGTTAATGTTACATATTACATGGACAGGTATAGAGTGACTGTCTTTGGATTTTTGTATAACTGATCAGCTTGTGAAGACCAGAGAGGCCCTAAGGCTCCTTCCTAGAATATCTATGCTAGTTTAGGCACCAACCTGTCATCCAGGTGATGGAGCAATGGAGAATGTAGCTTTGCTGTTTGTGTTAAACTTGGCATGTGACTGGACAACTGCTTCAGCGCTTAATCAATGTATGACAAAGTGTTCTTGTATTTCTATATGATGTTTTGGTGGTTCAGGTGAATAAACAAGACAACATCTATACTATAGTAAAGTATGAAAAGTATATTGTATTAACATTAATAATAGAAAAATGTATAAACATTAATAGAAATGTTATGTACTGAAAGGGGTACAAACTGGCAACATTATGGCTTCAGATAGTGCAGAGTTACTGTCCACTAGATGCCGTAATAAGCAGTTGATGGCCCATAACTCTGCCCTTACAGCTCTTATCTCCTTTGTAAGGGCTCTTTGCCTAGCTCTCTGTATGGAAAAGAAGAAAGTGTAGAACCTATAGGAGGAATGGAGAAAGTTAAACAGGAATCCCCCTCATAGGCATGCTCCTACTGATAAGCAGAGGGCCAGAAGCTCGAAGAGTGCCCATGGCTTGAAGACATAATTTGGGAGTGCAAGCTGGAGGAACAGCACAAGAAGGAGCTGGTTGTAGAGGATGGCCCCCCAGAAAGAGAACAAAAAGTGGGAAAGCAAATGGACAGATCCTTTTGCAAAACTTTAAAACTGTAACCTGGTGGATATCCCACATCAAGAACTGAAGGAATTTGTGATTGCACAATTAGCCTTAGTTCCATAGCTTAATACTAATAGTATAACTGAATCTAGAAAGGTTAGGACAAGTTTCTGGAGGATGTCCACTTAAATGAGTATTAGCCTAATAGATGTTGATTTCTCCAACTCTCAATTCTTGGTGGCAACACAGAGAAAACAGACTTTTATATTGGGATTTGCTGGCTACTTCAATGTGATCTGTACTGGTTATATTCAGAGACAGGATGCAGGACTGAATGGAATAATTGTCTGACCCAGCATTGCACTTCGTATGTTCTTATGATTGGATGTCTAACAATATTTGGAACAACATCCCTTCAAGCCTCAGATTAGAACCCTGTCTCATTACGTTCAGGAAAAAACTTAAGACGTGGCTATTCCACCAAGCCTTCGATGATCCTCCAGACAATCCTTAGTCTTCTTTTCCCTCACTTGGACATAGAAGATTGAGGTCCTCCAACCATTCAAACGAAGGACTCTGGCACTCACTGGTTAAAGCATCTTATGCTCTAACCCAAATTCCTTTTTGTATTATGTTTTTTAATTACCTTCTGCCATTACCTTTCTTCCAGCTTTTAAGCTTCCCAAGTTTTTTAGTCCTTGTTAAATGTAACTTTGCCTTATTCACTTCTCTTGTTAATTACGTTTATTTATTGCTTCAGTTATACCCTTGTTTTATGTAAACCGATCCAATATGGTTATTACTATGAAGGTCAGTATAAAAAAGTGTTAAATAAATAAATAAATAAATAAATAATATTGAACTAAGCTTTGGAGAACATATTGTCAATTAGATCAGAACTGACAGCTATAAAATATTGATAAAAGAAATATAGTCAAACCGGTGTTAATGGGTTCTATAAGGAAGGATCAGTTCTTGAAATGTAAAATTTTAATGATTTCAGAAGTAAGTACAAACAGTAAAATCAGCACTATTTAAAGTCAACCAAAATTAAGGGATGTTAATGCACGAGAATAAATTTATTTTTATTTATTTATTAAGGCTTTTATATACCGACTTTCTTGATACAAATCAAATCAATTCTTAAACTGTAAATTAATTTGGACTGTTAGAGAACTGAATCCATAGGCAATATGGCACATCAATTTATTATGGTTTAATGCATGGTCATAGAAACAATGAACCCACCTGTTTCATTTCTAAAGGCAGTTTGCAATGTATTTTGGAGGATAAAGGTTCCCCTGAATACTCAGGTTTGCAAGATGTGTGGAAGATAAACATTTTCTGAACCTGCTCTAATGCAATGACTTAGAGTCTGAGAGATAGTCTGAGTAGTGCAGATTGAATCTAGAATCTTTTCTCTAACTTGTGTGCAGAAGAATTGCTGGAGGTCTTGAGAACTGATCTCCTTGTAGGATTGTATGCCAGAAGACACCAAATGCCTCTAATCAAAAGATACCCTAAAAATAGTTTGAACCAAAAACCAACAGAAAGGGTGAAAATATCTTTCGTGCTATATGTTTTGTCCGGAATCTGATTAGAGAGACATATGCCACCTCATAGGATATGTCCTGAAGTATATACCGTTTTATTTTTTTTTATCGAATCTTAGTGATGAAAATTAAAAAGACAGTCTTGGACAATTACAAGAACATTCTTAAGCCTTCTCCAAAAATGTAGGGCATAATGACAGCAGGTTGGAAGCAATAAGACCTCTTCAATGTACTCTCTCCATCCCCTGAAGCAGACATCATTTTCGAAACACTACCAGCATCAGATGCACGAAGTCAGCAACGGCAGAGAATTTACATATAACTTTAAGCCATTTGTGCTGCCTTTGAGTTTAAGTCTTTTATTAAGCGTTCCCTAGCCTCTAGTAATATTGATGTTGGAGAGGGTTTAAGAACTCTTTTGCATTTGTTTTGGACTTTAACTGCACTGCATGTTTGGAGAAGGCTTAAGAATTTTTGTGCATGTGTCTGAGACTGTCTTTTTAAATTGCATCACAAAAATTCAACAAAAATTAAAAACGGTGTATACTTCAAGTTCAGACATAGCCTATGAGGTGATATATGTCTCTCTAATCAGATACCGGACAAACCAATAGAGCAAGAAAGATATTACACCCTTTATCCTGGTTTTTGGCTCCTTGTTGGGTTTGCCAAAATCTGTGGTGAATGAATTTCCAGGCTCCAGAAGAGAGAAATATTCTTCCCTTTTGGACCATTACAGTTTTGTGTTCTTGTGTACTCCTAAAGTTTTCATTAGTAAAGAGGAAGTTTAGGAATGAATAACAAATAAATAAATAATAAATAAGCATGATCAAACTCTTTGAAACAAACACAAAAGGACTTAATGAGGACATTGGCTTTTTACTGTTTCTCACTTCTGTCAGCTTCTTCCCCTACCTTTTACCATTTGACACATGCAAGCAGCCTAAGACCTAAATGACCTTGTACTATTTAAACCCAGTGTAACTGCGCTGTTTCCTCTGACCGTATAAAAGCAGGATAACGCTTGAAAGTTAGCTCAGTAAAGGATACCACCTGCAGCTTGTTTAATGCTTATTTCTACATTATCCTTTTGGCAAAAATTTAGTGAGATGCTTTTTAAACAATTTTTGATTTACAAAACTTATAGAAATAAGGGATGGGGAGTTAAGCTCCCCCATGCCGTTTGTCACATAGCGTTGGCTGGATGCTGGTCCAATCACCTGCTTTTTTTTGTCCCTTTACCCCCCTTTTCCCCTCAGTCTGGTGCCAGCCTGAACCTGCCCGATCTCGTGGTGCAGTTTTTAATTTATATCTCCCTGCCACATTGTTATAAACTCTATGAGAGTTGTTGACATTACTTGCCTGTTCCTCCCGTCACAGCCTTGGCGAAACATGCGTTGCTGCGCGCATGTTATAAAATTCTATAAATAAGGTCTATTTTCTCCCATTTAATAGAAATAGAGAAAGTAATCAACCACAATTAAACTTAAGTAACTTGACAGAAACATAGAATCCTCTATAGAAATTTATGATAGGGCGACATTACTGGTTTCTTTAATTACAGAAATGGATGTTAGCTTATTTATGAAATTCTATTTTCAGCATATCAATGAAAGTTTCATGGGTCAAAAAAATCCAATATTCCCAGACCTATCAAAAACAACTCAGGAGAGGAGGAAGGCCTTTCTTTTTATGAGACAGGAATTGAACACATTGGGTGCAAAGTTTCTTCTTAAGATACCCCTGTAAAGGGTAGTTACCTTAATCGTGATGTTTATATTTTTTATGCCCCAGAACAGCTTAGAGGGTTCATAGACTCTAGAAAAAGGGCCTTACAACCTCCTCTCCAAATCAGGAACCGGGCTAAATTCATACAGATCATATAAATGTGAGGTAAATTCATTTGGTGTGACATGTTGCATTTTGGTAGATATATATATATATCTTCTTTTTGTAAAGACTCCTAAGATTTCTGTCTCCTCTATTTCCTTTTTTTTTTTTTTGAAATGTTTGAGGTCTAGATACTAGATGATGCTTTAATTTTTTAATTTTCCCTGATTTGAAAATATGTTACAGAATTTCTGAGCAAAGTATTTCTTTGTAATGGCTTAAAAATTAATAAAGAATAAATAATAAAATTCTATACCCATGTGCACGTACACATGCGGGTGGGTCATGACTCATGCGTGCAAGGGGGGGCTATTTAAAAAAAAAAAAAGCATGGCGACGCAAACGGCCCATTCTCAGTTCTCTAACCCCCACACCTCCTCTGCCTCCCTTTTCTCCTTTCCTCCTCGACCGCTAAAATCCCTCTTCCTACCTTTTTTTCTTTTCTTTTGGAATTTACTTCATCGGAATAGATGAAGTAAGTTCTGCGCACTGGCCCAGCTGCTGGTGCGTCCTTCCTTGGGCCGCTGGCTCGGCCAGCCCCCACCCCCCCCCTTCCCTGCCCCCGCCGAGACCCCCATCCCTGGCCCGCCCATTTCACAGGGCCTGGCAACTTCTGCGCATACCGGAAGATGCACGTGTGGCTGCGCTGTTTTTAAAACGTACTCGGTGGCAGCCACACGCGCATCTCACGGTTTTGTGCACTGGGCTTTGAAAATGTAGCCATAATTGAATCCCTTAGCCATAAGACTAGTGTGCTGTGGAAGAACTGTCTTCTGTCTGCAAGTATTTATGGATTCACAAGGCTTTCAGAATCGCTAAGTGAACTTTTACTGTTTAATATGTATTGAGCCTAGTATAAAAGTTGTGTATAATTGCATAATTGGGTGGATTGGTTTCAGAAAGGGGCAGATTTTAACTGAAACAAAAAAGTATGCTCTCTGGATTGCTTTTCTGAGTTTGAGAAAAGAAAATCAACAAACAAATAACCTAGCTTTCAGTGGATTCAATAAACTCAGAATAAGTGCTTGTCAAGGAATGCTTTGGTCATTGATAATCTCAGATATCAAAGATGGCTTACATCTGTCTGTGGCAGGAAAAAGGATCTTAAAATGAAAAATTCAAATCATATACCATAAGGCATTTAAACTAGAGGACGGGGTGAAAAAAGAAAATTAAAATGTCACCCCCAACAAATCCAAGAAGTGGGTGAAGAAATTAACAAAAATCAGCTAAATAGAGCAAAAAAGGTGTCTAAGGAGAGGAACTGGAAAACTATGAGCACAAATGCCCATAGTCTGGGCAATAAAATCCCAGACCTGCAGGCCCTAATGGTGGCAGCAGATTTGGATATTGTTACTATTTCACTACGTCTCATGATTAGGGATATGGCCATTCCTGGTAATAACCTATTTAAGAAGGTTAGAGAGTACAGCAAAGGTAGAGGAGTAGCTCACTTTGTCAGAAACAATATCCAAGCAAATGAAATGCAAGGGACGTGGGGGTAGGGAAGAAGCATTATGGGCTTTCCCAAAAAAAGAAGATGGTGCTTCCATTTACATCAGTGTGGTCTACAGGCCTCCAACTCAAACAGAAGAACTGGACAGAGATCTGGTCAAAGACACCCAAAAGGTGGAAAAGAAGGGAGAAGTATAGCTAGTAGGAGATTTAAATCTGCTGGACATGGATTGGAGCATCCCATTTGCAAAATCTATAAAAAAAAAAAACAGATAGTGGATGACTTTCAAAGGGCTCTGCTCAAAGAAAAGATAATGGAACCACCAAGGGAGGGTGTGATACTTGACCTGGTGCTCACAAATGGGGATAATGTCTCAAATGTCCAAGTAGGCATCCTCCTGAGCACCAGTGACCATCAGAGGGTATGGTTTGATATCACAAACAGGACACAGAGAAGATACACAAAGACATGAGTTTTGAATTTCAGAAATACAGACTTAGTCAAAATGGGAATGTTCCCAGAGGAAGAACTTGAAGACTGGGAGGAAATGGGTTTGGTGGAATGACAGAGGGCCAAACTGAAAGGAGCTATTATAAAGGCAGCACATCTATATGTTCAAAAAGTACACACAAGTAAGAAAGAAAAAGAAACAGATTTGGTTCTCAAAGGAAGTGGCTGAAAAAATAAAGACAAAAAGAACACATTCAAGAAGTATAAAGGATACCAAAAGAGGAACACAGGGGAGAAAACCAGAGAGAGTTGAAGAAAAAAATCAGGAAAGGAAAATACCAAGTAGAAGAAAGGATTGCCAAAGAGGTAAATCGAGGTGATAAAACATTTTTCAGACATATCAGAGAAAGAAGGAAGGTCCATAGTAGTATAGTAAAATTGAAAGGTGGTGAACAATGTGTGGAGAGAGACAAAGAAATGGCAGAAATATTATACAAATACTTCAGTTTGGTGTTCACTAAAGAAACCTGAAGAAGGACCATTGCTGGTAGACAAGATCGTAGATGGGGATGGGGTAGATAAAACTCTGTTTAAGGTACATAATGTATGGCAAGAATTAGTCAAACTGAAAATGAACAAAGCCATGGGGCCAGATGAGTTGCATATCAGGATACTGAGGGCGCTCAGATGTGCTGGTGGGTCCACTGAAGGACCTTTTCAATAGATTCCTGGAAATGGGAGTGGTGCTGTGGGACTGGAGAAGAGCGGTGGTGGACCCACTTCAAAAGAGTAGTATCAGAGATGAGGCTGAAAACTACAGGCCAGTTAGACTCAGATTGGTGGTGGGAAAATTAATGAAGAAACTTCTGAAGAAAGCATAATAAACTATCTACAATCTGGTGGGTTGCTGGACCCAAGGCAACTTGGATTCACCAAGGGAAGGTCCTGTCAGACAAATATGAATGTTTTTTGTTTTATTGGATGACTAGAGAATTGGATTGAGAGAGAGCATTTGATGTGATCTACTTGGATTTCAGCAAACCTTTTAATGTGGTCCTACATAGGAGGCTTGTGAATAAAATTAGAAGCTTGGGAGTGAACGACAAGGTGGTGGCGGATAACTCTGCTTTCCCATAATATAGGACTCGGGAGCACATGAGGGTACTTGGGGGAAGGGTGTTTGGGTGTATGGAGGGTGCTAGGGGCTTGCAGGGGTTGATATATTGTAGGAAGCCAGAATCATCATCAGCACAGGGAGGGGGAAGGGGAGCAGAGATTCCTTAGGAGAATACGCTGATGCTAACACTCTAAAATAATTTAGTGGATGCAAAATATTTAGGGGCAGATTTTTAAAATTACGTGCGGGGGGGGGGGGGGGGAACATGTGCACGCCTCTGGCAGGCGTAACTTGCACGCCGGCTGTCTGCCGGCGTGGTAGGCCCCAACACAGGCTGCTGTGTCAGGGCACTGGGCCACACCCCTGGACCGCTGCCATGCCCCCGGACACGTCCTCAGACCACGGCCCATTCCCACGCCCCGCCCATTTTTGCAAGCCCTGGGACATACGCGCATCCCGTGGCTTCCGCTGAGCCTATGCAAAATAGGCTTGGCATGTGCAGGGGATTTTTTTAAGGGTTACATGCATAACTTATGCGCGTAACCCTTTTAAAATCCGCCCCTTAGCATGCATTGAATAGAAAAAAAACACAATATTTTAAAAAATGAAAACAAAAAAATCAACATGAAACAAAATGTTTCCATGCCTACCCCATGCATACAGATGACTTTTGCCATTGCTTGACTCTCATGCAAGGGGTGGAAAGCTACAAATGTGAAAACGTTGGACTGAGGTTCAGATGATCAGAGTCAGCTACACTTTCATATGAATCTGACCGATTTTTCAAAGAAGGCTTTTTTTACAGAAATGATATGCAGTTTGCTTCTTCTTTCCTTTGGAGATTTGGAATACAAAACAATGCTGGTGGTTTTTCTATTCCAAGATACCAGTTAGTCATTTTGGTAAAAATATTAAGAACCATACCATCTTAAGTTTGTATTTTCTCAAATCTCAGAACTTTTTCTTGCCAACAGATGTCACCAGTTACCTATTTTATTAAAACAATTCTCCAAGAATGTAGTTTATATGCATATAAAATGGCAGGGTCTGTGAAAAGGCTCCGTTCTAGATAATTTCTTTTCATTAGTTCACCGTGAAAGGTGTATATAACTGCATTTTAGCAAGGCACAACCAATAATTTGTCGCTACAGAGTTCTTAAGATCCTTTAATTAATAAGCAGTTTGGAACAGAAGATAGGTTTTCACAAATTAAAGCTTTCTAAATCTGTCTTTCTTCCCATTTAAATAAACACATCCTATTGCAGTTAGTGTTAAACAAGGGCAGAGAAGGCATTGGCCATGTAGCATCTTTCTAACTTCCAAACCAAGTGTGGATCGTCTTTAATGGTGCTCTTCTCTTGCACGTTTGTATAACCTTATTTTTACTTTTTGAGTGTCAGTCTTTCACCTAACATGCCACATTTCTTTCAGCTCACATCTTCTGCTGATAAAGCAATCTACTTTTGTGCATTTTCACTGTAATAGGTGACATTTCTGTACAAAAAAAAGATAATAAAACACTAATGGATTGAAATGGTTAGGGAAATATTACTCCCACTGACACACCTTGGGCAACTCACTAATCCTGTTGCCTCAGGTACCCACTCAGAGTAATTTTGTAAAATCCCAGATAATTTATGCAGGAAATATGTACATAAATTACACCAATTTTGAAAGGGAACATATGTGCATAGGTTCTCCTTGAAAATGTACTGAAAGTTTTGTAAATTTCCAGTGCGAACTTATGTCCATAGTTTTTAACATTAGGGATGATAACTTTCATATTGGTGCATGGGCGCACACTGGCGCATGTGTGCCAATGCATACCCAGCAACGTGGTGATTTTATAAAATGTGCATGTTATAAAATAGCCTGGATACACGCACATGTGTACCTCATTTTATAGGGATGTGCAGAAGGAAAAAAATCCATTTCATTTCATTTTTCATTTCACCGGGACCCAAATTCATTTCATTAGTTTCATACCAGAAAAAACCAATTTGTTTATTAGTTTCATTCATTTTTTGTTTGCCATTAAAGTCAATGGGGGAAGTATTTGCAGCCTATTTTCGGCTGCAGAATTGGGGTTTTCTTATCAATTCTGATGAAACTTCTGGGGAGCAATCATCAGAATGAGAAAAGAGCTCCAAGGTACTTAGACTGTGGAAAAGTGGCTGCAAAGTGGCATGAATAGCCTAAGGCACTATAAAGGGGCAAAGGGGTACCAGGAGTGGCAAGAGTGCTTTAACAGAGGTGCAAAGCAGCAGCAAGAGTGTCAAAAACACAGCACAGCTTCAAAAGAGAGCACCAATAACAGTTGCATGAACCCTCGAAGGCAGCACGACAGGCAAAGTGGCAAGACAAGTGGCATCAACATCCTACAGCACAATGAAGGGGGAACATTCAAGCAGATAAGACTAGCACCAACACACTGAGCAACCATGAGAGTGGCAAGAACACCTCAAGGAGTAAAGTGAATCATCTGGTGTATGGCAGCAAAGCAAAGTGGCAGAAAGATGACAGGGGCAAGACAGGCTGGCAGAGCAGAGGTAGTTTGGTCCCTGCGGTTTTGATAGGAGCAAGACAGGCTAGCAGAGCGGAGGTAGTCAGGTTGCTGTGGTGTTGATAGGGGAAAGACAAGGAGGCAAGACGAGGCTCAGCCCATGGATGGTGTTAGGCCAGTAGTAGTGGCCCCCGGTGCGCCGGGACCAGGTCTTCTCAGTCAGGTTGTTTGTGAATGCAGCCGAAAGTGGGTGGTAAACTAACTCCATCTAAGGCTAAATACTGGCATGAGATCGATAGTCAACAAGTAGTTCAATAAAAAAAAGTGCAGTAAAAAAAAAAGCCTGGCTGTCTGGAAGGTACAGCAGTAAAAAAGAACAAATATCTTTTTCAGCAATAGAAAATTAATTGTAGCAAATTAGCAATAGCAATTGAATAAAGATATGAGACTCTCTGAGAGAGCTCAAACAGCAAACAAGCTTCTCAGAACCCAAGAAGAGGGGAGCAGGGTGAAGGGGGATGGGGCCCCCTGCATGCGGCGCGACTGTCAACTGGGGTTTACTGTCCACACGACCCATCTTGAAATACGGACCAAGGAGTCTAACACGTGTGCTAGGACCTGAAACATGATGAACTATGTCTGGGTGGGGCGGAGCTCCTGCAGGTGCCGATTTTGGTGGTAGTAGCAATTATTCAAACAAGAGACCCGGGGAGAGTTCCCTTTCCTTTCTGCAGGAAAGGGCTCCCTAGAATGAGTTTGCCCCTAGAGTGTGGTGGTTCTGTTGGTGTCTAGTGAGCTCTCCCTGGTCTTTTAAAATCTGGTGGACGTAGCAGATATACAAACAAGAATTTTGAAGGCTGAGGTGGAGGAGGTTTCCATATGAACAGCGGTTCAACATGTCAGCGGGTGTTAAGAGATAGGCGACACCCGGAGAGAGTTCCCTTTCCTTTGCGCAGGAAAGGGCTCCCTGAAATGGGTTCATCCCAAGAGTGGGGCACGAGCCTTCAAAGTGTGGTGAAGTGGAGGAGGTTTCCATGTGAACAGCGGTTCTGGTTCAGCATGTGTCAGCGGGTGCTAAGAAATTAGGCTGTACCCTGGGAGAGTTTCCTTTCCTTTGCGCAGGAAAGGGCTCCCTGGAATGGGTTCGCCCCAGAGTGGGGCACGAGAGTCGGAAAGTGTTGCGACATGGAGGAGGTTTCCATGTGAACAGCGGTTCAACATGTGTCAGAGGGTGTTAAGAGATAGGTGACTCCAGGGAGAGTTCCCTTTTCTTTGCACAGGAAAGAGCTCCCTGGAATGGGTTCTCCCTGAGAATGGGGCAAGAGACTCGGAAAGTGTTACAGTGTGGAGGAGGTTTCCATGTGAACAGCGGTTCAACATGTGTCAGTGGATGTTAAGAGAAAGGCAACACCCGGGAAGAGTTCCCTTTCCTTTGCGCAGAAAAGGGCTACCTGGAATGGGTTCGCCCTGAGAGTGGGGCACGAGCCTTCAAAGTGTGGTGAAGTGGAGGAGGTTTCCATGTGAACAGCGGTTCTGGTTCAACATGTGTCAGCGGGTACTAAGAGATAGGCTTCTCCCTGGGAGAGTTCCCTTTCCTTTGTGCAGGTATGTTGTGGTTTGATCTGTCACTTTTTCCTGAACTGGTTCACTGACAGAAGAAAATGGCATCTTTCTCATTTGTGAAAGATAATTCAACAGAGGTTGCTTTTAGAGCAATAGAAACTGCCATTTGTGAACCAAAAACTGAACTGGAGATTATTTGTGAATACCCAGAAGCTATTAACTGTACTTATGCACTTCAGCTGATGACAAAGGAACTTGAAGAGTTCTCAGAAATAAGAAAACTGCTACTCAAGTCCAAATTTACAATATCAATCTGTGTTGACTTTGTACCCTACACAGTGCCTCTGTCAACTATGGGAACACAGAGGATGAACTAGAGTACAACTACCACCAGTTTTCTATAGTACTAGAAACATTAATGTTGGCACCTAAGAAAGATTTAGGGAAAATGGCCCATATTATGAAGGTCATGAAATCTATTGAGCATATGAAATATGCAAGCTGCAAACATCTTAAGTCAGCTTTTTATGTTCTTACATTCCAAATGTTGAAAAACAGGAAAAATAATTTTCTGGAAAGAAGTGTTGCACAAATACATGAAACTGAAATTAGAGATACTAGAACTAAACTCAGGCAGGCACAGCATTTGGTGTCAGGCCCTTGTAGTGACGTAAGGGCTGGACAGACAGACACAGCATTTGGGGTCAGGCCTTGTAGTGATGTATAAACTGGATGGGCAGGCACATAAGTTGAAGTCAGGCCCTTGTAGTGACCTAAGGGCTAGACAGTGGACAGACAGGCACAGCATTTGGGGTCAGGCCCTTGGAGTGACTTAAGGGCTGGACAGACAGGCACAGTGTTTGGGGTCAGGCCCTTGTAGTGATGTAAGGGCTGGGCAGATAGGCACAGCATTTGGGGTCAGGCCCTTGTAGTGACTTAAGAGCGGGTCAGGCCCTTGTAGCGACTTAAGGGCTGGACAGTAAAAACACCAGGGATTCTTTATTACAAATCTTTACAAGCTGCCCGACTCAGGCCATGTTTCGCTCATGCGTGAGCTGCTTCAGGGGCTATAATGGTAGTGTAGTTAAATAGGTCGATTCGATTTGATTTAATATGCAGGAACCAAATCGCCATGTCAGAAGTTGTTTACCACTGAGTATACAAAGCAGATCAAATCAAATGGAAATGCAGTTCTAAAGATCTCTCTTTAGGATGCATATAATGAATATGCTTTTTTAGAAGATTTCAATTTTAAGATGAAGAGCATCTTGCCTTTTTTGGCATATGATGGAGTGATTTCCAAACGTTTGTGTTAAGAATCTACCTATTTAACTACACTACCATTATAGCCCCTGAAGCAGCTCACACATGAGCGAAACTCAGCCTGAATCAAGCAGCTCGTAATGATTTGTGATAATAAAGAATCCCTGGTGTTTTTACCGATCTTCTACTCTTTGGTCGCTACTTGCAATATTGGATCGGTTTCCGGTTTGTTTCTTTAAGGGCTGGACAGACAGGCACAGCATTTGGGGTCAGGCCCTTGTAGTGACTTAAGGGCTGGATGGACAGGTACAGCAGTTGAGGTCAGGTACATGTGCTGATATTATCTGGAGCACATGAGGCAGTTGGAGCTGCTACAAGTCTTTAAATTGCTTTTATTCATCTTGCCATTCACAGGGAAAATTTGGAAACCCAAGCAAAGGCATGTTTATTTTCAAAAACACTAGCATTTCCATCATCTCTGGTGCCAGCCTTGAGTGATGAGGGCTCATGATATCTCCAGTCATTGAAAATATACATTCACTGGTTGGTAGACATGACAGATATTGCTGAGCCACTTTGGCTAGGTGTGGCCAGACAGTGGACTTGTGTACCCAATATGCCAGCGGATCTGTCTGCATGTCCTCTATGGGCTCTGTGAGATACCGTGTCACTGACATTTATGCTGGTGTCTCCTTTGCTTGGGTGGGCTGAGAGTCCTTCTTGCCAGCTGCTTTCACTCTAGCCCATTCCACAACAGATGATTTTTTATGGGCAACATGGCTTTGGTGTACTGAAGTGGAGGAGGAAGTACTAGCTGTTGCTGACAGAGTGCTGCTCCTGCTTGGGTTTGCACTGCTCTCTGAAGTGCCCGTTGTTTCCTCTTCTGCTTCATGCCTAATCTGTCTCTGCCTATGGCGCTCCTGTTCACGGATGTTTACTAACAGCAGGTCCTTCACAAATGTGAGACAATCGGACTGTAGGGTGAGTTTCCCTTTCACAAGGGGATCACAGACTGTGGCGAGCATGTATCTGTGGTCTTTTGTTAAACGTCTTAATCTCTCTTACACCTGCTTCTGCAAAAAGTCCAGACAATGCAGCACCTCTGCTGTCATTCCCTCTTCCTGTTTAAAGGCCTCCAAATTTTCATCCAGGAAATTAACTATAGGGATGATGTCAGCCAAGGTGGCACTTCTAGAACTCAGCTCCTCCGTGACATCCTTGAAGGGCTGCAGTATTTTTACCAGCTGTATCATGACTAACCAATCATGATGCCCTAGGGGACTCTGCACACCTATGTCCATTTCCACAGAAAGGTCATGAAGGTGTGTGTGCTGCTTCACTAACCTCTGCAGCATCATATAGGTGGAATTCCAACAGGTGGCAATGTCTTGAATGAGATGCTTGTGAGGCATCTCCAAATCAGTCTGATTTTCATGGAGAACCTACCCCGCCTTCACAGTTCTGTGAAGTGCAGTGCTATGTTCCTGCACTTGTATATTAACTTCTGCAGGTATTCATTCTCTTTGTCATTGGACTCCAACCCCAGAGCTGACTTCACTACCAGGTGCAGAGTGTGTGCAAAACATCGGATTTTCTGAAAGCGCCCGTTGCATATTGCCTTTACCATGTATGCACCATTGTCTGTGACAAAGAACCCTGCCTGAAGATTCCTGTCTCACTGGTATAGCTGCCAGCCCACCAGTACATGTCTGCATGCTAGAATATTGGCTGAGGTATGGGCCTCGTCCGTCAGGTGGGTGTGAAGTAAAGCCCACCTCCACCCTGATACTTTACTAATATAGCTGCTGCCTGCCCCTGCCTCAGCCAGGACCCACCAGTGTACTGTCAGAAGTAAGAGTGTGCAGCATTCATGGTGGTCCAGATATTGCAGGTGAAATGCATACTCCTCTGTGCCTTAGCTAGCAGCGCTTGAATGTGACTGTGACACTGGTTGTACAGGCTGGGGATGACCTTTCTGCTAAATGTGGTTCTGGAGGGGACTTTGTAATTTGGAACTAAGACCTTCAGCAAATGCTTGAAACCCACCTTCTCCACTATCTGCAAGGGCTGGTCATCAAGGGCAATCATTTCCCCAATGCTCTTGGTTACAACTTTTGAGGCTGCCTGCTTCCTACCCCAGGATAGTGTTACCGCTCACCACCTCATTTCCTCCATGGTGGGTTGTCGCTTTTGTCACATGGCAGGGGGCTGCTGGCCTGCCACCTGAATGCTAGAAGGGGATGAGGGCATGAGCTGACTCTGCTCCTTTTCAACCACTTTATGCTGCCTTGAAAAAGGTGTCCCCTGACTGGTTCTGCCACCATCCCCAGATGGCAGTACTGTTGTTGGATATTACCTCTTCATATGATGCATCATGCCAAATTTAGTTGATGTCCCATTTGCTTGCCTCTGCTAATAGCCCTGGCACAGTAATTACACTGAGCAAAACACGGGTCCTCCATCACTTTAAAGTGGCTCCAGATCACAGATTTCTTTCATGATCCCTTTCTTCGGGGTGGATACTGGCACTGGAGTTGAAGAGGTGGGTGCACCCTGAGAAGCAATGCCAGGGGCATCAGTCACACTCTGTGCCTGCGCTGACTGCTCTTCCTCCTCATCATCAGTTTCATCTCTCCCCTGCAGCACTGAAGAGGAGGCAAAGACAGACTAACTAATCCTCCTAAAACTTCTTCAGCTATTACTTCTTCCATTTCTGATGATGAGAATCCCACACAAGATGATTCTTCATCAGAATCAGAAGCAAACAGTGTCTGTGCTACATTGTCAGTGCTAACTAGAGTCTGCTGTCGCATTGCTGCTTTTGGATCTCACCCTTTTGTCTTGCATGACTCAGCCTCCCCTTCCCTCACCTCCAAAACTACAGGGTCAGAAACAGGTGGTGGCGGTGCATCATCTTTAAATTTCAGTTTTTTCCGGATGGAACTGCCTGCCCCTCCAGAGATTTTAGATTGGAACAGCTCCCTTTTTAACTGTAATGGGGGTCTGGCACTGCATTTTGAAGTGCCTCCTCTGCCAGTCCCAATCACTCATCTACCTTTCCCTGACATCATTGATTTAATGTCACTGTCTACTAGGGATTTCAATTAAAAGAATTATTTCTTTATTGGTGAATGAACACCTCTGTACCAATATATGTTAGATGTGAATTGTGTGCCAGATCGTCTTAACAATCAGATTCGGCTGGGAGGGGGGGGGGGGGGAAATCTGATCGTTAAGATATGTGAATTGGAAACGTTTCCGATTCCAATTCACATCGCAAATTTTTTTTTTAGGGAGGTCCGTGCTGCTAAAAAAAAACAACCCACCCGACCCTTTAAATCGACCCCACCCTCCCGACCCCCCCCCAAAATGTTAAATTACCTGGTGGTCCAGTGGGGGGGATCCCGGCACGATCTCCCGCTGTCGGGCCATCGGCACCATTTTGGCTGTGACTAATTAAAATGGCGCCGATGGCCCGATAAAAAAAAACAAAAACCCACCCGACCCTTTAAATCGACCCCCCTTAGCCTCCCCCACCCTCCCGACCCTTTTTTTTAGGGAGGTCCGCGCCGCTAAAAAAAACAACCCACCCAACCCTTTAAATCGACCCCACCCTCCTGACCCCCCCCAAAACCTTTTAAAATTACCTGGTGGTCCAGGGGGGCCTCGGGGGTCCTCGGGGAGAGATCCAGGGGGGCCTCGGGGAGAGCAGAGATCCAGGGAGGCCGCGGGAAGAGATTTCCCCTTTCCAGGCATCAGCTGTTCTAAAAAAAATGGCGCCGATTCCCCTTTGCCCTTACCATGTGACAGGGTATCCGTGCCATTGGCCGGCCCCTGTCACATGGTAGGAGCACTGGATGGCCGGCGCCATCTTTACTCATCAGCCCCTATAGTATAATAGAGTAAGGAATTGGTTTTAAAGTGTCGGGGTGGGTATAGGGGTTGTTTTGGTGTGCCTGTTTTCCCGCCCTCCCCCAAATAATTCCCGTGCCCTATTTAACGATACAATACAAATGCCCCTGACAATAAATTGGGGGCATTTGTATTGTATCATGCACTCTAACGATTTAGGATGATTTTAAAATTATCTGACGATAATTTTAATCGTTCAAAAACGATTCACATCCCTAATATATGTGTGTCTGGAAAACTACACACAGACACACAATGTGGTGCCTTGCTGTTCACTACAACTGAGACAGCACAAAAAAAATGTAAACTCCAGATGCCTACTGGGGATTTGGATTAAAAGAACACTGCTGTACCAATATATGTGAATCTGGAAAATTACACACAGACACACAATACAGTGCCTTGCACTGAGACTGCTGTATGTGTACAAAATAATGAAACTCCAGAGAAAAGACTGGAAGCCTGAGCAAGCACAATTCCTTGTGATTCTGCTTCTTGTTTGAAAATACCAACTCCTGGACAGCCACTGCAACTCTCACACTATCTCCCACCCACACCAGGAGGTAAGATCAGCAGCAAAATGCCACTGCTTGCAGCCTGTCTCAGTGGGAGAGACAGAGAGACAGTCTGAGTTCAATAAAAAAAAAAGTGCAGTATAAAAAGCCTGGCTGGCACAGCAGTAAAAATGAACATATATCTTTTTCAATGGAAAATTATATCAAAGTAGCAAGCAATAGCAATTGAATACAGATTTGAGACACTCAGAGAGAGCTCAAAAGCAATGAGCTTCTCAGAGAACAGCCAAGAAGAAAGTACGTGGTGCCCGTGTGCTTAAGGTAGATATAGTACAGCAGGAACAGCATCACAGAGCACTGAGAGAAGCAATTGGATGAATTAGAAAAATACTTCACTGTGATATGTTGGAATTTTGGTCTCCATGCCAACCTGTCTGACCCACTCTATGACAGGGCTGTGAGGTCACTTTTGACTCACAGGAAAGGGTTAATTGTTGCTATGGATACTCCCACATGGCCGCCTTCTATTTCAAGCAGTCGCTAAGCAAGCAGCACTGCGAACCAAAAGAATGAAACTAATATGATATGTTTCATTGGTGGGGGATCATCATGCTTTTCACGAACCCACGAATCAAAGAAACAGGGACTTATTCGTTGGGTAGGTGCTAATTTCTGAAAGTAAAATGTGCGACGGCTGCACATTTTGCTTTCTGAATCGCGCGGGAATACCTAATAGGGCCAACCACATGCATTTGCATGTTGCGGGCGCTATTAAGTTCGGGGGGGTTGAACGCATGTTTTCGACCCCTTACTGAATAAGGGGTAACGGTATCACATCGAAAATGCGCATCCAATTGCGGGTTAACATTGTGCTCCGGTGGAGCGCACTGTACTGTATCGGCCTGAAAGTAAAGCAGTAAGCCCGAGCCTCAGTTTCAGTGTCATCTTTGGTTGGCCCGCAGGAGGAGAGTGGCCAGGTGGGGGTCTGGAAAAAAAGCTGACTACTGAGGGATGTCCAGTCAGGGAGATCTCAGGCAGGGGCCATGTGGTGGAGCAGGACATCAGTTGCAGATCCAACTTTGAGGCACTGGCCAGCATGTGCACATGGATTGAAGGCTGGGGTGGGCTGGGCTGGGCAGGAGACCTGTGGAAGGCCTGAGTAGGCAGGCTGCAGGCCGTGTTCTTCAGTAGCAGCACTGCAGTGAGAAACGCCTGCTGGAACCTCCTGAATTTAGCCAAATGAGGTGACTCCTGCTCACTCTGGAGAGAGGGAGAGAAACACTGGTCTTTGGTTGGGGGGAAGATAGTTATTAGAAACAGATACTGCACTGGGAAGGGGGTAAAAGAAACTAGTGAGAGAGAGAAAGTGTTCTTGGGGAGGGGTGACAGTGATGAGAGAGAGACTGCTTTGTGAGTGGATGTGGAGATGTGATGAGAGAGACTGATCTGAGGGGGAAGGGAGACAGTGACAAGAAAGAGACTGGTCTGGGGTACAGGTGACAGTGATGATAGGATGATTGGCCTGGGGGAAGGGGTTGGCAGTGACTGGTGAGAGAGAGAGAATCTAGTTTTGGAGTAGAAGGTGACAGTACTACTAAGGGAGCAGTGTCAGCTTTTGGGTAGGTCACACTGGGCAATCTCCCTGGGTACCACCAGCATCAGCTATCTTGCTTTGCATGAAGAAAAGCCCAGTGAGGCTGAGGTAGACCCCATCCCAATAGGACCCAAAAGAAAGGGGGAGGCCCTGAAAGTGAGAGCCTTTTTGTGTGTATGTGAAAGAGCAAGAGCCTGTGTGCATGTGTGTGTATGAGAGAGAATGAAAATGTGTGTGTGTATATGTGAGTCTGTGCATGGTTTTTGAGTGCATATGTGTCACTGTGATGCAGTACGACCTGGCCAGGGGCAGAAACAGCTGGGACACAGAAAAGCAGAAGCTGGCAGTACCAAATCTAGCCACCGGAGGGCGCTGAGGAAGGTAGCAAAGACTACACTTCCCAGGTTCCCTGAACCGACACCTGACCCCTGGCTGGAGAGGAGCAGGAACAGGTGGAGGAAAATTGGGACTGATCCCTATGACTCAGCAGAGTCTATGGAAGCTGAGGAAGAGGTGTGCCGTCGTGGTGGAGCTGTCCACAAAAGCCCGGCTCCTCAGAGTCTCTGGAGGAGGAGATGGAGGTAAGCTGGGGAGAGGAAAGCGTCAGCTGTTCCTCTATGGAGGTGGAATAACCAGGAGATTGGGGATGGTAAATCCTGGGTTTATACAGGATGTTTAAGAGAGGTTGGAAGGAAATTATGGTTTGAATGCTGTTTAACTCTGAGCTTGCTAAAGAGAACCTAAGCAGTTAGGCTTGGGGTTTGTAAGATCAACCAGGCATTGTTGCAGGGCTGCAGGACTACATTAAACCCTTTTTGTGATAAAGCCCTTTTTTTTCTGTGTACTGTTTGGGAGTGCCAGGACTAGGCCTGGCACTCTAGATGTTGGTGGAGTTCCTAGCAGTGCTGTGCATGAGCTGTACAAGTGGACGGGACCTGGTATATAAGCCGAGCCGGAGGCCTGAAGCCCAGCAAAGCCCCACAGCGTGCTGAGCGGAGGGGCGTGATTGTGACAGTCACACACATGTGCACACATACACATACACACTTCTAGGTGAATTTTAAAAGGCTTGCGTGCTCCTAAACAGGAGATATGTGCCCAAGTTGGGCTGACATGCACCAAATGGAATTTAAAAGCCTCCTGAAGATGCATGTATCTCCTGTTGCATGCACAAGCCAAACGTTTCTAAAAGGGGTAGAGCAGGGGCATAATCTGGGTTGGGAGTGGGCACGTGTGGAGAAGGCCAAAAGATGTGTGCACAAACACTTAGGTGCACAGGTATGTGCCAGGGTCCCATGCCACTTAACTTTACTACTGCTATGGATGGCGTGTAAGTGCTAAAACAAAAAATAATAGGAAGATCAGCAGGGTTTTAAAGGTCTGGGCTAACAGGGGAGAAGGAAGGTTATTAAACTAGGGAGGTTAGGAAGCCTTATCCCTTACTTGGGCAAACTGGGAATGAACTGGGAAAGCAACCTATGGTGTTGATGTGCGTCCCTTGGAAAATTCCCCTGCTTACGCAGTAAACACAGGATTTGCGCGCACATGTATGTGCATCCAGCCTATTTTAAAACATGCACGCATATACACATGTAAGTTATTAAATGAACAGGTCTCTGGATGCAAGCAGGCAAATGTGCACAGGCGCCTGTTTAAAAGTTACCATTATAATATGTGTGGGAGTATGTGTGTGAGGGAGGGAGGGTCTATGAATGTGAGAGAGAAGGAGTGCGTATGAGAGTATAGGTATGTGTGTATGAGTGAGAAGAGGGAGTGTGTGAGAGAATGAACATGTGTAAATGTGTCAGAGAGAATAAAGTTTGGGTGTCTACTCTCCCCCAATCCATAACAATCTCAGGGTGACTGGAAATCAAAAGATCCCAGATATTTAGAAATGTTTAAATACTTATTATTTTTAATTGTTGGGTGTTATTTGATGCTTCCTTCTCTTTTAAAATATTTGTTAATATTTTGGGCAATTTATAACATTTTTAAATTATTGGATGTTCTATTCATCAAATGTTTTGAAATATTTATTTTATTGGCATGGTTTTACTATTATTCATGATTTATTTTCTTGATTTTATTGTTTGACTAGCTGTACCCGGCCACGCGTTGCTGTGGCTCAGTCTGGTTAAATGGAAAAGAAAGAAAAGAGAAAGCGCACGTTTCTAATATGTTTAATTTCACAATTCTTGTCTGTATTCAATAAGTTTTGTTGTTCCATTGTCTGTGCAGATATAGAGATTGTCTGGTTTGCTGACTCTAGAACATGCAACATATAATTGTCCATGTGAGAAGCAATCCGTGTCTAGATGTAACCCGCATAATTCTAGAAATGAAAAAGAATGAAAAAAAAAAAAACATAAACTATACTCACTAAATGAACGGTATGGTAAACGACACAGCTCAATTCCAACGCAATGTCACACAAAATAATTAAATCAAAATGAAAATAAATCAAAATCTATGAAAATTCAATTTAACAATGCAATCGGAACCATTGAAATGGAATCATAAAATATTTAGTACAAGCCGTGAAGCCCATTAAAACGGGTGAGATTTTTGTCCCCTCTCCTTCTATGTCTTTGCTCTGCTCCGCTGCTCCCCCCCCCCCCCAGCACAACGAAGGGCCAGAGGTGGCGGCGGGGGTAGGAGCTGCAGCGGTGGCCGAGGGGGATCTCGCGAGGTGTAATGGTCCTGCCATCCCAACTCCTTCCCCCCTTCTCTGGTGGCGGAGGGAAAGGCTCAGACCCCTTTCACTCTATCCTTACAGGCCCCAACTCCTTTGCTCTCCCATTCCCCTCTACACTCAACCCCTTCCACTCTAACCTATAAGTGGAGAGCTGGGGGGTAGAGAATCTCTCATACAGCCCCCTACATAGGCTTCCTCTCTCTCACTCTTGCACATACTCTCTCCCTCTGTCCCTCACACACGCACGCCCAATCCCTCTCACACACATACACAATCCCTCACGTAGTCTTCCTCTCTCTCTCTGGCACTCACACTCGCCTTCAGCGCACATTACCACACTTTTCTCTCACACAGTTAAAACAGGCAAGATTTTTTGTCCCCTCTCCACCTAAGTCTTTGCTCTGCACTCGCAAGAGCTTGCAAAGTTCCCATGCCTGTCGTGTCTGGGAAAGTGAGGAAAACACTCTGTCCCCCCGTCCCCCCCCACAAAGGGCCAGAGGCGGTGGCAGTGGTAGGAGCTGCAGCGGTGGCAAAGGGGGATCTCGTGAGGCGTAATGGTCCTGCCATCCCAACTCCTTCCCCCCCCTTCCCCGGTGGCGGAGGGACAGGCAAAGACCCCTTTCACTCTATCCTTACAGGCCCCAACTCCTTTGCTCTCCCATTCTCCTCTACACTCAACCCCTTCCACTCTAACCTATAAGTGGAGAGCTGGGGGGGGGGGGGGGGGTAGGGAATCTCTCTCTCATACAGCTCCCTACATAGGTTTCCTCTCTATCTCTCTCTTGCACATTCACTCTCCCTCTGTCCCTCACACAAGCACGCCCAATCCCTCTCACACACATACACAGTCCCTCACGTAGTCTCCCTCTCTCTCTGGCACTCACACTCACCTTCAGTGCACATTACCACACTTCTCTCTCACACAGTTAAAACGGGCGAGATTTTTGTCCCCTCTCCACCTAAGTCTTTGCACTCACAAGAGCTTGCAAAGTTCCCAAGCCTGTTGTGTCTGGGAGAGTGAGGAAAACACTCCGTTCCCCCCCCTCACAAAGGGCAGGCGGCAGGCACTGCAACAGATTTGGGACACGTTGCCTAGCTTACTTTACTCTTTCTGGGAGACCTGTGCCTTTAAGAAATCCGATCGGTGGCTTGAGAGGGAGGAGGGGAGCAGGGCTCTGGCTTTCACTTTCATCACAGTGCTTTTCTGGGAATGGGGGTGGAGCGATGCCCATGTAAACTCTTCCTGTGGTGGCTGAGACCCACGGGCAGGTTGACAGCACTGCCTTGCCCCTCCCCCCCCCCCCCCCCCCCACAGTTGTGGGATATTTACTTGGATTCTCCTTATCTGCGGGACTCAGAGGGCGCGAGAGGAGGGTGAGCTGTTCTCTGTTCAGCTTTTGCGCTTTGGCTGCTGCAGGCTGCAGCTGCTTGTGATCTCTTCACAGCCACTTTCTACTGCATTTGCTCTGCTCCGGGCCCCTAAGAGATTTTCTTGTAATGTCTTATAGACAGGTTGCTAGATACAGTTAATGTCAGGAGAAGATTTGAAATTTATGTTGGAAAGGGGTGAGGGTGGGGAAAATGGGAAGAGTGCAGAAGGCAGGGAGAGAAAAAGCATATCCACCACTGCTAATCCATGTCAATCTGAGGAAGAGGGTTGTTTGCCCTTCTTCCTGCCCCCTCCACTGTCTGACTTCATTATCCTTCCCTTCTCTGTGAATTTCTTACCATTTGCCCCCTCTGAGAAACAGAATGCTCCCACTCATTGGAGGAAACGAGGTGGGGGCACCATCAACTATGTTCACCCAGGATGCCATATCCTATGAGTGAGAATCCCATTAGTGGAGAGTGGCTGCAGCTGGACATTGTTGTTGATAAGATGAGACCTGGAGTTCAGGGTAGGGCAGAGTATAATGACAGAGAGGGATTTTGGGGCAGGGAAGATGAAATACAATAGTGTTTGAATAACAAAATTCACTGTAAAAATGATTATCTTGTTTTCACTTGTTTTTGATAGCAATCTTTTCTGTTCAAACCTTTGGGATCTATAATTCAGTTTGCTCTGTTTTCTAATCTGCATTTCCCAATACAGTGTATTGGTATTCTAGAGCAAGGGTTCTCAACCCAGATCTCAGGATACACCCATCCAGTAAGGATGAAAAGAATATTTGCATGCAAATCTATCTCATGCATATCCGTTTTGGATATCTTGAAAACTTGACTGGATAAGTCATTGGGGACAGGTCACTTGATAGGTCACTGAGGATAGGACTGAGAACCATTATTCAAGGGCACTTTGGAATATCTGCAGTGCTGCTTTTCATAGCTTGGAGTGTTGCTGTTTGAGTTCTAGTGTTAATATTGTTTTGGTATGGCAGGTTGGCTAAATAAGTTGAGTGACGTTTTTGTAGTGATTTATATGACTTCACAATGTGAGTTTCTCAATATCATTTTTAAAATACTGTACATTAATAATCATTTTTATATTGATTGTTTAATTGATTTTACATTTTCTATTGTAACCTGTTTTGTGGTTATAAGCATGGCCTCCAATTTTATTTTTGGCTGTTTGTTTTAGTTAACTGCTTTTGGTTGTGTCCCATTTCTTTGCTGTTTTTGTATGGAGCTTTTTTTTTTAATGTGGCTTATTTATTTACATATTTTAGTTTGTATACCGATATCCTGATTGCATTCATACTGGTTTATACCTGTATAAGCTGTGTTCTGCTGCAGTCAACGTTTTGGGATATGTGGAATACAAATCATGATAGATAACAATATCAGCAGTGATATGACTGCATTGTGCTTCCTAGGAGGCTTAGGCTAACCTGCAAAGAGCAGTGGTTATAACCTTTAAGAGACAGATGATGTGCATGTAAGCTTCCATGTGGGAATTTGTTTGTATATCAACCCTAAAATGGACCAGGCAGTTGCACCGTGGATCAATATAAAAGCAATATATTTTCTGTTTTCTTTTCCATTCCTTTTTGGGTCATTCCTAACATTCTATTTGCTTTTTTTGACTGCTGCTGGGCTTTTAATGTGTTCTTTTGGAGGATTCCAAGGTTCCTAATTCCTAATACAAAATACAGCACTATGTACCTGCAGTTAGGATGAATCACTGCTCTCCATTTGGAAAACCAACCATCTAATGCTAATCTCTTTCCTGTCTTTTAACCAGTTACTAATCTCTTTCCTGTCTTTTAACCAGTTACTAATCCACAAGTGCAAGTATATCAGATGGGTGGAAATGTCTCTCTGGAGAACAATCTAATGTAGCATCATTACTTTTTTTCTGTTTCATAGGGTTCCTCAACCCTTTAACATTTAGGAATTTCAAAAGGGTCCCCATTACAATGAATATCAGGGTATGTATTGAAATAGAAGTCTGGGTTCCTAAGTAAAATGAGAAGACAGAAGACTATTGGAAATTAAAGACAAAAAGTCATCGTATTCAACACCATTCATAAGGTAGAATAAAAGTACAGTAACAAGGATCCCCAAATTGCAACCCAACCACTGTAATATAACCGTGTACTGGAGAGTGACTTAGCAGCATCAGCACCCCAGCTCCCCTGCATAATATTTATTCAAGAAGAGGATCGGAAGGCTCATCTGCATACTGCTCCCAGCATCCCCTGGGAGAGGACTCCAGAGGTCACTGCAAGTGATCCAGGGAAATTGAGAGGTCATGGGATCGGAGGTAGTGTCCGGGATGTGAATCGTGTCCTCGATCGTCTTAACGATCGATTTCGGCTGGGAGGGGGAGGGAATCGTATTGTTGCCGTTTGGGGGGGGTAAAATATCGTGAAAAATCGTTAAAAATCGTGAAAAATCAAAAAATCGAAAAATCGAAAAACCGGCACATTAAAACCCCCTAAAACCCACCCCGACCCTTTAAATTAAATCCCCCACCCTCCTGAACCCCCCCCCAAATAACTTAAATAACCTGCGGGTCCAGCGGCGGTCCGGAACGGCAGCGGTCCGGAACGGGCTCCTGCTCTGAATCTTGTCGTCTTCAGCCGGCGCCATTTTCCAAAATGGCGCCGAAAAATGGCGGCGGCCATAGACAAAAAAGATTGGACGGCAGGAGGTCCTTCCGGACCCCCGCTGGACTTTTGGCAAGTCTCGTGGGGGTCAGGAGGCCCCCCACAAGCTGGCCAAAAGTTCCTGGAGGTCCAGCGGGGGTCAGGGAGCGATTTCCCGCCGCGAATCGTTTTCGTACGGAAAATGGCGCCGGCCATACGCGTATGGCCAGCGCCATTTTCCGTACGGAAAATGGCGCCGGCAGGAGATCGACTGCAGGAGGTCGTTCAGCGAGGCGCCGGAACCCTCGCTGAACGACCTCCTGCAGTCGATCTCCTGCCGGCGCCATTTTCCGTACGAAAACGATTCGCGGCGGGAAATCGCTCCCTGACCCCCGCTGGACCTCCAGGAACTTTTGGCCAGCTTGTGGGGGGCCTCCTGACCCCCACGAGACTTGCCAAAAGTCCAGCGGGGGTCCGGAAGGACCTCCTGCCGTCCAATCTTTTTCGTCTATGGCCGCCGCCATTTTTCGGCGCCATTTTGGAAAATGGCGCCGGCTGAAGACGACAAGATTCAGAGCAGGAGCCCGTTCCGGACCGCTGCCGTTCCGGACCGCCGCTGGACCCGCAGGTTATTTAAGTTATTTGGGGGGGGTTCGGGAGGGTGGGGGATTTATTTAAAGGGTCGGGGGTGGGTTTTAGGGGTTTTAGTGTGCCGGCTCACGATTCTAACGATTTATAACGATAAATCGTTAGAATCTGTATTGTATTGTGTTCCATAACGGTTTAAGACGATATTAAAATTATCGGACGATAATTTTAATCGTCCTAAAACGATTCACATCCCTAGTGTCCTATTGTGTATTGGTTACTGAATAAAAGAGAGGAAATAAAGAGTAGAATTAATTGGTCCATTTTCTGACTGGAGTGTTATTTAGCAGCATAGGCAGAGGCCTACTAATACAGGTATTAGTAGGCCTCTGCCTCAAAAAAAATATTGCAGCTGTATCGCCTCATTGTTTGGTCTCATGCAAACGTCCTTCAGGAAAAAACAATGCAGCATGGTCATTTAACATGCAGTGATGGCCCCCAGTGCATCAGCCCATCATCACCTTAAAGGACCCACAGTTTATGGAAAAAAAAGGCATGAAAAATTGAAAAATGTGACCCCCCCCCCTCCTCCCTTGCCTTGGGGCTGCCAATCAAAGTAGTCCCAACCACAAAAGTATAAAAATAACAGGCAATGGTGCATGATGACAGTCCCTCTCCCCCCCCCCCCCCCCCCCAGTCTACATAGATCAAATAAAGGCCACAGGGTTCCTCCCTCACCCTTCTATTAATAAACCAATAGCAAGGCAGGTCCCCTCCACCCCCAAGTTGCCAAAAATATCATTGGGGTCTAGTGGAACCCCATTCCCCCCACCCCATCCCCAAGTCAACAAAAGAATCATAGGGGTCTACTGGTCCAACCCCGAACCTCCCTCCAGCACCCCATTACCTCAAATTTCAGAAATCCAGGGAGAAGAAAGACCTGGGACTCTCCCTTGCCCTGGGACTGGTTGGCACCATTTTCCAAAATGGCGCCAACCTGATCTTGCCACAGTCACATGACTAGAGCAATGTCCTGGCACTAGACCACAGTTACGTGGCCAAGGTCTGGCACCTTGACCTTGCCCCAGTCATATGACAAGATCAGGTTGACACCATTTTGTTAAATGGTGCTGACCAGGCTGAGGGCAAGGGGATGCCTAGGGCCCTTACACTCACTGGATTTCTGAAATTTGAGGTAAAGGGTTTGAGAGAGTGGAGGATGGGGGCGAGCCATTGACCCCCAATGATATTTTTGTGAATTTTGAGTTGGGGAAGACCTGCCTGGCTATTGGTTTTTTGAAAGGGTATATGTGTGTGTAAACTCTGTGGTCTTTATTTGAACTATATTGACTGCTGGGGGTCATCATCATGCAACCATGACCTAATATATTAATTCTTTTTTGGTCAGTCACCTCTATTGACAACCCCATGTGAGTAGGGTGGTCATGTTTGACTCCCTGGACACATTCTAAACATGTTCTATGCTTTTTTTTTTTTGTGGACCTTTAAATCTAATGTGGGAGCATCAGAACCTGTATTAGGGTTCTGATGCTCCTGCATTAGATTAGCATTTTGCTCACAGC
This sequence comes from Rhinatrema bivittatum, assembly GCF_901001135.1. Taxonomy (NCBI): domain Eukaryota; kingdom Metazoa; phylum Chordata; class Amphibia; order Gymnophiona; family Rhinatrematidae; genus Rhinatrema; species Rhinatrema bivittatum. The sequence goes on along the minus strand of NC_042624.1, from coordinate 7,254,039 downwards.
TGTAAGTAAATTAACATGGATGACAAATTTCAAAGTCAGCCACGTTATTCTATTTACATAGGATTTTTATGCATGATCTGCTTTGCATGCATTTGCAAAATTCATGCATGCAAATTCCATGCAAAGCAGATCATTGGAATAGGGAAGGGATTCTGGCCAAATTTATGAAAATTATCATAAATATTGCACGCTATCGGCATGATAGGACTATATTGCATGATATACAGCATTATAGCCCTACCGCAGCTTGATGAATCTCCCAGTATGTCTGAATATCGACCTCAGGAAATATTTTTTCACATATTTCAAAATCTAGCTATAGAAGTTTTTGCTGGAATTCATGATCAAGGAAACTAACACAATGGAGTTGAAAATAGAATTAGACAAGTTCCTGAAGAAAAAGTCCATAAAAGTTTTTTAGCCAGGTAGGCTTAGGGAAGCTAGTGCTTATCCCTAAAAGAAATAGATCAACTATTATGGACTTTCCAGGTACCTCTCACCCATATTGGCCATTGTTGGAGAAGGAGTGCTGGGCTCGATGGACCTTGGTCTGACCCTACATGGCATATCTTACATTCTTATGAGATCAACACACAGGCACACAGATGTGCTGATATTATTGGAGCACAAAGTAGGCCAGAAGATATGGGAGGAGGGACACTATGAACTTAGGTTGGGGGGGGGGGGGGGCAGACAGTTAAGGTTTTTCAACCTTATCTAAGGTGCAACCCTGAGACTCATGGATGGTGAGAATTTCTCATTCCTCCCATGCAAACCTGTCAGTCTTGCCTATTTCCTAATTAATAGATCTGTCCTGTAGTAGCTTCTGTTTATCTCTGCAGTAATGATAATTGTTTGCATTTTTAGCAATAGCTTACATTGCCTGACTCTTTCTTTCCAACAGTTACAACTGTTTGTAAGCGGCAGCTAAAGACCACTGACAAAAGCATAGTATACTGTTTGCCAAAAGAACACAAGGATTTGTACTAGGTTTTGTTTCTTTTTTTTTCAGGTAAATTTTATATGCAAAACAGTAAACTTAAGGATTGCTGGTTACACATAAGGATCAGTAGAATTAACTCTTTTCATTACCATCTAGTGTTCCTAGGAACAGATTTGAACACTGGTAACAAAAATAACATCTCTTTGTTAGAGGAAGAATATCATATGAAATGCCACAGGTCATTTCTGATGGATTATTTCATATACATGCACCACATGCCATTTCCCTCCTGGAGTCTTTGTTATCAGTCTCCGAAGAAAAAAAATCATCACCTGCACACCCAGGTTCTGTACAAGAATAGTAATGTTAGCCAAAGTAGCTCTGAAGATTGGAAAACAATACTTATCATTTGCTCTAAAATGAATTTTAGAAATGGTTCCTGAAAAATTATTCATTTCACAGCTAGATGAGTCTACACAAATAAATCAACAGAACTGTCCATCCAACACAGAAAATCAAGTTTGATTTATTCGAAAATAGATATGAATTTCTTGGAAATAAATGGGAACAATAAAACCAGTACAACACGGTTGGTCTCTGGTATCATATTAACTATTAATTTATATTTATTGGACTAACTGCCTCACAATACACTTGAGTAAATTTATACCATTCTCTTTCATACTATCATGTAACCTATATAGCATTAAAACGTTTATATCATATTTCTTAAGAGAAAAATGATGACAGTTTACACTGCAAATGTGAGGAGGCTGGAAGACAATAGCAACCACTATATCCAATCAAATTACATATACTTTCTATTTTTTTTTTATGTTATCAAATATTTGAAAATAAAATATAGCTGCCATGAGCACAGCCATTTTCAGTACTTGTTAGGCCTTTAATGAAAGATGCTGTGGTACCATCCAAAATAAATGAATTGAAATAGCAGTGCTTTATTTTTCATGTTGCTTTCTTTTCTCTATAACATATATAAATAAAGAATATGATAGAGTAAAAGAACATAAGGTCCCTCTGATACAGTTGTGCAGATGGAAAAAAATCAGTTTGGTTCAATCATTTGTTTTGTTAGGCACCTTCATTTCTTTCATTAGTTTGAAATAAAAAAAATATATTCATTTGTTTGCCATTATAGTAAATGGGGGAATCAATGCAGATTATTTTGGGATCTCAAATTAGGATTTTCTAATATTTTCCAGTGAAATTTGTGGGTAAATATCATCAAAAGGGTAAAGGCATACCGACAAATCAAGACTATGTCAACATGGCATCAAAAGTGGCATGAAGAGCCTCATGCAGTGTAAAGGGGCGAAGGGGGTACCGGCAGTGGCAGGAGCTCTCCACAAGGAAAGGAGCAAAGAAGAAACAAGAGTGGAAGAAGAATGCTTCAAAAAGAGGGCACCAACAACAGTGCTATGAAACCTTGAAGGTAGCACAAGAGGCAAAGTGACACAAAGAATGGCATCGCCATCCTGAGGCACCATGAAGGGGGAGAAAGCAGAAAGGTCGCACGAAAACCTCAAGACACCAATACAGGGGCACAGTAGCACATACCAAAGCACCACGAGAGTTGCAAAGCAGCCTCCTAGAGTATAGAATCTAGGATGTGACAGCAAGACAGAGTGACAGCTGGACTCCCAAGGTGCGAAATCCCAGGCATGGTAACAATGCTGAGCGGAAGAAAAGACTAATAAGTGGAAGGGTAAGGGTTATTGCAGCATCGCAGACTGGTACTGGAGACGCCTGCCTTCCTGTAGAAACACTTGCCACTTGTCAGATTTAGTACAGGAGAATGATTTGTCATCAGTATTAGGGATGTGAATCGTTTTTTGATGATTTTAAAAAATCGTCAGATAGTTTTTAAATCGTCAAAAATCGTTAGAGTCGCGATACAATAGAAATTCCCCTGATTTATCGTGAAAAATCGGGGGAGGGGGGAGGGGGGAAAACCGGCACACCAAAACAACCCCTAAAGGTTTAAGGTTTATGGTTTATTTGTGCTTATATACCATTGTCTCGGGGTAGCCTTCACAGCGGTTAACATAGCAATAAAATACAATAAAAGAAAATTACAAACAATAATAATAACAGAAGGTAAAATTTAACAAGTAGGAATAAAAGATATCTTAATAAAATAATGTGTGAAGCCATAAATATTAAACCAATAAATACTAAAAACATAAAACATGCTTTAAGTATTGAGGTTAATAAAAGTCAGAGCCACCTGTGATTGTGCAGTTACATTGATGCCTATTTCCTATCTTCATTATATGCCGCATAGAATAGCCAAGTTTTAAGTTCTGCTTTAAACTTATTGTTTTCTTGCTGCATTCTTAGTTGTATTGGTAGTGAATTCCATAGCTTTGTTCCCGCGATAGACAGTGCCCTTTGTCGAATCTGGCTAAGGTGTGCTGTTTTAATGGAAGGAATAGACAATAGACCTTTGTTAGCGGATCTGGGGTCTCTTTGTGGTACATGCAGTCGCAACGCGGCGTTAAGCCATTCTGTTCTCTCTCCATAGATAATGGTATGTATTAGGCTTGCCACCTTATATTGTATTCTGAAATGCACAGGTAACCAATGTAAAGACATCAAAGTTTTACACTTTTAACGCTGAGAAGATTGAAACCCATGTTGGAATTCTCTGATTTTAGATCAGTACTTCAAGCTTTGTTTTTTGCCAATCTTGATTACTGTAATGCATTAAAGCTTGGTTTGCCTAAGTCTACAATTAGGCCTTTACAGGTTTTTCAGAATGCAGCAGCTCGGATCCTAACAGGAAAAAGGAAGTTTGAGCATATTACACCAACTTTGATGTCTTTACATTGGTTACCTGTGCATTTCAGAACCCCTAAACCCACCCCGACCCTTTAAAACAAATCCCCCACCCTCCCGAACCTCCCGAACCTCCCAAAATGTTTTAAATTACCTGGTGGTCCAGTGGGGGGGGGGGGGGGGGGGGTTCCCGGTGCGATCTCCCGCTCTCGGGCCATCGGTGCCATTTTGGCTGCCACTAATATAAATGGCGCCGATGGCCCGATAAAAAAAAAAACAACCCACCTGACCCTTTAAAATGACCCCCTTGACCCCCCTAAAACCTTTTAAAATCACCTGGTGGTCCAGAGGGGTGCCCCGCTCTCGGGCCATCGGCTGCGTTAATAAAAATGGCGTCGATGGCCCTTTGCCCTTACCCTGTGACAGGGCAAAGGTAGCGCAGGTGCCATTTTGAATATTGGCAATACGGCCCGAGTGCAGGAGGTTGCTCCTGGACCCACGCTGGACTTTTGGCAAGTCTTGTGGGGGTCAGGAGGCCCCCCCAAGCTGGCCAAAAGTCCCTGGGGGTCCAGCGGGGGTCCAGGAGCGATCTCCTGCACTCGGGCTGTATTGCCAATATTCAAAATGGCGCCGGCGCTACCTTTGCCCTGTCACAGGGTAAGGGCAAAGGGCCATCGGCACCATTTTTAATAACACAGCTGATGGCCTGAGAGTGGGAGATCGCTCCCGCTGGACCACCAGGTAATTTTAAAACCTTTTTTGGGAGTTCGGGAGGGTGTTTTGATTAACGGATCAGGCATAGCCGATAATTAGAACTCAAATCGGGCTGGGCAATAAAAATTTTAAGATTTGGATCGGAACCGATCAGATTCAGATTCCGATTCACATCTCTAATCAGTATCGCTTTTCCGACATGAGCTTTTATTTCATTTCCTACTTGAACCTGATATTGCTGCTGGGTGGCATTTTGGATTTCTTGTGAAATTTGCTTTCAAATTGAAACTGTAGTCAAAATCAGAATATGACAATCATCTCTTGTCAGTGCGGCTTTCCTGATAATTTGTGAAGTTGGCTTTATTAGAAACTTTTCCATATTATGTAGCTAAGCACAGTAACTACCCTTTCTAGATTTTCTGGTTTTGCATTAGTTCTCTTTTCTTTCCATACATGTACAAAAAAACAGGCCTGTTTTTTTGTTCTGTTTGTATTTTTCTCCTTATGACTGAGGATTTTGGAGAAAAAAAAAACCTCAGTATAACCAACAAATAAACATATTGGGGCGGATTTTAAGAGCCCTGCTCGCCTAAATCCGCCCAAATCCGGGCGGATTTAGGCGAGCAGGGCCCTGCACGCCGGTAGGCTTATGTTCAATAGGCCTACCGGCGTGCGCAGAGCCCCGGGACTCGCGTAAGTCCCGGGGTTTGGCGAGGGGGCGTGTCGGGGGCGGGCCCGAACCGCACGGCGTTTTCAAGGCGTGTCGGGAGTATCTGTTAGCATGGGAAGGCTTCGGCCCTGAGGTGAACTCCTGGGAGCCTTTGGCTAACATCCTGGACCGAATCTGCTGGAGCAGTTCCACAAGGACCATCCGGCTAAACCCAGGCCTCCAGGGAGGCACCCTAAAGAGAGGGGTACTGTTGTGCTCCGCAGCCGTGGGAGCCACAGCCACAGACCCCCTACCTTACCCGCGACGGCGACCCACCACGGGAATCCCGGGGGAGGACCCCGATGCTAGGCCCTCACTCCGGCACGGGTCCCCCATGCCGACCGCCGCAGGAGGAGCCGCCCCTGCTCCTCCCTCGCTGCATCCTGCAGAGTTTCCCCCGCGAAGAAAATCCAAGATGGCTGCCACCATCTTTAGGTGCGAGGCCATGCCCCCTTCCTAGACTTAAAGGCTCCTGATCCCTTTAACCAGCTGCACCTGTGTCTAATCAGCCTGAGCAGGGGAAGTATAAAGGAAGGCTTCCTCTGCTCATTCCTTGACTTGGCAACGTCCTCCAACGCTGTCTAGTCTGCTTGCTTTGGTGAGTTCCTTGTGCTTGGACGCTGGTTCCTGCTTCGTCTTGGTGTTCCTGGTTCCTGACTTCGGATTGGCTTACGGTGATTCTCTGGTTCCTGACTTCGGATTGGCTTACGGTGTTTCTCTGGTTCGTGACTTTGGCTTGGCAAGCGGTGATTCTCTGGTACATGACTTCGGACTGGTGAGCGTTGACCCTCTGGCACTCGACCTAGGACTCCTTCAAGGCTACCGTCTCCAAGGGCCCACCTATAGTCCCAGCGGCCTGGGTCCCTAAGGGCTCCTCCCAGGGGGACCGCGTGCTTCCGGGGCAAAGCTCCAGTCAGCCTTTGCACCAATACCTGACCTCTCAAAGGTCCGCCTAAGTCCCAGCGGTCTGGGTCCTTACAGGCTTCTCCTGGGAGGACCACAGAGTTCCAGGGGTGAAGACACAGCTCCTCTTCTCGTCTCTTCATCAGTCTCCGCTGCCACCTCAGTCTCCAGTGCCAAGGGCCAGCTCGTCCCTCCTCCTGCTCTGCCTCGCCTCCCTACGAGAGAACCTACGGATCCTCCGAAAGGTATACCATCCTCCCATCAGCCAAGGGTCCACAAGCCTGAGCGTAACATTGGGAGAATCGGGCTGGAATTGTAGAGAGTTAGAACAAAACAAAGAGCCATAAAAGAGGTAAAGTGGGAAGAAAAACACACATTTTTAAATTATTTTTTCCACATTTTATTTCTGGGGACAAAACACCCCAGTATAACCAATCAGGAAATATGGAGGAAGAACCAAGCTGGAAGTATAGAGGGGTAGAACAAAAGGAAGGACCAGAAAAGAGTGGGATGGGAGGAGATCTTGTAATTTTTATTTTATTATATTTTTTTTTTCTGGGGACATAATTATATCAGCAAACTACATGGAAGCACAAAAATACAATGCTGGTACATAATAGGCATGGCAAATAGGCAGACCAGTAGCAGTAACACCCCTTAAGATACTGTAAGTGCAAGGCAAGGATGTAGAGTGGTAGCTGCAAGACCCCTAAAGTGGGATATCTGGGGCATGGCAGATTAGCAAAGCAAAAACAACAAGATGATTCAAGTGGTAAATCTGGAACATGGCAGGTAGGCAGAATGGTAGTAGTAATACCCCTAAGGTTGTACATCTGGAGCATAGCAGGTAGGCATATGACAGCAAATTCCCTAAGGTGATTCATCTATGGCATGGCAGGCAGGCAGATAGATGGGAGCAAGACCACTAAGGTGGTGTAAGGGGCATGGCAGATAGGCTGAGCAGTAGCAGTAAGACCTATAAGGTGGCACATCTGAGGTATGGCAGGTAGGAATGTGACAGAAAGATCCTTAAGGTGGTATATATGGACATTACATAGATGTACAGGGTCAGCAAAATCTTCAAGGTTCTATCAGTCATCTTATCACTCTCATGGAAATTCCAGATTAATTTTCTAAAAGACCAGCTTTTCCATTAACTCTGGTACTAGTCTTGAATGATGAGGAATCATGATGTCCCCAGCAATTGAGAAAACACTTTCACTGATCATACTGGTTGGAAGACAGAAAAGATATTGATCAGCCACCTTGACTAGGTCTAGCCAGACTACGGAGTTGTGTGCCCAATATGCCATCATATCTGTGTCTATATCCTTGATGAGCTCTTCAAGATAACATACCACAGACATTTTTGCTGGTGTCTCTTTTGCTAGGGTGAGTCAAAGTTCTTTCTTGCCAGCTGCTTTAGCTATTGTATGTGCCAAGAGAGATGGTTATATTTGGGAAATGTGGCTTTGGGTTATTGATGTGGGGGAGGAAGTGCTAGCTGACAGGAGTTTATCCTGCCTGCATTATTCTCTGAGGTGGCCCCTCTTTCCTGTGCTATATCTCCACTATAGCTGATGCCTGCCTCTGCCACATCCTACCAGTGTGTTGAGAGTGAGAGGAAAGCATGGCTAGAGTTTACGCTGTTCCAGATATCACTGATGAAATCCATGCTACTCCCCTCTGCCTTAGCCATCTGTGCCTGGATTATTGTTAAGTGTGTGGACGACTTTCTTACTAAATATTTTCCTGGAGGGCACTTTATAATTAGGGACTAGCATGTGCAGCATATGCTTAAACCCATGTTCTCTACTACCGTCAGGGGTTGGTCATCAAGGTTAATCATTTCCCTTGTGATCCTTGTTAGTAGTTTTGATGCTGCCTTCTTCTTGCCTTGGGATACTGCTATGGAATACCACCTCATTTTCTCTATGGTGGATTGCAACTTTGGGCACTTGACAGTTCTATTGGCCTGTCACCTGACTGGTGGAAGGGTCTGTAGTATGATCTTGGAGAAAAGTCTTCCCCTTTTCAACTCCTGGCTTTTACTTGGCATGGCAGAAGGTGTCCTTGGGTTAGTATTGTCACCCTTTACTGATGTCAATGCTAGTTGATGTTATTTAGGTGGAAAGAATGCATACAAGCATTTGTGAGATGCCCTATTTGCTTCCCTCAGCTGATATCCTTCATTTTGGTGAATACACTGAGTAAAATGAGGGTCCTCCTTCACTTTGAAGTGTCTCCAAATCAATAATTTCTTCCATAATCCCTTCTTTATATCCTTGAGTGCTGATACTGGCACTGGCATTAAGGTGGAGGGTGAACCATGAGGAATAACACTAGGGGCATCACACATGGTCTTTATATCAATTGCCTACTCTTCCTCACCATCCTCGGTTTTATCTATCTCCCTCTCTCTGAAGTGGAGGCTAAGATACTACTAACTAATCTTCCAATTTTTTATTCAGCCAGTAACTCTTGAATATCTTCTGATTCATGGAATCCCATACAAGATACTTCCTAAGACTCAGTTGATCCAAATACTGCTTTCACTGCCTCAGAAGCAATAACTAAAGAAGAACATGTTGCTCTTCTATACCCCTGCTGCCCTGCTAATACTAGTATTGGACTGGACTATACAAACCAAGATGACTCACACAGAACAGGAAACACAAAAGCCCAAAGGCAGCGAGGCAAGGAAGCTGGGGAAAGTAGGTCAGCAACAAGGAGGGATTCAGGAACAGGGAACAAGGAGGCAGGCAAGGGAGAAGACTACAAGACAAGAAGAGCAGAGGCCCATGACCACGGAGCAAGACAGGTAGCGTGAAGCATCAGTAGCATGGGTTCTTCTTAGTGTTTGGGTAATTGCCAGGTTCTTGTGGCCTGGTTTTGGCCTCTGTTGGAAACAGGATGCTGGGCTTGATGGACCCTTGGTCTGACCCAGCATGGCAATTTCTTATGTTCTTAAAATATGTTTGACTTGCTGTGAGATTGCCAGTGAGCTAAATGTTTGTGACCCATGTCTCATGACATCATTCTCCTGCAAAGAAGATTGAGCAGAGTGGTTTTCACTGGATAGGACGTCTGTGTGGAGTGTCAGCTTGGACATGTTTCATATCTTCACTGACAGACCTGCAATGATTTCTAGAGATGTGGTTCGTTTTTCGCCCTATTTAGGAAATTTAACAAAATTTCCTAATTCGTTTCTGTTTCGGAGTATCCGAAACACGACATAAACGCCATTATTTCGGAGCCCCCGAAACCGGAAACGAAATTTTCCCCGCAATTCAGGGGAAAATTCGTTTTCGGGTTTGCCTGGGGAGAGGGGGCACAAATTATTTTTTTTATTAAAACCCACCCCAAACATTTAAATTCACTATAATACACCACCCCCCAATCCCTCCCCAAGACTTACGAAGATCCCTGGTGGTCCAGCGGGGTCCCGGGGTCCATTTTCCCTCCGTGCCCGGTGTGCTGTGCTGCAAGCCGTGCGCCTCAAAATGGTGCCGAATAGCCCGAACTACCATGTCACAGGGGCTTTTGGCGCTATTGGTCAGCCCCTGTCACATGGCCATCGGCGCCATCTTGTGCTCCTATCATGTGACAGGAGCTGACCAATGGCGCCGAAAGCCTCTGTGACATAGTATGGGCAAAGGCTATCGGCGCCATTTTGGTTACTGGCAGCCGAAAACGAAATCGCTTTCGGACCCTTGCTGGACCCCCAGGGATTATTGGCAAGCCTTGGGGGGGTCAGGAGCACACCGGGCACGGAGGGCACGGAGGGAAAATGGACCCCGGGACCCCGCTGGACCACCAGGGATCTTCGTAAGTCTTGGGGAGGGATCGGGATGGGGGGGGTTGTTATATATGTACGAAAATGCTTAAAAATGTTTTTAAATGCTTGGGGTGGTTTTTTTTTTTCGCTTCGTTACCGATTCGTTTTTCGGTCCGGTTTCGGGTTTCTCGTTTCGTTTTCGGGCAAACGAACCGAAAACGAAATGAGAAGACCCAAATTATACCACGAAGTATTCGAACCGAAAAACGACCCGGTAGAAAAAAACGAAGCACATCTCTAATGATTTCCTCTTATGCAACAGATGGCTGAGCTATGCTGCTCAGTACTGAGATCCATAAAAACTCAAAAAATGTAAAATATTTATTGTGCTTATAAACCATTGCCTTTAAGAACCAAAACCTCCCAAAGTGATGCATAAAATGAATATATCAAATATGACTATATTAAACACAAAAACAATCAGAATGCCAGAACAAAAATAAAAATAGAGAAAAGTAACCCTTGGTGAAATCAAATGACAAAACTAAAATATAAAAATATTAGCATTATAACTCTAAATTAAAACATCAAATCGCACAGTCTTTGGTCTTTGTCCATCTAACCAACTTAGGGCCATTTGACTAACTACTATAGTTATCTTGTCTTGAACGTCGGTAGAGTAAAAAAAAAGATGTAAAGTGACCTTTCAAAATACCTCAGAAATTAAATAGGTAGAAACATCTCCATGATAAAAGGTACCAGCATGTATTGAATGTACTATCATAATAAAAAAAAAAGATTAAATCTCAAGAGACAAACACTAGGAACATATGTAGCATTCACTGTGAGTCAGAACAACCAGAGCAGGTGTTAAAGTAGAATCTTTATTCAAAATACAAGTCCCATAAATGCATCAGAAGTACAGGAGCAGGACTGAATACTCTCAAAGGTGTTTTATGCTGTAAAGGAAGTCTTTCAAAGCAAAGTTGATATCTAGTTGCTATGTGTTGACTTCTTTCAATTAGGTTTGGAATGGTACAGCCTCAATATTTTATTCTTCTGAGGCAAGGCTTAGTGCTCTTTGCCCAGAAATAACAGTATATTAAGGCAGATAATGAAAATGAATCTAAATATTAGTGACAGCCTGCCGTAGCCAAAACAAAATGTGCCTCAATTGAAGTTTTTTTTTTCTGATTAGGGCCATAGTACGAAGAAGTGGTACCAGACACCTCAAAAGAAAATTTTGGTGAGCAATCATTGACTTAATAATGCAATAGTTTCTAACAATAATCAAGCTATCCACAAAATAACATACAAAATATATGCAGGGCACAGTTGATTAAACCTTTCTCCAAAGTAAAAAATGAGAAATTCTTTATGCAAAGGCTAACATATTTCTAGCCAATATTCACAAAAACGGTTTTGTTTTTTTTCATTTCATTTTTAATGTTAATAACTGCTGAGCTACATCTGTCAGTACTTGTCCCTTATGACACTGACAAAAGACCATTTCTGTGGAAGCCTGAGCAAACTATTATTGTGTTCTTTGATCCTTTAAGCTGGAGTGTAAATTAACTATAAGGTCACAGCACATCAAAACTCCAAGTCCCAAGGTCTGAAAACAGAGTGTGCAGTCCAACATTATTATTTATATTTAAGTAGTCGGTAATATAAAGCACTAAATCACAAATCTAAGTTGTCTGGTCTAACAGAATGGATTATTTCCCTACTAAAGACAAAACAAACGTTCCTCAGTCAATGTTACAGATTACTTCCAAAACAAATTGGATTTTAATAAAATATTAAAATGTGTTCCATAGACCTAAAGTCAGAGCAATAATAGGTCCATTCTGAGCCATTGATACAGTATAAAACTTCTTTAAAAAATACTGATTACTGGCCAATCAAATGAATTCACAAAGTTCTGTGCATTATTGGACATTCTCTTTCAGAGCCTCCTTTCTGTGAGAAATTACTGACAAGAATATCTCTCTACCAGAACAAAGACTTTTAGTAGCTTGTGTCTAGTGAGGCATATGTGACTTAATAGCAAATTCTACAGTTTGAAGCCATAGGGCTGAGACTTGTCTCCTAAGATGTGCCTTTCTTCTTGCCTACTAAAATCCCCGTAATGTTCTCCCCCTCTCTAAGTCATCCAGAACCTCAATCATCAAGTGATAACTAATGTACCAGGGCTGTGATTTTTCTGAGATTCTGGAAAGTAATTTCAAATTTAAAAAGAAAGAGAGTATGCTGAAAACCATTTGTCTTCATAAAAAGTGACAGACTAATTGCTCTAGCTCCAGCTAGGTTAAGAAGCACACAAGTATTGCTGAGTAATCTTTCTCATGCAGTTTTTGTTAATGCATCTCAGATTTAACTTGCTATACCTGGGCCATACCAGGTCAAAGGAGAACCATATCACCCAAAATGAAAGTTTATTTGACGCTGAATTATGATGTGGATTGATACCTACATAAAACTAGATTAGGTCTAGCATAGCAGTCATTTTTCAAGGCCTATGGACAGTATTAAATGTACACACTTCCATGTACATTTAGCCAAAATGAAGAACCTAAGGAAATATGGCATAAATATCTGCATTTCACAAAGTGTACACAAAGTGATGTGGTTACAATATTCACCCTTTTGAATGCACAGAAATACAGGTCAACAAATCACCAAACCATAAGTTGATACCTCTTTATAGGACTACCTTGATATATTTCTTGATTAGCTTTTGATCATATAGCTATTAAAAGCTAGCCAAGAAACATATTAAGTTATTAACATATCACCTTATATATTCTTGTTTATTGACCTTTATATCAGCACAAAACTATGAGCCTAAGTTTCAAAGCTATCCATAGTACAGCACTTTCATATAAGTAGACGAATGTACTAGGGATGTGAATCGTGTGCCCGATCATCTTAACGATCAGGTTCAGGCTGGAGGGAGAAAAAATCTGATGGTGCAGATGTGAATCACATCGTTAATTTTTTTTTTAGTAAGGCCCGACCCTTTAAAATTGACCCCTTTACCTTCCTCCCCACCCTCCCGAATCCCCCCAAAAACTTTTTACGAGTACCTGGTGGTCCAGTGGGGGTGCGGGGACCGATCTCCCGCTCTCGGACCATCAGCGCCATTTTTGCTGCCACTAAAAAATGGCGCCGATGGCCCGATAAAAAAAAAAACACCCAACCCTTTAAAAATGACCCTTTAGCTTCCCCCACCCTCCCAAACCCCCTTAAAACATTTAAAATTACCTGGTGGTCCAGTGGTGGTCCCGGAGCGATCTCCCATTTCTCGGGCCGTCGGCTGCCACTCATAAAGATGGTGCCGATGGCCCTTTGCCCTTACCATGTGACAGGGTATCCGTGCCATTGGCCAGCCCCTTCACATGGTAGGAGCACTGGCTGGTGGTGGCCATCTTTAAAGATTAGTTTTATAGGGTCGGGGTGGGTTTAGGGGTTGTTTTGGTGTGCCGGTTTTCCCGCCCTCCCCCCCAAATAACTCTCCGAAACCATGCGCTGCTGCTAGTGACTGTCGGCTTTCCCCTATGTTCTAGTTTAAAAGCTGCTCTACTCATCCTTTTTAAAGGTTAGCGCCAGCAGTCTGGTTCCACCCTGGTTAAGATGGAGCCCATCCCTTCGGAAGAATCTGCCCCTTCCCCAAAAGGTTCCCCAGTTCATTACAAAACTGAATCCCTCTTCCTTGCACCATCATCTCATCCACACATTGAGACTCCGGAGCTCTGCCTGCCTCTGGGGAACCTGCGCGTGGAACAGGGAGCATTTCAGAGAATGCTACCCTGAAGGTTCTGGATTAGTTTAAGCTTTCACCCTAAGAGCCTAAATTTGGCTTCCAGAACCTCCCTCCCCACATTTTCCTATGTCATCGATATCCACATGTACCACAACAGCCGGCTCCTCCCCAGCACTGTCTATTTATAAAATAGCATATCCACAAGTACATTGTACTTATGAGCACATATGCTATTTTACATGTGAAACTCCTTTAAACCCTTGCTTCTATATGAAAAACCTATTTGGAAATGATAGTGTTTGTTCTTTGAAAATATGGTCTCATGGAAATAGGATTATTAATATAAGATAGTGAAAGTTCAGGAAAAACACTTTATCAAAAATTGCAATTAATTGCCAATGGTCATATTACTCTATCGGTAGACAGATATTATATTGCGACAGAACAGCGTATTTATTTTGGCCAGATACGCTTCTTTTGAGTTTAGTCCATTTTCATAAAAGATGCTAAAATAAATGTAGTTACATTTAAGTGCTTAAACTCCTTTGAGAATTCACCTGTATGCGTGAATATGCTAATTTATGTATGTGTAACTCTTTGAAAATTACCTCCAAGTTTTGAAAAAAAATGTAAAGATTTGCAGTGACTTGTGTTGGAGCCGGTGGAAGCTGCACAGCTGTTAACTATTTCTGGTCCTTCTTCCAGGCTCTGACATCGGAGGGAGGAGCCTATTCAGACGCCCATAACATCGGTGCCTGGTCTGAGAGGATTTGCCGCTGACATTCTGGTTTGCTGGAACAAGCTGGTGCCCGCTCTGTTCGAGATTTCTTCTGTGGGCATTTGCAGTGACTTTGTGTTGGAGCCGGGTGGAAGCTGCACAGCTGGTAACTATTTCTGATCCTTCTTCCGGGCTCTGACGTCGGAGGGAGCAGCCTATTCAGACGCCCATAACATCGGCATCTGGACGGCGTGCCCACCGTCAGCGCATCGCCAAAGCCGCGCGCCTAAGGGGCGTGCGGCTTTGCCGGAGTTCTCGGAGTTTTGTTGGGAGAACTTTATTTCAACTCTAGAATGCAGCAGTCAACGGAATTTTGGCTGAATTGATATTGTGTCTTCAAAAGGCTCATAAATACTACAGAGGTACATTTTACTATACTTATTGTGGTTTTAATTCCTCTTTCGTAATGCCACATACCAAGAGGAAAGGGAAAAACAGTAAACTTCAATGCCTGTTGTGAGTGTTAATCAACCACACATTCAGGATCTCTTGGTAGAACCATAGCGTGTGACATCAGGAGGTGAGGTTGCTGGAGTTGCAGCCCAGAGCAGGGGCTAAACTCCTTGACTTAGGAAACATCGTTGAGCCCTGGTGCCCCCAAATAACACCAGATCACCAACGGAAAAGGAAGAGGAGGAGATCTGTATTCGAGGACCCCAACCTGAACTTGATTGCTTTATCATCCTTTTATCAAGGGGGGGGGGGGGGTAGGAGTTTAGGCCACCCACCACACCGATCCCTGGGTTCAGGTTTCAAAAGATCAAAGGGAGGAACTTAGTACCATAACGATCCCCAAGGGAGAAGGGGGATAGAAGGAGGTCAGGGGGGAGCGTCGGCTGATATACCCGTAATAGTTCCCACTAAATATTACGTTGGAGAAATGGGTAATATGATTTTTTCTATGCAGAAGTCAATCAATGATCTGCCAAATGGTCCAAGACGGTTTGGGTAATAATAAAATATTGCAGACGAAAACAGAAACACCAGAAGGTTTAGTAAATAATTTGGGAATTAAAAAACTGATGAGATTGGAAAAGTTCAATTAAATTTAATTAAATCAGAAAAAATTCATTCAGATAAATTGGAGCAATTAGAAAATCAAATTAGGAGAGTTAATTTGAGAATTTTAAACTTTCCTAAGATTCATTTATTGTCTCCTAAGGAATTATTTAGAAGTTATCTTATAAATGTCTTGAAATATATAGAAGCAACTTTCCCAGTAATATCTAGGATATATTATACTACCCAATCTGTTGGGAGAGTTTGATATATCAGAACAGAATCAAGGAGAACAAAAAGATGATACAAATTTGTCAGAACTTCTAGAGAAGTTATCTGATATGGAAATAAAGACGCGCTTGCTACAGTAATTTGTTCAATTTGCAGATATTTCTCAGAGGGATTGTTATTCTTAGATTATATTTCAAATATCAGAATTCTAATTTTCATGGTTATCCAATTAGAAGTTTTCCTGATGTCTCTTTTTAATACACAATTAAGAAGAAAATAGTTCTTAACAATGAGAGAAAAGGTCATACAAATGGGGAGCTAAGTTTATTTTACGATTTACCTGTAGATGTGTTGTTTTTATATCAAAAATACGAGATCTGTGTTTAATCAGCCTGAAACAACTGTGCACTTACCTTGACTCCTAACCCCATGTTTCTCCTTAGTTTAAAATGGGGGGGATTATATATGGTTCAGACACAAATTATGTTTGTATTACTGATATTAATCTGCTCTTTTTTCTATCAGCTAGTTTCTGTAATTACTAGTAAATGTTATTTTCTAGTTTACTGTGGATACAGCTGTGTAATATCTTCTTGAAAATGAAAAGTTTAATAAATATAAAGAAAAAAAAAAGAAAAAATGTAAAGAATAAATAATATTTTATTGATTTTACCTCCAGGGAATTTTTTTCCAGACCTCTTGTAAACCCTGCTATGATGGTATCCTTGAACTTGTCTTCTGACGACAAATACCACAGCTTGATTGTGAGCAGAAGAGTGAAGTTTCGAAGGCGTTTTACAGGTACAAATAGCATAAATTCATGTAACTATTAGCCTTTATATGCATGGACAGAGATGTAGCTACCCTATAGCTAATATGGCCTCAGCCATAGGTGCCATCTCTCTCACCCCCCACAATTTTGGGTTCTCAAGAGTTGAGCTGCCGAGGGGAGAATAACTGCTGCACCAGCTCCTGGTATACCGCATACCCTTAGGGCTATCATTTAGGGGTGATAGCCCAAATTGGGACAAAACAAAATCAATGCTGCTTCCTTCACCTCCCCCTCCCCTGCCCACACCTGTGATTCCAAAAGCAGCAGCACTGGCCCTCCCACTCCACCCCAGCAGTTAGAAATACGGCCCAGGGTAGCGGCAGAAAAAAGCAGCATCTGCCCCAGAAAGCCAAGAGGAATGACAGTCTGCATTGCAGCATTGGCCTCTTGCAGCCCCTCCACCAACTCCACACCCTGGCACTAGGAAGAAGAAACATTGGCCTCCTACTCCCCCACTCCCCACCAGTCAGAGTAGGAGCAAGTACATTGTTGTGTGTGAGAGAGAGCCAAGGAATGAATGTGTGTGTATATATGATTGAGCATCTGTGTATGAGAGAGAGCAAAGGAATGTGTGTGTATGTATATGATTGAGAATGTGTGAGAGCAAAAGAGTGAATGTGTATGTATATGATAGAGCATAAGTGTGTGAGAGAGAGCAAAAGAATGAATGTGTGTGTGTATATGATTGAGAATGTGTTTGTGAGTGAGAAAAAGAGTGAATGTGTGTGTGTATATGATTGAGCATCTGTGTATGAGAGAGAGGCAAAGGAATGTTGTGTATGTATATGATTGAGAATGTGTGAGAGAGCAAAAGAGTGAAATGTGCCTATGTATATGATTGAGCATATGTGTATGAGAGAGAGCAAAGGAATGAATGTGTGTGTATATGATTGAGCATATGTGTGTGAGATAGAGCAAAGGAATGAATGTGTGTGCATATGCATTGAGCATATGTGTAGAGGGAGAGAGCAAAGGAATGAATGTGTGTGCATATGATTGAGCATATGTGTATGAGAGAGAGCAAAGGAATGAATGTGTGTTGTATATGATTGAGCATCTGTGGTGAGATAGAGCAAAGGAATGAATGTGTGTGTAGTTGATGAAGAATGTGTTTGTGAGAGAGCAAAAGAGGTAAATGTGTGTGTTATAGTTGATTGAGAAGGGGTTTGAGAGAGCCAAAAAGAGTAAATGTGTTGTGTAGGTGATTGAGAATGGTTTGAGAGAGCAAAAGAGTGATGTGTGTGGTAGTTGATTGAGAATGGGTTGAGAGAGCAAAAGAGTGAATGTGTGTGTGTAATATGATTGAGAATGGGTTTTGAGAGAGCAAAGAGTGAATGGTGTGTGTAATTGATTGAGAATGGGTTTTGAGAGAGCAAAGAAGTTGAATGTGTGTGTGTAGTTGATTGAGAATGGGTTTGAGAGAGCAAAAGATGAATGTGTGTGTGTAATTGATTGAGAATGGGTTTGAGAGAGCAAAAAGAGTGAATGTGTTGTGTGTTGTTGATTGAGAAGCTATTGTGTGACAGTAAAGGGGCAAAATATGTGTGTCTATATGATTAAAAATGTTTTTGTGAGAGAATAAAGGAGTGAATGTGTGTGTGTGTGTGTGTGTGTTGTTGTATAATTATATATATATATATATATATATATTGAGTATATATGTGTGAGAAAGTAAAGGAGCATGTGTGGTGTTGCGCATATGAGTATGTATGTGTGAATGAGGACAAAAGAGCACGTGTATGTATATGATTGAGAATTTAAGTGTGAGAGCAAAAGAGTGTATGTCTGTATATATGATTGACAGAATGAATGAGTATCTGTGATTGTGATGGTGAGAGCAAATGAGACTGTATGTGTATGATCATGTGTGAGAGGCAAATGAGTGTGTGTATATGCTTGAGCTGGTGTTGTGTGTCTGTGTGTTATGATTGAGGCATATGAGAGTGAAGGAACATGTGTGTATAACTGAGCATGTAAAGAGAACAAGAATATAGTGTTGTGAATGAGCACTGTGAGAGAGGGGAGCGAGCATGTGTGATTGAGCATAAGAGATAATGAGAAATTGAATGAGCATGTTTGCGCGTGTGTATGACAGAATGTGTGAGACTGAACAAGGCAGTTGCATTTGTGTGTGATTCAGCATGTGAGAAGTGAATGCGTGTGTGTGTGTGTGTGTGTGTGTTGTGTGTGTGTTACAGAGCAGGAAGAAAAGCTTGTGTGCAATAATCCCCTCCCTCTCCCGCTTATTGCGACAATCTCAGAGCATCTGGAATCAAAAGATCACAGGTATGGAAAGCAGGAGATTTTGAAGTCTTAATTAACTTTAATTATAGGATGTTATTTGATGTACCTGCTGTTCTGAAATATTTTATTGTCATTTGGAAAAGTTTTATATGAGTTTTTAATTATTGGACGCTGCTCTATTCATCAGCTGATTTGAAATATTATTTTACAATGGTTTTACTATTATGATTAATGGTTTATATTTATTGATTTTGACTGATGTTTTATGAAGACTGGTGATGTTTCTGATTTTCCTTTGTTGCACTGCATACAGTGTCTGGCTTGTGGTTTCCAGTTTAGTTTTCTCTGCATGTTTTTATTTATACTTTATGATCTCTTTATTCTATATTTAGTGAGGGTCTGCCTGTGTTCTATATGTGTGACTGAGGTGAGGTATCCCTGTGTAGGGATTTATAGCAGACCGGTTTGTTTTGTTTTCCTAATAGGAGGTGTATTGGTGTTTTAGGACCTGGCGTAATATCTACAGTGTTGCCTTTTCATAGATTGGGTTGTTACTGTTGGAGTGCTGGCAGTTAGTGTTTTCAAACTGATGATTTACTATATTGTAATTCTAATTCAGTTTACTCATGGCTTTCCCAGGGCCAAGCTCATACCCAAGACATGTTACCATAGGCCTAATACCATATGGGTTCCAAGTGTCTTTTTTAACAATTTTTATAGGGTTTTATGGTTGGTATCACAGTAGTGCATGAAAATATAATATACATGTTATAAGTGATATGTCTACCCCAGAAAGTCTTTTTTCATGTGAAATATGTTATTATAAATGCATAATTTGTAATTGTGTATGGGGAGGGCATGACTTGGGAGAACAGGAGTGCAAGTCTATAAGCTTCACCTAAGGGGCCTAATACCCCTACTCTAGCCCTAGGAAAGAGTGTAAGTTATGACTGCCGGATAATGTTTGTGGAAGATGAGAGAAGAGGAAGGAGAAGGAGGATTTGAGGGTAAGAGGGATTTTAAATGATACAAGCGTAATTGCATGCAGGATTTAAATTTACAGCATATCTCTGCTTGTGTTCCAATATGCTTTTATGGGTGCATTCACATTCCTTTTAAAACTAACCACTAAGACTTTTCCATGGTTGCAGCACTATTTGGGATTCTCAAAGATAGCTCAATTTGATCCCCTTCCTGGCCTTCCCTCATTTCCTGAGCTGGCCCGACTATTTACCCAACACATTTTGTGGTCGGCATGGCTTGCCCAAGCATTAGGGGTGTGCATTCGTTTGCAACGTATTGCGAATCCGCAACGTATATGGCCAGATTTGTTGTATTCATTGCGTCGCGAAACGTATCGCGATTTCCCATGAATACAATGAATCGCGGCCGAATGATTCAGCTGTCAAAATGGCAATTTTAAACAACCCTCCTGACCCCCCCCCCCCAAGACTTGCCTAAATTCCTGGTGGTCCACGGGGGGTCCCAGAGCATCTCCTGTCCTCCCTCCATTGGCTACCGGCACCATCTTGTGCTCCTACCATGTGACAGGGGCCGACCAATAGCAGCGGTAGCCCCTGTGACATAGTAAGAGCAAAGGCTATTGGCGCCATTTTGATTACTGGCAGCCAACGGCCCAAGTGCAGGAGATCGCTCCCAGACCCCCGCTGGACCACCAGAGACTTTTGGAAAGTCTTGGGGACCCTCCTGACCCCCCCACTCAGCCGCATTTAAAGGGCCCATGGTGCGAGAACCACAGCGGTACCTGCAAATGACATCACAGGCTCTCCACTATTTAAGGCCTGTTCAGACTTTCCTAAGATGCATCGGTAATAATAGTAGTACTCTTCTGAGAAGCTAATTGCCTTGTTGTTCCTGGTTTCTGGTCCTGCTTCTTTTCCAGTGCCTTGTTTTTCATATTTCTGGTTCTTGCCTGTGTCTTCAGAGTTCCCATGTTCCTGTCTCATGGTTCCTCATACACCCTTCTATGACTTCCTTCTGTTCTGACTTGCTTCCTTCCCCTTGGATTGACATCTCAGCTTGACCTCATTGAGATCCACGGTTTTTCTTCATTTGGATTCCTGGCTTGAACTACTTCTCAACCACATTGACTTCTGCCTGCCTTGTGACTTCTGCTTCCTTCTCATCTTGCTGTATTCTGCCTGCTCTTGACCTCGATCCACTCTCATCTCTGCTGTCTGCTGCCTACTCCAACCTCTGCTAGGACTGACTTCATTTTCTTCCTGCTGGCCTCAACCTCTTCTGTGACAGATTCTTCCCTTCACAGAGGCCCGCGCCTATGTCCAGCCAGCCCTGGTACCATGAGGAATCAACCTAAGGGGAATGAGGGCTGGTGTTAGTGAAGTACCTGTTGGGCATTTGCTCCAGCCAGCTCCGCCTGCCAGTGGTGAGGACCTTAAGGCTCCTCTCTGTGGTAACTTAAACCTCACTTTGATCCAAGGGATCACTTCTGTAACACATTGCAGCACAGAGATCAGAAGCAGCCCCTTTTCTTGTGCCAAATCCAAAAGTTTCTAAGCTTTTTTTAAAAACTCTGTGAGAGCTAGAAAGGAAATACATACTGGTTCTTGTTCATGCTCAGATTTTACTGTAAGAGAATTACAGCTTCACTTGATCCAGATAGCAGACAAAGGCTAGTTTAAAATACATTTCATTGTGATTTTTATTCTGTGTGGTTTTCTTACCAACTTGTCTTGACTCAGCTCTGGCAAGGCTGTGAAGTCACACAGCCAAGAGCTGGTTGCTATAGTTACCAGTTTCTTTTGCTCAGCAGTACACACCCATAAAGTTCAATGTTCCATAGACATGAATGGGAAACATTAAGCAATGAGACAATTATTTTGTTTCATTCATGTGACCCCTCCATTCATTTTGGAGGACCACACATAAAGCAAATATGGACTCATTCTTTGTATTTTACCCATAAATTTTAAACAAATGCACATATCTAATATCCATTCACTGCCTTTGTCAATAGCTTTCTCTTCTTTGTTATGTTTAAATTTTTAGACTACTTTCTGAATGAAAGAAGGCTTTTGAATTAAACAGTTATAGTATAATGTAACAGCAAGATTTATCTGCCCAATATGGCAAATGGGGAAAATGAGGGTAATGAGTCTAAATGGATTAAATTTGCACATACTTTGACAGGCATTGACCTCATTTCTAAGCTAGGATACACTGTGCATGGTCTCAGTCTCTCAAACTTATTGCTAATATCCTTCTTAATGTGCAGGCCTGCACAAAAACTTAAGAAGAAAGCTATCTTTCTTAAGAAGAAAGATAGCTTTCTTCTTAAGTTTTTGTGCAGGCCTGCACATTCAGATTCTATATACAAAAAGATGACAAAACTATAAACAAGATTCAAAGGCACTCTTTTTTCTGCTTTCTGAAATTAATCTAAAATTGTGAAAATTACTAAAACTCCCAGCCATGGTATAATGAGACGATAAAGAAAGCAAAAACCCTTTTAAGGAAATTTGATAGAATGTGACAAAAAAATAAAAATAGTCAAACGTTAGGGATATATAGATAACAACTAAACAAATATAAAAATGTGATTAACGAAACAAAAAAGGAATATTATAAACAGAAAATCCAGAGCTTTAATCACAATCCGTGAACCCTGTTTACATTAGTTAAGAACCTTACAAAATCCCCTAACTCAGATTTGATATCTCTGAGTAAATCAAAGTGTGATGACATAGCACGTTTATTCAAAAATAAGGTAGAGGATATTATTACATCGATACCAAATACTGATGATCAAGAAATCAAAATGATAAAAAAAGATGTACCTGAATGGTCCTGTTTCGAAGAGGTATCCATTATTGAAATTGAAAATATTATTAAAAAACCAAAATCCGGCTTTACATCCATTAGATTCAATACTGACCTCAGCACTTAAGCTGCTAGCACCAACAATTGCTCCAACTATTGCTAAGATTGTTAATTTATCTTTAAAGGAAGGCCATATTCCCAAGATACTAAAATCTGCCATAATCAAACCAATCCTGAAGAAACCCAATTTATACCCTGGTTCATTATACAATTATAGGCCTATATATATAATCTCTCGTTCTTATCAAAAAATAACGGAAAAAGTTGTTCATAGACAATTATCTGAACACTTAGAGCAAAATAACATTTTATATCCAAATCAATTTGGTTTCAGGCAATATTTGAACACAGAAACATTATTAATTTCACTCACAGATACTATTTTGAAAGGTTTTGACACTGGACAAAAATACTTACTGGTCTTACTTGACGTACCTGTCGCATTTGATACGGTTAATCATGATATCCTAATAACCAGACTGAAAGAGATTGGGATTACTAATGGTACACTCAATTGGATGATCTCAATTCTCCAACAGAGATATTTTCAGGTCAAAATAGGCAATTCAATTTCTGATAAATTTGAATTGATCACTGGGGAACCCCAAAGCTCTGCATTTTCTGCCAACATTATTCAACATCTAACTTTACCGGTATGTCATCTTCTAGCTGGGCTCAGTTTGAATTTTTATATCTATGCCAATGATATTCAGATACCCATCCCCAAAGCTGATACCCTTGACCAGATATTTAAAGAGACAAACATTTATCTATCAGCAATTAAGCAGTTACTAACCCATATGAAACTAGCCATTAATATGGCAAAAACAGAAATCATATTGCTGGAGAGAAAACCCAAAACCTAACACCAAAAAGTACTCTCCCTATCAAATAATGTTAAGATAGAATTAGTAGAATCAGTTAAAGATTTGGATTTAACCATCGACTGCAAATTAAATTTTAAAAAGCTCATCTCCATAAAACTAAGAGACGGATATTTAAATTGTTGGTCCTCCAACGGCTAAAAGCCTTACTAGACCATAACACTTTTTGATCTGTATTACAGCCTCTCATATTTTCATCCTTAGACTATTGTAATTCTCTGTTATTGGGACTGCCACAGTCTTCACTACGACCCCTTCAGGTGTTGCAGAACACTGCGGCTAGGGTATTAACAAATCACAACAGGCGTGAACATATCACCCCAATTTTGATTAGCCTCCATTGGCTCCCAATAGCCCAAAGAATTCTGTACAAAACTTGCTGTATCCTTCATAAGGCCACCTATGCTTATAAAACTGACCGGTTACATTTTTCTATTCATATACACACTCCTCATAGATCATTAAGATCTGCCAATAAAGGGTTGCTTTATGTCCCTTCAATAAAACTGCACATTTAGCCTTAGTCCAAGACAGAGTAATTTCTATCACAGGCCCAAGCATTTAGAACACCTTGCCAGCTGAGTTAAGACTCGAAACAGAGTCAATAAATTTCAAGAAAGGGTTGAAAACTTGGCTCTTCGAGCAAGCCTTCTCAGAAAGATTACACAAGCTTAGTCCCAAATTGAGTATTAATTATCTCTGCTGACTGCACTGTATATTTGAATGTTTTAACTGTTTTATACTTTACTATTGTATTTGATTGTTGTTCTTTTGCTGTTGTATTTTAATGTCTTAAGGTTTGTACACCGTTATGATGTAATCACGAATGACGGTATATAAAATCTTTTAAATAAATAAATAAATAATCTGCACAATGCGAGAGACCAAAAATAGTAGAAATAGGAACTACAACTTCAACTTTCACCTTTCAGTTAAGTAAAGTCATAGAACAGCTAAAGAAACAGGGCCCATTTATATATTAATTCTGCTCATAAGAATTAGTTGTTTTACTTTACTATATATGTATTTAGGCCCATTAGGAGAAAAGTATCATTGTTTTGATGACTCTGCTAAGAAAACAGTAACTTTTTATACTTGGATAAAGAGTTAGCAATTAGAAATGACCTTTGTAGTTTGCTGAATCAGAAGAAGCTATGAAAGTAGGTAAGGCAGTTCATGAGAAAAGTTCAGATAATGAGGTATTCTAGTCAATAATGACTTGTTTAATCAGTAATAAAAAGTGATCTCTATAGGAAAGAAAGAATGAAATGAGAAAAAAATGCATGTTTATTTATTTTATTTATTTAAAAATATTTCTATACCGTCTTTTCAAACTAGTTTGATCAAGACGGTTTACAAGAAACAGATTATAAAGAAAAAAATTAACCAGAAATTAAATTTAAATCAAATAAAAATTATAAAACAAGATAAATTAAAATCAAATTAACAACAGAAGTTAAAGAAGATAATAGAAAGAATAAAAATACATTGTATCATTATAATCCCTACTCTTATAAAATAAAATATACTAATTTTAACAAAAACAAGTAAAGTTAGGAAAGGAAATAGTAAACCTTGAGGATATAACTCGTAAAGAGCGTAATCCTAATAGATGTATAATCAGGCAATCAATAGATACATAAGTTATGTAACTTATGAAACTTAGGTGTTTGGATTATCGAGATGACCATATGCAATCTTAAATAAATACGTTTTTACTGCCTTCTTGAATTCACTATGACTGGTAATTTGCCTTAAAATGTTGGGAAGTGAATTCCACAGCAAAGGTCCTGCCACTGAGAAGGCTCTTTCCCTGGTCATATTTAGTCTTGCCAGTCTAACTGTGGGAACATCAAGCAGATGTTGAGATGTAGATCCGAGGTGTCTCGTCGGTTTATACAACCGTAGAGATGTACAAAGCCATGTTGAATCAGGGTCATGAATTAACGAGTGAATTAAAGAGAGAACTTTGTATTTTACACGGAATTTAATCGGAAGCCAGTGTAGCTTATGCAAAATAGGAGAAATATGATGTCTCATCGGCAATCCTACTAATAAATGGGGCCGCTGAATTCTGTATTTGTTGTAATGGTTTTATCGCGGAATCTGGTAGACCCAAAAATAGACTATTACAATAGTCTAGACCAGAAAAAATGAGAGCTTGAAGCACAGTTTGAAAATCATTTTTGAAGAGTAGAGGTTTTAATCTTTTTAAGGTGTGCAACTTAAAGAATGAGTTCTTTACCAAATTAGAAACATGGTGCGATAGGGATAGATTTGTATCTATTTGGATTCCCAAATTGCGGGCGACTTTCTTAACTTTAATTACCTCACTACCTAGAGTGACCAATGGAGGAGGGCCATTTATAGGGTTCTGTAATACTCAGAAGAAGAAGTTCTGTTTTTTTAGCGTTAAGTTTAAGTTGACCAATGTTCGATTGTCTTAACATAGAGGTTACACAATGAAATTGTCTCAGCCCAAGAAGATTTATAAGGAACGTAAATTTGGATGTCATCCGCGTAAATCTTAAAGTGAACATCCAATGTAGCTAGGATATGGCACAGTGGAAGAAGATAAATATTAAACAAAACCGGTGATAAGGATGACCCTTGTGGGACCCCAGTATTTTGCATATAAATTGATGAAGATTTGCCTTTAAAATTTATTTGGCAAAGTCGGTTGGCGAGATAGCTGGTAAACCAGTTCAATACTGTAGCTTGTATACCAATCGCTTGAAGTCTGGATAATAGAATCTTATGATCAAGCGTGTCAAACGCTGCTGATATGTCCAATAGGATCAAAAGATAATCCGTATTAGAATCAAATCCTTGTATATAAGTGTCAAAAGATGAAAGTAGGAGTTGATGATTCGTTAGGCATCAGGAGTGATAGATAGCTAAGGAACGTAGAATGTTTTCACAGAATAATGGACAGGCTATAGCTCATTGATAATTATTAATTTATTTTTATTATTGATTTTAGATTAATGGCCCCTGTGTGTGGTGATTTGAAGTTCGAGGGGAAGGGGTTGTTTCATATACCATTTATGAATGTAACAAAATTCAAATGTCATCCTACACCTTAGATATAAAATGCAAGCATTCAAATAAGTGATGAAAGCTTTTTTTTTTTTTTTTTTTACCATCACTTTAGAGGCAATTTGGAATATTCTACATTAGTCGCAACATATACAAGCATTTATAGCCCAAGTATATTGCATGAGAGGCTACCAAAATGATAAGGGGAATGGAACAACTCCCCTATGAGGAAAGACTAAAGAGATTAGGACTTTTCAGCTTGGAGAAGAGACGACTGAGGGGGGATATGATAGAGGTGTTTAAAATCATGAGAGGTCTAGAACGGGTAGATGTGAATCGGTTATTTACTCTTTCAGATAGTAGAAGGACTAGGGGACACTCCATGAAGTTAGCATGGGGCACATTTAAAACTAATCGGAGAAAGTTCTTTTTTACTCAACGCACAATTAAACTCTGGAATTTGTTGCCAGAGAATGTGGTTCGTGCAGGTAGTATAGCTGTGTTTAAAAAAGGATTGGATAAGTTCTTGGAGGAGAAGTCCATTACCTGCTATTAGGTTCACTTAGAGAATAGCCACTGCCATTAGCAATGGTTACATGGAATAGACTTAGTTTTTGGGTACTTGCCAGGTTCTTATGGCCTGGATTGGCCACTGTTGGAAACAGGATGCTGGGCTTGATGGACCCTTGGTCTGACCCAGTATGGCATTTTCTTATGTTCTTATGTTCTTAGGCTTCTAGGAAAAGTAAAAAGACATGGGATAGGTGGTGATGTCCTTTCGTGGATTGCAAACTGGCTAAAAGACAGGAAACAGAGTAGGATTAAATGGACAATTTTCTCAGTCAAAGGGAGTGGGCAGTGGAGTGCCTCAGGGATCTGTTTTGGGTCCCTTATTTTTCAATATATTTATAAATGATCTGGATAGAAATACAACGAGTGAGATAATCAAATTTGCAGATGATACAAAATTGTTCAGAGTAGTTAATCACAAGCAGATTGTGATAAATTGCAGGAAGACCTGGTGAGACTGGAAAATTGGGCATCAAAATGGCAGATGAAATTTAATGTGGACAAGTGCAAGGTGATGCATATAGGGAAAAATTACCCAAGCTATAGTTACACAATGTTAAGTTCCATATTAGGTGCTACAACCCAAGAAAGAGATCTAGGTGTCATAGTGGATAACACATTGAAATTGTTGGTTCAGTGTGCTGCGTCAGACAAAAAAGCAAATGGAATGTTTGGAATTATTGGAAAGGGAATGGTGAATAAAACGGAAAATGTCATAATGCCTCTGTATCACTCCATGGTGAGACCGCACCTTGAATACTGTGTACAATTCTGGTCGCCGCATCTCAAAAAATATATAATTGCGATGGAGAAGGTACAGAGAAGGGCTACCAAAATGATAAGGGGAATGGAACAGCTCCCCTATGAGGAAAGACTAAAGAGGTTAGGAATTTTCAGCTTGGAGAAGAGACGGCTGAGAGGGGATATGATAGAGGTGTTTAAAATCATGAGAGGTCTAGAATGGCTAGATGTGAATCGGTTATTTACTCTTTCGGATAATAGAAAGACTAGGGGGCACTTCATGAAGTTAGCATGTGGCACATTTAAAACTAATCGGAGAAAGTTCATTTTTACTCAATGCACAATTAAACTCTGGAATTTGTTGCCAGAGGGTATGGTTAGTGCAGTTAGTATAGCTGTGTTTAAAAAAGGATTGGATAAGTTCTTGGAGGAGAAGTCCATTACCTGCTATTAAGTTGACTTAGAAAATAGCCACTGCTATTACTAGCAATGGTATCATGAAATAGACTTAGTTTTTGGGTACTTGCCAGGTTCTTATGGCCTGGATTGGCCACTGTTGGAAACAGGATGCTGGGCTTGATGGACCCTTGGTCTGACCCAATATGGCATGTTCTTATGCTCTTATGCTCTTTTGTGTCTTTAACGTTTCTTTGGTTGCCCAGTAATTGCCTCCAGCATTAATAATTAGTGATCCTAAGAGCACAGAAGAGTGCTCATATATGTTAGGATTCATAGGTTAGTGGGCTCTTAGCCTGAGGTGAGAGATGGTATAGCCCACAGGGAGGAGCCCCACTGAGCCTCACCGTCGGGAGGCGAGGTCTGAGCTACAGGTGATACAGCCCAGCGAGTACAGGAAGAGTAGGAGACTGGGGTGTGGATGTGGTTAGCCAGAATAGGTCCCCCTAGTAGTGAAGAGGTTAACAGGCCCTGGGGAATGGGGAATGCAGGCAGGGTATGGAGAAGTGCTTGCGAGGGCGACCCCAGGGTGGAGCCACAGAGAGAGTCAGCACAGAAAGAATGACGTAGGCTTACCCGAGACACAGGGAAGCCCAGGGATCTCTGGCAGTGCAAGAAAACACTACCCCGAGGGGCGGGGGAGTGCGGTACAGTCTCGGAGATAGGCAGGATGCTACCACGAGGAGCAGGGAGTGGAATGTAGTAACAGAAGTAAGCAAAGTGCTACCCTGAGGATCGGGGGGCACGGCTTAGTCATAAGTGATGGCAATGGCCCGTGGATCGGGGTACACCAGCACAAGGTCTCCATGAAACAGAGCGGTGAGGCAGTGGCCCACAGGGCCCGGTACACCTACTTTGGTGTCCACAAGTCAGAGTAGCATGGCAATGGTCCACAGAGCGTGGTACACTGAAGTAGAGTCTCACGGGTAGAGTAGAACGGCAATGGTCCACAGAGTGGGGAACACCAAAGTAGAGTCTCACGGGTAGAGTAGAACAGCAATGGTCCACAGAGCGGAGAACACTGAAGTAGAGTCTCACAGGTAGAGTAGAACAGCAATGGTCCACAGAGCGGAGAACACTGAAGTAGAGTCTCACAGGTAGAGTAGAATGGCAATGGTGCACAGAGCGGGGAACACCGAAGTAGAGTGTCACAGGTAGAGTAGAATGGCAATGGTCCACACAGCGGAGAACACTGAAGTAGAGTCTCACAGGTAGAGTAGAATGGCAATGATCCACAGAGTGGAGAACACCGAAGTAGAGTCTCACGGGTAGAGTAGAACGGCAATGATCCACAGAGTGGGGAACACCAAAGTAGAGTCTCACGGGTAGAGTAGAATGGCAATGATCTGCAGAGCGGGGACAGCAGGATTCAGGAAGAAGGGAACTCGTTGCCAAGTCGATTAGAGCCAGGCCCTGATGATGCTTAAGAGTCCAGGGCTAGTGATGTCATCAAGGGGAGATGCTCCTGAGGTTCCCGCCCTGGCGTCCTTAAAGGAGGGCCATGGAGCGCGCGCGCGCATCTAGGAAGTCCCGGGAGAGACATGGCGGTCGGCAGCGTCCATGCCGTCCTGGGGAGTCTTGGAATGGAGCCATGAGGGTCAGAGGTGGCTAGCCACAGCCCTGAGCCTGCCCGGAGAGGGCAGCGAGGCACGAAGAGAGTAATAGCGGTCGCAGCCGTCTGCGACCGATGGTCATAACAATATAATACTGCATATAAAGCTGTATTTTTAAATCTGGCTTTAGTTATTAAACAAGCATATATTTCACTTCATTACTACATAATATTCATAAGATTAATGCCCACATGTTGTACAAAACAAATATTAATAAACACAATGTCCTACTTTCCAAAAGAGTTCATGAGTGGTGCATTCTGTTGATTCAGTTGGCATGATAAATGGGCCTAATTTGCATATATGCATAAAAATGGAAAATTTTCAGGCTTTCTCACACAATAAAAGAACTGATAAGTAGTACCTATTAATTGCATTCACACATCTGACGTACTGCAGAAAGAATTCTTTTTCGTGTGCAGAAGCAGAGACTTGGCAAACAGAGCTTTTTCTACCAATACTCATAAAAGAAAAAGATATATTGTAGATAAAGTTCATCTCAAACAAAATGAAGTTATTGTAAATGAATGTCAGTTTTTAGGCAGCTCTCAGAGCTTGCAGACCTAAGGGACACATTGTAACTGCAGGCCTGTCTCAGCGAGCCCCCAAGGGAAATGAAGTACCTGCAGGGAATAAGTGCAGGGACTTACAAATAAACTCCTCCTCATGGCCATTCCCATGGATCCTGTGCTGTGGAAGTGCTCACACGTTTCCCCACTCAGCAGATTAGAAAGGCAATTCCAAAGCAGAATTTTCCACTCATGAATAAGTTTACCTGAAATAACAATCTCTTTGAAAACTGCCCCTCCCCAAATCCAGTACAAATAAAAAAAAATAAATCAACTCAACACTAAATAAGAATTAAGTCACTCAAGTAAGAAATTCTCTCTTCATCGGCTGCCTGTCCAATGGAGAATCAAATTTAAGATTCTCGCATGGTATTCCTATAGCTTTAAGTCGTGACGCCCCAATATACATCAGTTCTCTGCTAAAGTTTTACCGGCCGCTAGAGCACTCAGATCTGTTGGCTGTAATCTTTTGGATGTCCCCTTACCCTGTTTAATACATTTAAATGAAACACGGGAGCAAACATTCACAGTAGAAAGCCTAGTACTCTGGAATTCCCCTCCAGAAGCCGAAGTCAGAAGCCAAAGGATGAAGCCGAATCAGAAGTCTGTGGAAGGAAGCAGGAGTCAAAATCCGTGCCATGATAATACCGTGCTGTGAAATACCAGGTGCAATAATGATTTTTTTTGCCTGTAACACCAAGAAAAAAGATGTAGTTATTTGCCACGATAAAAATACGTGATAATGTGTGAAAGGGATTGCAGGAATGCTAACGAGCCCTATTTTACATTTATCCTGCCCACACTCTACCTACTTTTATATTAATGTTAAATTTGCAAACACAATTTGCAATACGCTGTTTATCGAATGCATTACAGCATTATCACGTGCAATAACGCTGTAACGCATGCGATAATGACCTATCACAAATTGATGAATGACCCTGTATATAAGAAAACATAGAAACATAGAAGTGATGGCAGAAGAAGACCAAACGGCCCATCCAGTCTGCCCAGCAAGCTTTCACACCTATTTGTTTTCATAATCTGTTTACTCTGACCGCTGAGGTCAGGGCCCTTATTGATAACTTTTTGGTTCCAATTCCCTTCCACCCCCACCATCGTTACAGACAGCAGTGCTGGAGCTGCATCTAAGTGAAGTATCTAGCTAATTGGTTTGGGGTAGTAACTGCCGTAATAAGCAAGCTACTCCCGTTTGTTTACCCTGCATGTGCAATTCAGCCATTGTTGGTTGTCTGAATAAAAATCCTCTTTACTTAATTCCCTCTGTTGCTGAAGAAGTGAGCTGCGCTGGATACTTATTCCAAGTCAAGTATCATGATTAATTGATTCGGGGTAGTAGCCACTAGAGATGTGAATCGTGTGATCGATCGTCTTAACGATCAATTTCGGCTGGGGGGGGAGGGAATCTTATTGTCGCGGTTTTGTTATTTAAAATATCGTGTAAATCGTAAATCGGGGGAGGGCGGGAAAACCAGCACACTAAATCATCCCTAAAACCCACCCCGACCCTTTAAAATAAATCCCCCACCCTCCCGAACCCCCCCAAAATGCCTTAAATTACCTGGGGTCCAGAGGGAGGGTCCTGGTGTGATCTTTTACTCTCGGGCCTCCGCTGTGTTGTAGAAATGGCGCCGGCGCTACCTTTGCCCTGTCATATGACAGCAGGGCAAAGGTAGCGCCGGCGCCATTTTGTTTTTTTGTCCCCCGACGTCAGGAGCGTAGGAGATCGCTCCCGGACCCCCGCTGGACCCCCAGGGACTTTGGCCAGCTTGGGGGGGGGGCTCCTGACCCCCACAAGACTTGCCAAAAGTCCAGCAGGGGTCCGGGAACGACCTCCTAAACTCGAATCGTTTTGCCGAACGGCAAAATGGCTCCGGCCATACGGTGTATGGCCGGCGCCATACGCCGTACGGCCATACGCCGTACGCCATACGCCGTATGGCCATACCCCCACAAGACTTTTGGCAAGTCTTGTGGGGGTCAGGAGGCCCTGCTACTCCCTTGCTTATTTGTTTACCCAGACTATGTAATTCATTCCTTGTTGGTTGATGCTGATATAAATCATCTTTTCTTCATTTTCCCTGCCGTTGAAGGAGAGAGCTATGCTGGATGTGCATTGAAAGTGAAGTATCAGGCTTATTTGATTTGGGGTAGTAACCACCGTAACAAGCCAGCTACACCCATGCTTATTTATTTATTTACCCAGACTATGTAATTCATTCCTTGTTGGTTGATGCTGAATATAAATCTTTTCTTCATTCTCTCTGCCGTTGAAGCAGAGAGCTATGTTGGATGTGCATTGCAAGTGAAGTATCAGGCTTAATTGATTCGGGGGTAGTAAGCGCCGTAACAAGCCAGCTACTCCTATGCTTATCTGTTTACCCAGACTATGTAATTCATTCCTTGTTGGTTAATGCTGAATATAAATCGTCTTTTCTTCATTTTCCCTGCCGTTGAAGGAGAGAGCTATGCTGGATGGGCATTGAACGTGAAATATCAGGCTTATTTGATTTGGGGTAGTAACCGCCATAACAAGCAAGCTACTCCCCTGCTTTTTTGTGGATGCAAATCCTTTTTTTCACATTTCCTCTTGCCGTTGAAGCATAGAGCAATATTGGAGTCACATTAACTGTGTGTATGTTTATTGAATAAGGATATTAATCTTCAGGTAGTAGCCGTCATTCCCGCAAGCAAGCCCCCCCTTGCCTCTTCTCTTCATTCACATCCTCTAGACTTTATGGATCCAAAGTGTTTATCCCACGCCCCTTTGAAATCCTTCACAGTTTTGGTCTTCACCACTTCCTCTGGAAGGGCATTCCAGGCATCCACCACCCTTTCCGTGAAGAAATACTTCCTGACATTGGTTCTGAGTTCTCCTCCCTGGAGTTTTAAATCGTGACCCCTAGTTCTGCTGATTTTTTTGCAACGGAAAAGGTTTGTCATTGTCTTTGGATCATTAAAACTTTTTAAGTATCTGAAAGTTTGAATCATATCACCCCTGCTCCTCCTTTCCTCCAGGGTGTACATATTTAGATTCTTCAATCTTCATTCTATGAAGACCTTCCACCTTTTTGGTCGCCCTTCTCTGGACCGCCTCCATCCTGTCTCTGTCCCTTCAGAGATACGGTCTCCAGAACTGAACACAGTACTCCAGGTGAGGCCTCACCAAGGACCTGTACAAGGGGATTATCACTTCCCTTTTCTTACTTGATATTCCTCTCTCTATGCAGCCCAGCATTCTTCTGGCTTTAGCTATCGTCTTGTCACATTGTTTCGCCGACTTCCGATCATTAGAGACTATCACCCCAAGGTCTCTCTCCTGCTCCGTACATATCAGCCCTACTCCCCCCATCGAATACAGTTCTTTCAGATTTCCACTCCCCATGTGCATGACTCTGCACTTCTTGGCATTGAATCTCAGCTGCCATATCTTCAACCATTCTTCCAGCTTCCTTAAATCCCGTCTCATTCGCTCCACTCCTTCCGGCGTGTCCACTCTGTTGCAGATCTTAGTGTCATCCGCAAAAAGACAAATCTTACCTTCTATCCCTTCCGCGATGTCGCTCACAAAGATATTGAACAGGACTGGTCCCAACACCGATCCCTGTGGCACTCCGCTCAACACTGCTCTCTCTTCAGAGTAAGTTCCATTTACCATCACACATTGTTTTCTGTCCGTCAACAGTTTGCAATCCAGGTCACCACCTCTGCACTCACTCCTAAGCTTCCTATTTTATTCACCAGTCTCCTGTGCGGGACTGTATCAAAAGCCTTGCTGAAATCCAAGTAGATGACTTTGAGCGCTCTTCCTTGATCCAATTCCCTAGTTACCCAGTCAAAAAGGTCAATCAGATTTGTCTGACAGGATCTTCCGCTGGTGAAACCATGCTGCTTCTGGTCCAGCAATTCTTGCGACTGTAGATAGTTCACTATTCTCTCTTTCAACATTGATTCCATTACTTTTCCCACCACCGAGGTGAGGCTGACCGGTCTGTAGTTACCAGCCTCTTCTCTGTTCGCACTCTTGTGAAGCGGGACTACCACTGCTCTTCTCCAATCACTTGGCACCACTCCTGTTTCTAAGGATCTATTGACCAGGTCATACAGCGGACCCACCAGCACATCTCTAAGCTCCCTTAGTATCCTGGGATGAACCTCATCCGGCCCCATGGCTTTGTCCACTTTCAGTTTCCCCAGCTCTTCCCAAACATTCTCTACTGTTGATGTAGTTACATCTACTCCATTCCCCTCCAGTTTCTTGTTAACTAGCGACGGTCCTTCTCCAGGGTACTCTTTAGTGAACACAGAACTGAAGTATTTGTTTAATATTTCTGCCATTTCTTCATCTCTCTCCACACATTGATTCTTTTCATCTTTCAATTTCATTATACCACTTTGGACTTTTCTCCTTTCACTGATGTATCTGAAAAATGTTTTGTCACCTCTCTTTACCTCTTTGGCAATCCTTTCTTCTGCTTGACTTTTTGCCATCTTGATTAATTTCTTCATCTCCCTCAGTACTACCAGATATTCTTCCTTGTGCTCCTCCCTTTGGGATCTTTTATATTTCTTGAATGCTGTTCTTTTAGCCTTTATTTTGTCAGCCACCTCCTTTGAGAACCTGATAGGTTTCATTTTTCTTTTGCTTTTCTTACATATAGATTAGTTGCCTTGGTAACTGCTCCTTTTAGATTGGTCCACTGCTGATCCACATCTCTCTCGTTCTCCCAGCCTTTTAGTTCTTCCTCCAGGTACTTCCCCATTTCATCAAAGTCCGTGTTTTTGAACTGCAAAACTTGGGTGTTTGTGCTTCTTTTCTGTATCCTTTTTGTGATATTAAACCATACCGTTTGATGATCACTGGTGCTGAGGTGGGCGCCCACCTGGACATCAGAGACATTATCTCCATTAGTGAGCACTAAGTCCAGTATAGCTCCTTCTCTCGTGGGTTCCATTACCATTTGTTTGAACAAAGCGACTTGTAGGGCATCCACTATTTCTCTACTATTATTAGATTCTGCAGATGGGATTCTCCAGTCTACATCCGGCATATTAAAGTCTCCAACGATCACCACTTCTCCCTTCTTTCCTATCTTTTGGATGTCTTCAATCAGATCTCTGTCCAGTTCTTCCTTTTGGTTTGGAGGCCTGTAAACCACTCCAATAAAAATGGATGCCCCATCTTTTTTTAGGTCGGCCCATAGTGCTTCTTCATTGCCCCATCTTCCTTGCAGCTCAGATGCTTGGATATTGTTTCTGACATACAGAGCCACTCCTCCCCCTTTCCTATCCTCTCTGTCCTTCCTTAACAAGTTATAGCCTGGTATTGCCGTACCCCAGTCATGAGATTCCGTAAACCACTTTTCCGTGACAGCAACAACGTCCAAGTTCGCCTCCACCATTAGGGCTTGCAGATCTGGGATTTTATTGCCCAAACTACAAGCATTTGTGCTCATAGCTTTCCAGCTTTCTTTGTTCAGTTTACTGCTGTTTCTGGACTCCTTTTGTGACCTCTTTATTTGAGTTTTGTTATCCACTTTTCCCTTTGCATTTGTGCAAGGGGAAAGATTAGTGCCTTTGAGTCATCCATCTCAGTGAGCTTTTTTCTTTGGTTTCTGATCTGGAATTTCTGTAAGCATTGGGTTTCTTCTCTCTTTTCAGATAACACTTCAATCTTTTTCTCAAGAACTTCTTCAGTGTTTAGTACAGAGTATTAAGCTGCCATTGGAGTGGGATGAAGCCTAATTAAGAATCTTAATTTGTGTAATAATGGCAAACTCTTAGTACCTAGTACAGAGATTATGCCACCAATAAGGCAACAGTTGGAGGAAACAGAAATAAGCAGAAAATTCCACCACGGTGAATCCAAATGCTAACCAATTGAACAAATGGAAAGCAGAATAGCTCAGCTACAAGCACACCCTGCTGATTCTGAAAGCGCTCTGCTTAACTGATGCCCGCAACCTGTCTATTTCAGACCTGATATCAAAGGCTAAAACAATTAAATAATAGGGACGGTAACTTTCAAACTGGCGCGTGGGTACTTTTTGGTGTGTGTGCATCAGCATGTGCCCAGATAAGTGGCCATTTTATAATTGAATGTGTATATAACCTGACCGCGTGAATATGTACGCCCAATATTAAATGAGTGCACATCTATGCACATAAATCCCACTTCTGTTGTGTATATCAGGGAATTTTAAAAGGAGTGCCTGTTCACCCCATTGCCGGTTTCACCAGTTCATCCACCAGTTTGCCCACTTAACAGCCAGGTCCTCCAAACCCCCCTGGTTTGATAGTCTGCACTCCCCCCCTAGTTACCCGTGACCCTTTAAACTTCTGAGAAATGGCTCTAACTTTTTATTTAACGTACGCCTCATGCCTAGCAGAAGTAAACTTGTACAACAGGAGATCCTGGTGCACAGCTCTCGACTTTGTCCTGAAACGCCCATGTCCTGCCTTGACCACACCCACACCCTGCACCTTTTTGAAAACTTTGGAGATGTGCATGCGTCTAGGCAGCTTTTAAAATTCGGGCATGCCCAAGCCCAACTTGTGAACGTATCTCAGAATTTGGCATGCACCTGGCTTTTAAAATTTACCTCAAAATATCCATGTACCTCAGAATCTTCAGATGCACAATAGAAGCAACTCAACTCATTCTCTATCCAACAAATCAAAAAATTAGATTCAAATGTTGGTCTCCCTTTTGGTAAAGCCATACTCTCTCTCTCAAATTATGCAAACGTTTGGATTAAAGATCCTTCATTACTCTTGCCTTTAATAAAATCTCCATTAATAGCCCACCATGGAGTGTTGTGCTGTATTTTCTGATTGTGTAGTGGTCTATATGAAACTGTAAATTCAGTCTAAGTCCCAGCAAGACAAATGACCGCATCACCGGGATGTCCCTCCCCCACCAATTTTTATAAGAAAAGCCACCCCCGTTTCCATACCTCATATGAAATGGAAAAAGAAACTTTTTCACATGACAATAAGCTGCTCCTCCATAGTTGAATTGAGATATGGGAGTCGATATTAAAAAGAATAACCCACCAAGCAGGGAAGATAATGGGATACATTTACCAAGTTATCTTTGCACAAATATTCAGCTGCACATACCCAGCTAGTTGCATATCTAAATATTCAGCTAAGTGTACTTGCTTAAAAGCTGAGCAGGTAGATGTATGTCTGTCATTTCTACAACAGTTACCCTGTTAAATGTATCCAGTTAGCACTGAATATGACATCAACTAAATGTGAAAGCCCATTCCAGGGATGCCTCTGAACTGACCCCTTATTTTTTGCCCTGCTGAATGTATGTGTGTGGTTTTAAACATACATATTTAGTCGGCTAAAGGAGCAACGTTTTTGAACAGGTAGGTTTACCTACCTAAAACCCACTGTTAGATGGGTGAATCTTTTGGATATTGACTACTTATTGTTCTAGAACGCAGGAAAGGCTTCATTGCGCTATATCTATTCTTTGGACAAAAAAGATCAGTTACTAAAACTCTCAATCAACCAGTTTTCATAAGCAGTGCAGTTCCACAGAGCAATAATAATGAAAAATGGGTCCCCGCCTCTCTAATGTGTCAGTGGGATCTTAGAAGAATTAACACCAGTCGAGCTAATGAGAAAGCAAATACATTTTGTATAGAATCCTGAAAGCTGAAGGTGTCCTGGTAATTGGAATTTTGTGGTTCCTTATGAACATTGTCATCATTTGGGTTTGCACATCGCTTTATTTTTTTCTGATGCAGAAGGAATGTTTCTGCTCGGTGAACTTGTGGAAAATGCATTGCCATATTTTAATAATCAGGCACGAGAAATTCCCTTCAGGCAGGGAGAAATGCTGAAACATGACTGTGTTGGGTTATTTTTGTTCACTTGTTGTAAAATGAAAAAGAAAAAAGGACACATGGCTTACAGGCTGCTGATGATGATTCTCGCTGGCAGACAGGATTAGAATCTCTCCAGTACTAAATTTATGTAAGTGCTATTACCTCTTTATATTCACACTACTTATGAGTGCTGGGCTCTTGTGTTGTTCTCTTATATTTACTGTCATGCTCTCTCTATCTTTGTTCATTTCATTTTTTCACTCCCTGCCAAATAACAAATTAATTAGCAACAGAGAATACCCCCAACTGTCCCTCACACCTGTCGTGTCTCCCTTTTCCAAGTTATTCTTTTATTTTTCAGTTACAATATTTTGCATGTACATAGGCCCGCAGAACGTATAAAGGGCTTGCAAACAGCCTGAAAGCCACTGAAAATCCATCCACAGGGTGAGCCCAAGGTAATATGTCAGACATTTTAAAAAAATGATTGTACACGTGCATGTAAAGGACAATACAGCGAGGATGGGGAAAACCGAATTCAATTATTCATGGACTCTGAAAGGAATTCTATCAGCGAACACATTCACTAAAGTAAGTTACTGTTAACAATTTGCCAGGAGTGTATTCATGTTTTACTACTGCAATATTGCTTTACTCTAAAAAATCAAAGTCAGCTTTCAGCAGTCTGACAGGGGTGTGCAGGCCACACATTTTCGTTCCAGTTCTTTTCACTATGTTTGAGTGGTTTCAGGAAAATTTCATTTTATTAGTGATTTTTGGGGTTTTTTTGGACCGGGGGTGTTGCATTTTTTTTTTTATACATTTTGAGAAATGGCACACACTGTTTCTGAACAGTATGTGAAATATGCAATTATAAATGAATTGTAAAAGCTCGGCGCGTGCCAAAACTGGGATATATGTGAAAAAGTCAGCGTATGCCGCGTGGATTTTAAAAGGCTCCCGTATGCTCGCTTCTCCCGCTAACATGCAGTAAAATACTTCTCTAAAAGGAGAGCGGCACGGTCTATTCAGGACATGGGCCTTTCTGGATTTCTCAATGAAACCAGCGCGTAAATACTTAAATGCACAAGCACATGCTGGGGTCCCCTGCCGCATAACTGTACTTCTGCTATGGATGGCATGCAAGTCAGAAAACAAGAAAAAGTAAAGAGTTGAGTGGGGTTTGAAAGTTCGGGGTGAGCTATTTAACTAGGAGGGGTTAGAAAGTCTTTTCCCTTACCTGGGTGAACTAGGATAGAACTGGGAAAACTGGTAATTGCTACACGCAGGTCTACTAAAATCCCCCTACTTACGTGGTAGAAGTGGCATTTGTGTGCATATATGCATGATTGTTATAAAATGGCTGCGTCCCTTGGTGCGAGTCAGCAAACGCATGCACATGTTTAAATGTTATCGTCCCTGTGTGCGCTATTCGGAAATAGTGCATGCTGCTGAATTTACCCAAACAAATAACCTGAAAAGTTTTTGTTTTTTTGAAGCCATTGGGGATATGTGTTTAAAACTAAACAAAATTAAACAAAAAATTTCAATTTGGATTCCTTTTTTCAAGTGAAATGAAAGTACATCCTTCCGGGACTGATACTATGCAAGCAATGAAGCTGAGAAAGTGCTTATATTCTCTGCATACCACAAGGTAACAGCAAAACACATTTCTGTTTTCAGAATTCAGGGTGCTAAGTTAATTTGTCTTTTGGTTAAATCTGTTTTTCTTTCTTTCCTTCTTTCTTTCTTTAAAGCTGTAAATGATAACATTATCATAACAAGGAAAGAACGTACAAAACTGGTGCATAGAAGTAAAAATACCCTATCAACTCCTTTTTAACTTTTGAAATATCCAAATCAATTTCTAAATTTTCTTGAAACCAGATTGCTAGCAAATAGGAGGCATGGGCATAGTCTTTCATGGTAGCACAGTAAATGCTGGCAGAAAAGATTCATAGCAAGTTGCTTGGTTAGTAACTGCCACTCTTTGCAGGTCACCCCCAGACAGAAATATTACATCTAAACAACTTAGCAAAAGATGAGTCCCCTTTTCCTATCAATCCTCTAGCCATTAGGGATCCTCTACGATTAGCTTATGTTCTCTCAAATTCCTTCACTGTTCTTGTCTTCACAATATCTATTGGGAGGGCATTCCATGCATCTACCACCCTATCCATGAAGAAACATTTCCTGACATTGTTCCTAAGTTTCTGTCTTTGCAGTTCCAGACCATGAACCCTGGTTCTACAGTTTCCTTTCCATCAGAAAATGTTTGATTCTTGCGCATCCTTTATACCCCTTCCTCTCTTTTACACCCTCCTCTCTTTTGGGGTGTATAGATTTAGGTCTCAACTCATAAGTGTTTTGGTGCAAGCCCCACACCATCTTGGTTGTCTTTCTCTAGACTGTTTTTCATCCTGTCTCTATCCTTTTTGAAGTATGATCACAAGAACTGTACCTAATACTCCAGGTGAGGCCTTACCAAAAACCTACATAAGGACATTTTCACCTCAGTTTTCCTGCTAGATATGCAACCTACTGGATTGGACTTCTGACTCTGCAGAGTTAACATGATGAATGCAAAATTATCCTTGGGGTATTTTCTGTCAGGATAATGTCTCTAAATGGATTTGTTTTACTCATAGCATCATATGACAAAATGCTGCAGCCAGACTCCTACTAGAATTCAAGAAATATAACCATATTACACCCTCACTGATTTCACTGCATTGGTTACCAGTACAATCTAGAATTTATTATAAAGTTCTAATGATAATTTTCAATATTAACTTTAATTTTCATTAAATTATTGTAAAGCTTGTTGCTATGTTATGTTACAATGTGAACCGGGGTGATGTTTTTTCCTAACGTGCCCCGGTATATAAAAAATCTTTAAATAAATAAATAAATAAATAAATAAATATCACTCATTACAATAACTCTAGCTTGTTAGGAGTAACACTACAACCTTACACAACAAAATAAGGACTGTTGAGTATTTTGACAATAAAGAGCACACATCTGACACAAATAAGAGATCAGATGTTTTCTGTAGTGAGCCCAAAGCCATGGTATTCTCTGCCCAAGAAGTTACAAATTTTACCAGATAGAAAGGGAATTACATGCAAACTAAAAACATGGCTATTCAAAAACGCTTATGAATTAACCTAAGACACATGACAATTGAGAACCACAAAAACAATAAAGCGAAAAGATAATAATCAAAACATGAAATAAAATAAGAGAGATATTATTAATATGTAATAGAAAATTCACAAGATAGATATTAATACATGTATAGATATATTACCTCTGTAATCCATCTTTGGCCTAGATTTAATAAATATCGCATGCAATAGAAAAAGGGTGTGTTTTATGGTAAAAGCCTAATTATCTCAATGTGCGCTATGTTAGCGCTTCGCATAGGTATTACCGCAAAGTGCGTTAACTTTTTGCAGTTTGTGATAATACCAACATAATTGCATGCATTTTCCTACTTGCTCATTTCACCACTGGGGAGAGAGAAAGAGAGAGAGACTATCTACAAGGCCCTTGTAGTAGTTAGCTATTTATATCTCTATCAAGCTAGGTTGAGAGAACATTGTACAAATCTCATCGTTGTGTGTTTCCTCACTCTGAAGGACACCAAATCTTCACAAGAGTGTACAGTTCTGTTCGTACATCTCACTCTGCATGTAAAAGTGGACCCTAACCCCTATACCTCTACCTAAACCTCACCTTGAGTTACTCGGTGGGCCTTCAAGGGCCTTGTAGATAGTCTTTCTCTCTCTCTCTCTCTCTACGCAATTGAAAAAGGTGTAGTTATTTTCGGTATTAAAACTGTGCGGTATGCCTTAGTGAAGCCAGCCCATTTTTTCTGAAATCCATCCCCTTTTAAAACTTTGCATCATACCATGCATATGGTGCTTATGTGCATTAAGGCTTTTTCACATAGAAAACGCCTTAACGCATACGAAAATGTCATAACGCAATTTGATAAACGACCCTGTTTGTTTGTTTGAGTCATGACTATGAATGACACTTTGTAAACCGTTATGATCTATATATGGAATGACGGTATATAAAATGTCTAAATAAATAAATGACTGAACTTCACTCATAAGTCAGAGTAGGTTGTCTGTGCTAGTGCTAGTGCTTCTTTAATAGGGATGTGAATCAGTACCAGACTCATTTCCGGTATTGAGTTCGGGTAAAAACCATGGGAAATCTTCGTTCCTGCGATTCTTACTCGTTTTAATCGGCTGTGTCATGCTGAAAAAAAACCAAAACACCCCGACCCTTTAAATTTAATTCTTTTGCATCCCCCACCCTCCCGACCCCCCCCCCCCCATTTTTAAAGTACCTGGTGGTCCAGCGGGGGTCCAGGGAGCAATCACCCGCTCTTGGGCCATCGGCTGCCACTAATCAAAATGGCAGTGATGGCCCTTTGTCTTTAGCATGTGACAGGATATCCGTGCCATTGGCTGGCCCCTATCACATGGTAGGAGCAATTGATGGTGCGGGCCATCCAGTGCTCCTACCATGTGACAGGGGCCGGCCAGTGGCACGGATATCCTGTCACATGCTAAGGGCAAAGGGCCATTGGCACCATTTTGATTAGTGGCAGCCGACAGCCTGAGAGCAGGAGATTGCTCCCGGGACCCCCTGCTGGACCACCAGGTACTTTAAAAATTTTGAGGGGGGTCAGGAGGGTGGGGGATGTGAAAGAATTAAATTTAAAGGGTCAGGGTGGGTTTGGGGTTTATTTTTAAGTGCCCTTTCTTGCCGTCCCCCCAATACGATAAGAGAACCTTATTAACAAAAAAATGTTTATTTTTGTTACTTTTTGTTACTTTTTGTTAGTTTTAGCGTGCACTAAGCCGAAAAACAATTTTTTATTAAAGAAAAAATGCCAATCTGCGGGAAAATCAGATTTTCCCGCGGCCACACAAACCCGAAAGTGCAAACGATTGGGCACCCAATGCACATCCCTAGCAATTACTTGACTTTTAAAAAATTGTTTAAGACAAGAGAGATGTGCATTTGTTTTTCCTGACTTAGATAATTTCAACAAAATTGTCAAATTTGGCATGGTTTGGGGCAAGAAAAATTGAAAATAATTTTTCCGAAATTTCAGAAAAATTCATTTTTTGGGTTAGCACGCACTAACGGGACT
This sequence comes from Rhinatrema bivittatum, assembly GCF_901001135.1. Taxonomy (NCBI): domain Eukaryota; kingdom Metazoa; phylum Chordata; class Amphibia; order Gymnophiona; family Rhinatrematidae; genus Rhinatrema; species Rhinatrema bivittatum. Next base: position 7,210,566 of record NC_042624.1, on the reverse strand, counting down.
TAGTGTGCTCTAACTCCCATTAGCACACATTAACTTTAAAACATTAGTGCCTGCTAACCCAAAAATTGGGGGCCCACAAAAAAAAACAAAACCCCGAACCGCAGGAATCTCCTGGGGCCCCGAAAACAAAGCCTGAAACGAAAAACAAAACCAATGCACATCTCTAGAACACAATGCTATTCTAGCAGGCATTTTAGATTATATTGCTAGTGTTAATTATTAGAAATGATTTTATTCTTGTTTGTGGGCCTATATATGTGATTATATATGTGATTATATGATAAAGGGGATGGAACAGCTCCTCTTTGAGGAAAGGCTGAAGAGGTTAGGGCTGTTCAGCTTGGAGAAGAGACGGCTGAGGGGGGATATGATAGAGGTGTTTAAAATCATGAGAGGTCTTGAACGAATTGATGACTCTTTTATTTACACTTTCCAACAATAGAAGGACTAGGGGGCATTCCATGAAGTTAGCAAGTAGCACATTTAAGACTAATCGGAGAAAATCTTTTTCACTCAGCGCACAATAAAGCTCTGGAATTTGTTGCCAGAGGATGTGGTTAGTGCAGTTAGTGTAGCTGGGTTCAAAAAAGGTTTAGATAAGTTCTTGGAGAAGTCCATTAATGGCTATTAATCAATTTTACTTAGAGAATAGCCACTGCTATTAATTGCATCAGTAGCATGGGATCTTCTTAGTGTTTGGGTAATTGCCAGGTTCTTGTGGCCTTGTTTGGCCTCTGTTGGAAACAGGATGCTGGGCTTGATGGACCCTTGGTCTGACCCAGCATGGCAATTTCTTATGTTCTTATGACTTGTTATTATAATGTGCACAGATAATATATTTTGGATTTTGTGGGATATAAGAACAATATAAATAAATAAATACTTGTATTGTGCCAAATATACCTTTCTTTCAGAGCTCATAAAGTTTAATATCTATAGACAATATAACAAGGTACACTTCAAAATTATTTTAATGAAGCCAGTGGTGCATAATGCAACTGGAACAATTCCTATATCTTTCTGTTACCTTTTCTTGATCTCTGATTGCATCATTTGGTAAGTAATAATCTTGTGTCCCTGCATACATAGTGCACAATTGCTGCTTAGAACTGACACTATTATTAATAATGCCGTTCATATGCTTTTCTCCTCCGTCCCATTTTCTAGCACTGATGCGATTGGAATATTCCATTAGAATGTTACTTCTTCATTCTCTGCAATTCTGCCAGAATCATGATCCCAGTATTATTCTGGGGCATTTACACAATTTCCAATGGATGAGCTGTGCTACTTTGTTGTGTCTTCCTATATACAGGCCTTCTGACACCAGCACATCATACCCAGCAACAGATATGTAACCATTTCTAATTCTGAGATACTGAATCTGTTTTTTTCTATTTTGCCTGGGGAAAGATTGCATGCAAACTGTGAACCATTTAGTGTCTAGTCCACTAAGCTGTGCTGCAATTAAAGCAAATAGAAGGTAAGCACAGATGTTACTATTCCTTACAAAGACAATAGTCAAAGGCAGGTAACAATAACTTGTGAGACTCTTTCACAGCAACACTGGTGTCTTCTCTTCCAACTTTTCTGTCATAGCAATGCTGGCAGCTGCTGGGTTAGGGATACAAGTGTAACATAATCCTGGTCCAGAAAAGGGATTTGAAAGGTACCAGATGGGTGGGATTGTGAGAGTTAGAGTTGGTAGAACATATGGACATAGACTTGCCATACTGGGTCAGACCAAAGGTCCAACAAGCTTAGTACTCTCTTTCCAACAGTGGCCAATCCAGATCACAACTACCTGGCAGGATCCCGAGGGGTAGATAGATTCCTAGCTGCTTATCCCAAGAATAAGCAGTGGATTTCTAAAACTCTACCTAAAGAATGGTTAATCAACTTTTCCTCCAGGAACTTGTTCAAACAATTTTTAAATGCAGCATGCTAATAATTTTAACACACCCTCTGGCAACAAATTCCAGAGCTTAATTATGTGTTAAGTAAACATTTTCTCTTATTAATTTTAAATGTGTTACTTAGTAACTTCATTGTTCGTCACCTGCTATTTGTACTTTTCAAAAAAGTAAACTGATTAACAGTTACTGTTCCATTCCACTCATTGCTTTAATGACTTCTATCATATCTCCTCTCAGCCGTCTCTTCTCCATGCTGAAGAGTCCTAACCTCTTTACCCTTTCCTCATAGGGGACTCGTTCCATCCCCTTTATCATTTTGGTTGCATTTCTCTGCATCTTTTCTAATTCTGCTATATCTTTTTTGAGATGTAGTGACCAGAACTGAACACAATACTCAAGATGAGGTCACACCTTGGAGCAATACAAAGGATTTATGATATTCTCTGTTTTATTCTCCATTCCTTTCCTAATAATCCCTAGCATTATATTTGATTTCCTGGCTGCTGCACGCTGAGCAGAAGATTTCAACATATTATCAATGATGACAGATCCTTTTCCTGAGTGGTGACTCCTAACATGGAACCCTATATTGTATAGCCATAATTTGACTTTATCTTCCCTAAGTGCATCACTTGGCATTTGTCCATATTAAATTTCATTTGCCATTTGCATACCCACTCTCCCAGTTTTGCAGTGTCCTCTTGCGATTACTCACAATCCTCATGTGAATTAACAACTTTGAATAATTTGGAATCATCAGCAAATTTGATCACATCATTGTTCTGATTTTCAGGTCATTTATAAATATAGTAAAAAGCAGTGGTCTCAGAACAGATCCCCGGGGCACTCTACTATTCACCTTTCTCCATTGGGAAAATTTACCATTTAGCCCTACTCTTTGTTTTCTATCTTTTAACCAGTTGGCAGTTTACAAGAGGACACTGCTCCATATCCCATGACTTTCCTAAGTCTCTCATAAGGGACTTTGTTAAATGCTTTCTGGAAATTCAGATACACTATATCAACTGGCTCACCTGTATCGATGTTTATTTACTCCCTCAAAAAATGTTGCAAATATGTGAGGCAAGATTTCCTATGTCTAAATCAGTGTTGGCTTTGTACCATTAAAATATGCTTCTCTATATGTTCAGCAATTTTGTTCTTTATGATAGCTTCTACCATTTTGCCAGGCACATATGTCAGATTTACTGGTCCAGTTTCCTGGATCACCCTTGATCCCTTTTTAAAACTTGGCATTACATTGACAACCTCCAGTCAATGTAATGCCAAGACAATGTCTTGGCATTACATTGACTGGAGGTTGCCATAGGTGCCATAGACAATGTTGCTGATAGTTTACAAATGTCCAATAGTGGGTCTTCAATTTCATTTCTCATTCTTTTATCATTCTGGGATGTATACCATCTGGTCCAGGTGATTTACAACTTTTTAATTCGCCAATTTGTCCTAGTACATCTTCCAGGTTTATTGAGATTTGTTTCAGTTCATCTTAACCATCACCTTTGAATATAGTTTCTGGCTATTGGATTTTGGATAACTTGGAAAGGGGGATGCTGATGAGCAGACCAGAGCCAGTTTTATTTTGCAAGTATACTTAGTATGGGTGTGTGAGGGCAGGGACAGGGAGGGGGGCTCAGACCAGGAAGGCCCTTTTTAAAAAAATTGGATGTAGATCTTCATAGCTGCTTATTTGCTTTTGAATATAGTTGATAAAGGAGAAAAGAATCCAACTACCTTTAGCTGGATAACTTTAAACCTAATCAGCAATATTCAAAGGTAGTGTTGGTGAGGTGGACCACTGAGCTGAGACGAGGTTGGTGCCACCTATAGGAGGGAGCCCCCCTATAAGTCCTTGTCTTGGGAGACAGATGCAGGTGAAGTAGATACCCAACTGGACCTTCACCTATACCAGCCCTCATTCTCCACAGGTTGAGCCCTTGGGTAACGGGGCCAACAGGACTTAGGTGCTGGTCTCCAGACAAAGACAATCCCTCAAGGACGGAAGCCAGAATCAATGTCAGACATACTAGAGGTCGAAGCCGGCAGCAGGCAAGGGAATCCAGGAACAGGCCAGAGGTCGGGGCAGGTGGTTAAAACAAAGAGACTGTGAGCAGGTCAGGGTAAGCAGCAGTTGAAGTAGAATCTAGGGACGTACCAAGTCAAGAATTAGAGGTGCAAGCAAAGGGGACGAGGTGCTGGAACAAGAACAGGAGTAGGAACAGGATCAGTCAGAAGCAGGAACTGGAGCAGGAAAACGGGACCAAGAGCTGGAACAGAAGCAGGATCATGGAACTCGGATCTGCAACAGGAACAGGATCACTGAGCAACTCACACTCTAGACAGAACAGGACCTGTTGCTGAGGAAAGGAAGGGATGGCAAGGCAGGGTATTTATACCCTGCCTTGCCTGACATCATCACTCTGGGCCACGGGGACCTTTCCCACCACTGGCCCTTTAAATCGAAGAGGATGGTGGTGCGCGGGTGTCTAGAGGGCCTTCGGGGAGTGGTGGCAGTGGCGTCAGCATCGGGAGACACGGTGAGCGCAGGAGCAGGCCACACAAGTAGGAGTTGGCATCGGCAGTGAGAGCCAACCGTGAACGGGGCAGGAGCGGGCCTTCTGCCTATGAAGTGAGGGGAACTGGCCGCGTGAGTCCTCGGTGGGCCACCTAACAGGTAGCTGTTGGCTAAGTCTACAGTTATCTTGCTCAGGGTAGATGAATACATTTTTGGGGGGATATTCATTGGAACATTTATTCTGGTGAATATCTAGAGACCTTCATTTTCGGGTTTTATTGTTTTTCTGGGAATTTCAATGTTATAAAAAATAAGCAGTGGAAAAATGACTATTATAACATAGGGAAAACAATCAGTGGAGAAGTCATTTTTGAATTGCATTGATGTTTTTTGTTATAACAATGAAATTCTGAGTAAAAATTAGATAAAAACTGAAAATGAAGGTGATAACTTATCAGGCTAATGTTTGAATATCAACCTCTATATTTTTGGGCCTCATAGGCCTCTTCATCAGATGTGTTTGCATTAGTTAAAGCAGATGTAGAGGTTATATCCGCAGTATTACATTTTTCATATAGTTGATTTTTAATATTCTAGATGGGGCCAGAAATCAATGGACAGACACAAAAAAAACATCTGAGAAAGGATTCTATGATACCCTGAAAGTGTCGATGCCATATCACACAAGTATAACTTTTTTTGATTGGTTCTCCCATGAGAGACTCCTGAGAAAATTAAAAAGTCTTGGGATAGGAGAAAATGTCTGATTGTGGATTGCAAAATGGTTAAAAGATAGGAAACAAAGAATTGATCTAAATGGTCAGCTTTCTCCATGGAGAAAGGTAAACAGTGGAGCCTCATTGATCGTTACTGGGACTGGTGCTTTTAATACATGTATAAATGATTTGGAAAGGGGAACAATGAGTGAGGTAATCAAATTTGCAAAATGATACAAAATTATACTGAGGTGTTAAATCACAAGTGAATTATGAAAAATTGCAGCTCCCGGACCCCCGCTGGACCACCAGGGGCTTTTGGCAAGTCTTGGGGGACCCTCCTGACCCCCACAAGATTTGCCAAAAGTCCAGCGGGGATCTGGGAGCGACCTCCTGCACTCAGACCGTCGGCTGCCAGTATTCAAAATGGCGCCAATAGCCTTTGCCCTTACTATATCACAGGGGCTACCGGTGCCATTGGTCAGCCTCCGTCACATGGTAGGAGCACAAGATGGCACCGGCCATCCAGTGCTCCTACCATGTGACAGGATCCGGCCAATGGCATGGATACCCTGTCACATGGTAAGGGCAAAGGGCCATCGGCGCCATTTTGATTAGTGGCAGCCGACGGCCCAGGAGCTGGAGGACAGCCTGGAGTGGGAGATCACTCCCGGGACCCCCACTGGACCACCAGGTACCTGTAAATGGTTTTGGGGGGGGGGGGGCGGGAAGGTGGAGGAAGCTAAGGGGTTACTTTTAAAGGGTCGGGGTGGGTTTTTTGTTTATCGGTTGGGGCGCAGCCAATAAACAAAATGCGATCGGGCCCGATGGATAAAAACCCACATGTGAATCGGAACCGGAATCCGAACCGATGCCGGTTCACATCTCTACCATGTATTGCACATTAACATGCTTTGTGCATGGGTGGTAGCTAATGCTAATTCATACCTCTACCTTACACAGGGATTTTGTGGTAGATGCATGCATATATTCAAATCTCGCTCTCTATATATTGTAAAGCTTGTGTTCTATCCTGATGGGGGCAGTGGGGGATTGACACTGCTGGCCATTGGTTCAGTAGTTTTTTGTTTTTTTTTTCTTTTTGCAGTGGTTGTAATGTAATTGTGTCCCCAAAGGGTTCACATGGCAGGGTTTAACACTCCAATAATATACAGCCTTTTGGCAGAGACTGAAAAAGCTAAGAGCACTGTACTGTACTTTGCTCATAGTTAAGACCTTGTGCTTGAATCTTTACCAGAGAGAAACCAGCAGCTGGCTGTCTGCTTGGGACTCTGAGTGTGCAGAATGAATGACTTTAATAAGGGCCGTAAGAGGCCCTGGGGTAGCATTGATGACCTGTGAGACCCATATAGGGTCGCCCTGAAGGTGCTTCCAGCAGGGATCTGGAACACAGGACAATTAACAAAGTCTGGCATTCCCTGCTCCTTTCCCAGGCATGAGAGCAGTACGGAAGCAGAGGCGGGAGGACCAGAAACCTGAAGCTGATGTATATGAGCATTCATTTCCCTGCTTTGCCCTTGGTGTCAGCCACTGCATTATGGCTTGTACTAAAAAGCTCTCCTCCTCCTAGCACACCCTGTATCCAATACAGCCGGCAGTCTGTCCTGCCAGCTCACAGAGCGGCCTCGGAGGGAACTTTCCTTCCGCCACCCCCCACCTTCCCCTCCCTAACCCGCCCCCCAGCCCTACCTAAATCACCCCTCCTACCTTTATTTTAAAAGTTGCGCCTGCCTCTGGGCAGGCATAGGTTGAATGCGCCGGCCGAGTGTCCGCGCGCGATCCCCCGGCACGGACACTGTGCCAGAGGCCTCGGTCCCACCCCACCCCACCCACTCCCCACCCCTTTTTTCAAGCCCTGGGACATATGCATGTCCCGGGGCTTGCGCGCATCACCGGGCCCATGCAAAAGAGGCTTGGCGTGCGCAGGAGCGGGTTTTTGGGGTTACGCGCATAACCCTTTTAAAATCTGCTCCATAGGGTACACGCATGCAGAATTGGCAGCAGATACAAATGAGTATAGGGAGTTAGCATCTCTTTTTGGTTTATTTAAAGATAGGCAGTAGGTAAAAGAAGGAGACCATAAGAGTCAAGAATTCCAGTGCACACATGCCACGCACTCTAAAAGAATATCAAGCGACTGTAAACAAAAGAAAAAGCTAAGGGATAGATTTTAAAAGGCCAGTGCGCACGTCCATGGGCGAGGCTATTTTATAACATGTGCATGTATGTTATAAAATGTGATTCCTATGTGCACATGCATGCCATATTTTAATGTCCACCAGCTCATGTGCGGATGGGTGGCCTCCTCTGCACACGTTGGGGGGATTTTAAAAGAATCGCACGGCGACGTGATCAGGCCTTTGCCCAGTCCCCTCCCAGTTCTCTCCGTAACCCTAACCCTATCCTTCTTCCCTCTTCCATGACCCCTAAACCTACCCTAGCTATCCCCAGTTTTTTTGTTTTTATACTTACTGCTTCTCTGGAACAGAAGTAAACTCTGCACACTGCCTGGCTGCTGGCATGCACTTCCTCGGGACAGCATCTAATGGCACTGTCCCAGCCTTGCCCTTCCCTGCGCAGACTCCACTGCCCAGCCTACCCCTTTCTTCAGGCCTGACACTTCTTCATGTATCGGGAGTTACATGCAAGGCTGGGCCCTTTCTAAAATGTACTCGGCATGTGCAGGTCACAGCCACGCACGTAATCCCAGGTATTTCCTCGTGCAGGCCTTCTAAAATCGACTTGTAAGTGTGCACACACAAGTAAAAATTAAGAAAGAAAAAATAAAACAATAACAAACAAGCTTGTTTATAAAAGATAAAGAAAAACATAACAGAGTAAAGAAAAGACATTAGAAAGACAAAAGTCAAAGCTTTACAAAAAAAGTACTGCTTACCTGGAAGTCACTCAACAATCAGAAGGAGCTGATAGACATTTTATAGGTACCTAGAAAGTAAAAGGAAGAAAAATACACAAAGTATCAATTTTAAAGATTTACAATTAAAGGAAGAAAGTAAATTTATGAAAAGTAAATTTAAACATATGTAAGAAACTTATCTGATAAGGTGATTAAAAGAAAATTGATAATGTTTTGTTTGTGGTGATAGCTCATTTTCTTGGGACCTGTAAACATAGAAAAAGGTTAAAAAGATAATAAGTTTAGTGTTTAACAGTTATACATTTTAGCCCTACTATTAATAAAATAATGGTTAAAAGATAATTGACTACATTTTAATTTGCCTTATCCTTTTTTTTTTTTTTTTTACCTCTTCTTCCCCTCCCAACCACTTGGAGATACACTGAGTATTAATTAAGTATAATCCTTGATTAATCATTCTATAACACTCAATAGAAGAGTGTGGTTTTTGCATATACATGTGTAACATCAGGGTTTCTAATATGACATCCTTGGCCTTTTGACAAGTTTAATTGAGAGGGTAACTCTAATAAGGGTTTTTTACATGTGGTTGCTCACAAGCTCTTTGCTGACTTCCACTACTAATTCTGATGCTGCTAGTGCCTGAAGAGTACTTCCATTTGAGGCACTTATTTTATTTGTTTATTTAACGAGTTTTATATACCGTCATTCGGAAACGTCAAAATAACGCCATCATAACGGGTTACAAAATAAGGTTATAGGGATAAAGTGGTTAAAAAGGGGTGTAAAAAACATAACATATTATTAGGCTTAGTAGTAAACCTATTGAAAGGTTTTGTGACCCCATTTGGGGTTCTAACTCACAGTTTTAGAAGCTCTGAGTTAATTAAGAAAATGCTTCTCCTTGATTGGTCTTCTCTGCTGTCTACTTGCCTATTTCTCCTACTTTGGCGCCATTCAGACTATTACCTCACTGGCATTGCACAGTTGCTATAGTTACCATTAGGAGACAGCCTGTACCACTTTTACATGGGCCATAGGCTTGAATAGGAAACATAAATAAATGAACACAAAAATGTGTTTGTATAATTGCGCACTGTCCACTCATTTCATGCAGCCTGGAATAAAACAAAAATGGTCCATTTATTGCATTTTACCCATTCATTTCAAATGAATGCACATCCCTAGACTGTTAGTACATTTAAAACTAGAAGTGCAAGTAGAAAAATAAGCATTAATATTACTTGGCCTGTACAGCATACTAAGCCTTCCTCATGCTGACTGGGTCAATGTGTGACAGGTTGGTGGTGAGGTTCCATCACTAAAACTCTTTAAAAAAAACATGGCTCTTCAAAAAAGCTTTTCACAATGAGAGTGGGGAGTAAGGAATACTAGCGGACAAGAAAGAGAACTCCGGCACACTGTAAAAAGCCAACAAATAGCAGTTATCCCTCCTTTATTATTTTTTCTCATACCTAAAGATTAATGTAAGAGTACAGTATTCTCATATATGGATATCCTATTCATATAAATGGAATTTCCAATCCACAATCCAAATAGCGTATATTATTTGAATCATGTAACCGAAACTTTATTGGCACCTACTAGCTAATTTATAATCCTAACCAGACTTATTTATGTGCCTATCTGTAAACCGTTGTGATGGTATACTACTAAACGACGGCATAGAAAAGTTGTTAAATAAATAAATAAATAAATAAAGGCCATAGTGATGTTGGAGACCATATGGTTGGATAACCGCTGTACTGCTGGGGCCTTGTAGTTGAACATGGGAATGGAGGGATGCAGGGTAGGAACTAAAAAGAGAAACAATAAACCCTGTCTTGGAAAAAAAAAGTGATATCCTGATTAAAATTCAGGACCATTTCCACAGCTATCCATTAACCATTGTGAGCGGAGTTTAACAGCCTGTATATTTTACACATGACTGGCTATTTCCAATATAAAAATAATCACAGGTAGACTGAAATTTGCATAAAATGAGTTTTTTGCCTGCATGAAGAGTGAAAGGAACAGCCTGTGACATTAATAAAAAGTACTTCTATTGTAGTTTCAGAAAGAAAAACTGCTCCCTAGCTTTAAAATCTTTCCCAATGAACTGCCAGCTCTACATGGTAAATTAGCTTATAACTGTCTGTGCACTTGCTCTAAGGACCCTGCTTCAAAAATGTTGCATCTTTTATTGATATAAATGTAGACTCATTCTCTTCTCTCACTTATTTAACTGGCTAAACACACAAACACAGTTTGTCATTAATCTCCCCAGAATTTTGCTCAATCACATCTAAGTGACATTCTGGCTTCAAAATATATTGCTGCTATCTACAAGAAATCCTGTACGTATCCTTTATGTTGCTCAATCTTTTCCATGCCCATGTCTGATGAAGCATTATATACTTTAAATGTTGCATGTAAGTCTTTTTTTCTTGGGTGGGGGAGTGGTGGGATTTTCTCAGCAGTTTCTTCCTGCTCTGGTCTCCTTTGGCCTATGATGCCATTAGTGTTACGGTCCCAGGCTGTACCCCAGGACCTACACTTACCGCGCGGCCGGTCTGGCTGCAGGAACGCCTTCCCCTGGCCTCCAGGGCCGAAGACGCAGCCCTCCACGGTGTTCTCCCTGTAGGGAGACGCTGACGCCGATCCGTGGTTGGCCCCGCCCCTAGGCACGCGCGCACGTGCTAGGGCCTTCTCTTAAAGGGGCCAGTACGGGAAAGCCTGGGAAATCCTCCTCTTGATGTCAGACACTGTCGGGCCATTTAAACCCGGCAGCTGCAGTAGCACCTCGCCTTGCAATGAGGTTCCTCAGTTTTCTGAGACTCTAGTTGCTGCTGTAGTCCCTGGATTGCTTCTTCTGTCTTCTGAACTCCAACCCGGCTTGTATCCTGACTTCTCTTCAGCTCACGCCCTTTGGTTTTGGTATCGACGTCTGACTTCTGGCTTCCGACCCGGCTCCATCCCACGACTTCGTCTCCAGCTTCTGTTCCTGGTTTCGTATTGCCTTCTGACCTCTGGCTTCTGACCCAGCTCCATCCACGACTCCGTCTTCTGCTTTCATCCCTAGCTTTGGTTTGGATCTCTGACTCCTGGCTTCTGACCCGGCTTTGCTCCTGGACTCCCAACTTCGGCTTCTTCATCACCTCAGGTATCTGGTACTTGCTGGCCCAGAGGATTCTCCTAAGTCCCAGAAGCTCGGGCTCTCACGGCTCCTCCTGGGGGAGCCGCAGGCTTCAGAGGGTGAAGACTCTTCAGCTACCTGGGCCCAGCCTTCGTCCATCTCTTCGGCCGCTGCCTGGATCCTTGGTCGCATAGGATCCCACCTAAGTCCAAGAGGTCTGGGTCTCTACGGGCTCTTTCTGGGGGGACCTCGGACTTCCAGTGGTGAAGCCTCATCAGAGTCTCTTCTGTGCCACCTCCCGGCTGGTACGCTTGCTGTGGCCTTCCATAGCATACAATCCACTGTCCCAACTGGCCCAAGGGTCCACGAGCGTAACAGTTTGCAAGGCCATGGACCTGGCGGATCTTGCAGGCATGAAAGCCATTTTGGGTATCGCCCAGAGGCTGCAACAGCAGCAAACCTGCCTCAGACCTTGATAGCAATAGTGCAGGGATTAGCCGACTGCGTCAGTGGACCCACGGCTGCCAGTCCCGGGGTACCCGGAGCTGGGATGAGTTCCGGATCTACGGCACTCATACAGATGCCAGTACCTTCGCGGTTTTCAGGAGACCAGTCTCCAAATGCATGTCCTGATAGCCATTTAGAAGATGTTCTCTCTCTCTCTTCTCAATTTGTTTTTTCAATTGGTAGGAAATGCCTTAGATTTCCTTTTTTTTTTTTTTTGGTTCTGTTACCATGTATAGTATCTTGGCAGAAACTAGAATGAAATACAAAAGACAGAAAAAGAATACAGAAAAGCCGAACCTGTTGTCATAGTAACTTACCTTTTCTTTATTTCTTGCTTTCTTTTGCTGTACCTTTGGAAGTAAACATTTTGCAATAGTCTCATCTTTGTGAGTAGACATGATAAACTGGGGAAATAAAAACAAAATATTTTTCTTCTTTCATTTTCTAAGAGCAGTCTGTATTATGTGCTCTATGATTTTGCAGTTTTCTTGCTCAGTTCTTCCTTTATTTTGGTTTGTGTGAGTATGTGTGTGTGTGTGTGTGTGTGTGTGTTTGTGTAAGTGATAAAGTATGTGTGTGAATGTGTGTGTGAGAGAGAGAGAGTGTGTGTGTGTGAATGTGTGTGTGTATGTGAGAGAGAGTATGTGTGTGTGTGTGTGTAAGTGAGAAAATATGTGTGTGTGTGAGAGAGAGAGTGTGTGTGTGAGAGAGATAGAGAGTGTGTGTGTGTATGTGAGAGTGAGTGTGTGTGTGTAAGTGAGAAAGTGTATTTATTTATTTATTTATATTCTTTTTTATACCAAAGTATAGCTGAGTGCCTTCACCCCGGTTTACATTGTAACAAATTCATACAAGAAACAAGTTTTGACATAACGTAAGTACAGAATAATATGAGTATAACAACTCGGCAGAGGCAGAGTATAACATGTTAGCAGAAGACAATTTACATCTTAATTAGAAGAAGATATTTATAACAGAAGAATTAGAGTTCAAGATGAGGATTGAGAATGAATATATGTGTATAATATATTCTATATATATAATATATATATATAATATATATTATAATATATATGTGTATAATGAATATACGTGTGAATGAATGTGTGTGTGTGTGTGTGTGAGAGAGATAGTGTGTGTGTATGTGAGAGAGTGTGTGTGGGTGTGTGTAACATTGTTCTTAATTTATGATTGGTTATTGGTTTTACCCAGAATAGCAAGTGGAAACTGACAGACTCTTATGACTATAAGTAACCATAGTCACATAAGAAACCCAAAAGATCATAATCACTTAAGGTATCAAGTTATAAATAATTTAGGGGGTCATTTTCTATCCCTATTGCACACGAAAAGGGACACTTCACACTTCGCGTGTGATAGCTAGATGGGGCGGAGTTGGGGTGGCGGCGGCACCAGAAGTGGAGGAGTCGGGGAGGCACTGGGGTGAATGTGGCGGAAATTTCGCTGGTGGCGAAAAGGTAAGACCCCTTATCACCTCCAGTAGCGCGCCCAATAGCACCACCTTTCACGGTGGTGCTATTGGGTGCGAAAGCCAGCAGGGATAACACTGCGGTGGTGCGATCGCTGAGCGCTTTCACCAGCCCCCTCCCCCCCCCCCCCCATTACTGCGCGATTCACAAACCAGTGCGATCTTAGAAAATCCAGGCCTTAGGGTTTTAAAATTGCTTATTTTCTGATACTAGGCATCAGAATTAAACTTACTGCCATGAAGCTTCTGGTCACTTCTGTTTACATATATATACACACACACACACACACACACACACACACACAAATAATTTGACATTTATATAATATCAACCTCATGCCCAGGAAATCTATCACATATGAAAGAAAATAAATAAAAAGAAAAACAAACAAAAATCATAGTATACATATCTGTTCGGAGGGTCCAATATCCATATTAATAGAATAATACAGGCACAAAAAAGAAAAGTATTCAAAAAGCTAGCAAATAAGCCTTATAGAACATTAAAAAAGAACTCCTATTTGGAAGGTGTCAATGCAGTCTTAGGTTTTGTTCTGAGATAGTAAATAACGGTAGAAAAAGACTAAATGATCCATCGAGTTTGCCCAACAAGCTTTTTTTTTAGAGCAGTAACTGCCGCTTCATGCAGGTTATCCCCATGCCTTTTAACTCCATGACAGTTAGTAGGTGTTACCCCTTTTCTTCATGTCCATCCTCTGGGGCCGATGCAATACAGTGCGCTTGGCTGAGCGCACTGTATAACCCACAGTCGGATGCGGGTGGAATAGGCGCTAATCAGTCCCCTAATGCAATAAGGGGATTAGCGCCTGTTCAATGTGCGTCCATCCAATGCGGAGTGAATCTAATAGCGCTCATCACATGCAAATGCATGCGAATGAGGCTATTAGGCATTCACTCTGATGCAAAAAAAAAAAAATGTGCGTCTCAGACACCAGCTCCATCCTCAGGCCCCCCCCCGGTGCCTCCGGCCCTGCAAAAGGCTCCAGCATTCCTAGTCCTGATGCCACTGTCGGGCATGGCCCGCGAAGAGACATACCACTCACGCTGCGCCATTCCCTAGGAGCACGCACACGCATCGCTGATCCTTATGTAGGGACCGTGGCGGGATCCTTGCCGCAGCCCCAGATGATGACGTCAAACTATTCATAGTATTTAAGCTCAGGCTCCGCTCCATAGTGTTGCCTTTGTAACAGGTCTCCTCGCTGGTCGCGTACTCGTTACTACTAAGAGATTTGTCTCTTCCCTGTGCTCCTGTTCCTTGTTGTTCCTGGTTCCTGTTTCCTTCTTCCTGTTCTGCTTATGCTTCAGATTGACTACACGGACTTTGAGTTTGCTTCGCCTGACTACGCTCCAGCCTATCTCCAGTCCCAGACCTCTGCTTTGCCTGACTATGTTCCAGCCTCCCTCAAAAAGTGTTAAAGACCCTGAAGGGTCTCTGTAGACCAACTGTGCTCCTTTCCCTGCTGATGTCTACAGAGGCAGATGAGATGAAGTTGTAAAAAAAAAAAAGTTTTCTTTTTTAAACCCCCAGGCACAGGCCCCACCCTCAACCTCCCATTTGACAAAAAATTGCTCCTCAAAGGCCAGGCCACCTACACTCCGGACACCCCCTTCCATGGACATCAAAGTAGCCCTAGTGGTCTAATGGGAGCCCAGAGTGCCCATATGCTCTAGACCTGGACATGGTCATTGTCTAAAATGATACTAGCTGCTTCTGTTATGTGATAGAGGCAAAATCAAGCAATCAGCTGGCCAGCGCCATTTTGCTAACCATTCAGGATGGGACAGGGATCTACATAGAGCCCCCCCCAGGGTCATTTACATACTTGGTGGGGTGTTAGTCAGGGCCAGCTGGACCCTTTAAGGCATGATCTCAGAAGCATTGGAACGTGCTTTAGCATTCCGATGCTCCTGGGGGATGTTATCTAATAATGCGGCTTGTGATTTTTGAGGCAAGCTGGGTTATTTAATTTGCATTTATTAGGGTAGTAATTAGCTTATGAGCGTGCATTTTCATTCTAATTTGCTCAGTAGCATGTTTGTGGTGTGAGGGTACAAAGTCTTTTATGAGGGCAGTAGAACACACGGAATTTTAAACACCATACATTATCTCTGTGGTAAACAGCCCGAATGTGGCTTTGTCAGTGAGGCCCTGAGCGAGCTGCCTGCACTGCACTGACTTCTCCCACATCCTGCACTTGTACAAAGGGAGCTGGTTCCTCGTGCTGGGTTCATGTGTGTCCTCCCGCACTCATCAACGTGTGCTCGGAAGTTCTTTGCAATGTACTGCCGTTTGCCTCTCTCCTCCCAAGATGTGTCATGCACTCCTGAAAGAATAAGGCACATTTTCTTTTCAGCTTGAGGATGATCTATTAAATGCCTTGGGCTATGTATGCACAATGTGTACAATAAAGTGAGTAAACTGAGAGAAGCTGGGCAATTAATTTGTTTACATTATTGGTATCATCCTTAACATAAACCAACGGTTCAATTGTTAACTTTTAAGTTGCTGGAAGTGAATATTATTCGGCAAGAACATTTTGGGCATTGCTTTTCCTTTCAGTTTAAAATGTCATAAGTCGTACACATACTTTAATTTGTCTCCATCCAATAGAGAGGCTTCTAAGAAATGGCCAATAAATTAAATGGAAATATTCTAGTTTTCTGTACACACATCAGTTATAACAAGGTTGAATATTGATTTCATGTTGACATTTTGTAGATTCTGGAAGAAAAAGCAATTGCCCTTTAAAACTGGAGCACAGCATATTAGTTTGACAAAACTAGGAAAATACTTTTTTTCTGCACTTTAACTCTTTATAGATGGCATGCTTGGGGGATATTTTATAATTTTACAGTACGTAAATTGAACATATGCATTTAAAAATACTGTATCCGTAAGGCACCTAATAATCAAAGCTTTCTTCTAGCAAGAGTGGACAGACTTGCCTTTTCAGTGGATTTTGACTGTGCAAACCCAAGCCAGACCAGTTAAACACAAGGGTATTGTAGATATTTAGGGGAGGGAATTTTCAAAGGAGTTACACATGTAATTGCAACATACTGTCGTAGCAATTTTCAAAGGCCCTTTACATGCATAAAGTGCACTTAGTAACTTTCAATGAGGCACACAAATGTACCTCGATGTCTGTGCACACCCAAGGAACCGGCGATTATATAGCATAGGTGCACATAAGTGCATAAATTATAAAATAGCCTTGGCATGCATATGTGTGTGCCTAATTTTGCAAGTCAGTGTGCCCAGCCATACAAATCAGGTTTCTGCTGCACAAGTCAGGGAATTTTAGAACCAGCATATGTCCACGCCAAAACCAGTTTCACCAGTTCGCTCTCCATTTCACTTAGTATAGATAAGTACGTAAAAAATAAGACATGCCATACTGGGACCAAGGGTCCATCAAGCCCAGCATCCTGTTTCCAGCAGTGGCCAATCCAAATCACAAGTACGTTAGATCCCAAGCTACTATTCCTTATTAATAGCAGTTTATGAGCTACTCCTCTAGGAACTTAACCAACTTATCCTTTTTTAAACCCAGTTACACTAACTGCTGAAATCACATTCTTTGGCAATCCATTTCAGAACTTAATTTTGCATTGAGTGAATTTTCTCCAATTTGTTTTAAATGACATACTTGCTAACTTCATGTAGTTTCCCCCTAGTCTCTCTGTTGTCTGAGAGAGTATATAACCAATTTACATTTACCTGTTCAAGTCCTTTCATGATTTTGTAGATCTCTGTGATATCCCCCCTCAGCCATCTTTTCTCCAAGCTGAATATCCCTAACCTCTTTAGCCTTTCCTCATAAGGGAGCCATTCCATGCACTTTATCATTTTGCTCATCCTTCTCTGTACTGTCTAGTGCACCTATATCTTTTTTGAGATGCAACAACCAGAATTGCACACAGTATTCAAGGTATGGTCTCACTATGGAGTGATACAGAAGCATTGTGACATCCAGTGTTTTATTCGCCATTCCCTTCCTAATAATTCCTAACATTCTGTTTGCTTTTTTGACCGCCACAGCACACTGAGCTGATAGTTTCAATGTATTATCCACTATGATGCCTAAATCTCTTTCCTGGGTGGTAGCTCCTAATATGGAACCTAACATCGTGTAAATATAGCATGGGTTATTTTACCCTACATGCATCATCTTGCTTTTGTCCACATAAACTTTCATCTGCCATTTGGATGCCCAATCTTTCAGCCTCACATGGTCCTCCTGCATTTTATCACAATCCACTTGAGATTTAACTACTCTGCATAATTTTGTGTCATCTGAAAATAGATCACCTCACTCATCAATCACCTTTCAGATCATTTTTAAATATATTAAAAAGCACCGGTCCAAACACATATCTTTGAGGCATGCCACTATTTACCTTTTTCGACTGTGAAAATGAACCATTTAATCCTATTTTGTTTCCTGGCTTTTAAACAGTTTGAAATCCACAAAATAACATCACCTCATATGTCATGACTTTTTAGTTTTCTTAGAAGCCTCTTATTAGGGTCATTGTTGAATGTCTTCTGAAAATCCAAATACATCACATCTACTGGTTCACCTTTGTACACATGTTTATTCAGCCCTTCAAAAAAATGTAGGAGATTTGTAAGGCAAGACTTCCCTTGGGTAAATCCATGCTGGCTGTGTCCCATCTGAATTGTCATCTTTGAAAACCATCTCCAGAACGGGTGTCTCCTCAACATCCTCTTCAGTAAACACTGAAGCAAAGAAATCATTTAATCTTTCCACAATGCCCTTATCTTCTCTAAGTGCCTCTTTAATCCCTCGATCATCTAACGGTCCAACTGACTCCTTCACAGGCTTTCAGCTTTGGATATATTAAAAAAAAAAAATGTATTATGAATTTTTGCCTGTACAGCCAACTTCTTTTCAAATTTTCTCTTTGCTTGTCTTATCAATGTTTTACATTTAACTTGCCAATGCAAGTAAAGCATAAGTATTGGCAAGTTAAATGTAAAACATTGATAAGACAAGCAAAGAGAAAATTTGAAAAGAAGTTGGCTGTACAGGCAAAAATTCATAATACATTTTTTTTTTTTTAATATATCCAAAGCTGAAAGCCTGTGAAGGAGTCAGTTGGACCGTTAGATGATCGAGGGATTAAAGAGGTGATGTCATTTTGTGGATTTCAAACTGTTTAAAAGCCAGGAAACAAAATAGGATTAAATGGTTCATTTTCACAGTCGAAAAAGGTAAATAGTGGCATGCCTCAAAGATATGTGTTTGGACCGGTGCTTTTTAATATATTTAAAAATGATCTGATAGGTGATTGATGAGTGAGGTGATCTATTTTCAGATGACACAAAATTATGCAGAGTAGTTAAATCTCAAGTGGATTGTGATAAAATGCAGGAGGACCATGTGAGGCTGAAAGATTGGGCATCCAAATGGCAGATGAAAGTTTATGTGGACAAAAGCAAGATGATGCATGTAGGGTAAAATAACCCATGCTATATTTACATGATGTTAGGTTCCATATTAGGAGCTACCTCCCAGGAAAGAGATTTAGGCATCATAGTGGATAATACATTGAAACTATCAGCTCAGTGTGCTGTGGCGGTCAAAAAAGCAAACAGAATGTTAGGAATTATTAGGAAGGGAATGGCGAATAAAACACTGGATGTCACAATGCTTCTGTATCACTCCATAGTGAGACCATACCTTGAATACTGTGTGCAATTCTGGTTGTTGCATCTCAAAAAAGATATAGGTGCACTAGACAGTACAGAGAAGGATGAGCAAAATGATAAAGTGCATGGAATGGCTCCCTTATGAGGAAAGGCTAAAGAGGTTAGGGATATTCAGCTTGGAGAAAAGATGGCTGAGGGGGGATATCACAGAGATCTACAAAATCATGAAAGGACTTGAACAGGTAAATGTAAATTGGTTATATACTCTCTCAGACAACAGAGAGACTAGGGGGAAACTACATGAAGTTAGCAAGTATGTCATTTAAAACAAATTGGAGAAAATTCACTCAATGCAAAATTAAGTTCTGAAATGGATTGCCAAACATACACTAAATTCTATTAACATAAACATAGGGGACATCACATCAAGTGTTCTGAAGTCCCAATGTGGCCATAGAATGGGTTTACAAAATTTTAAAATGACATAAATTGTGACATTTTTCCATCAAAGTAAACTGCTTAAAATCAATCAAAATGTGGAAAATAAATTAAATAGAGGCATCTGGGGAGAGTTAGGAGACTAATTATAGGTTTTATTAAATGGCAAAATATGTAAGAAAATTTGATTTTATATCAATGAAAATCCCTTCATTATTGCCATAAAAATAGTATAAAAGGACATTGAAGAATTGCAAATTTCACATCATGCAATATAAAATCACTTAAGGAACATATTCTGATGGACATATACTTTTAAAATTTAAATTTTATGTAAAAAATAAACTTGATCTACACTATTTTGGGTAGTTTAGCCCGAGTTTCCAGTTTCAGTGCTTGATTTGAGAAGTGCTTTACAGAGTTCCAAGCTGTCACAATATGCAAAATAAGCCATTGCTATGGTAACTGAGACAACTTGTGAGGAGCAGACAGTAAAAACAATGTGAAAAAACAGATGTAACACCGCCTCAAACCCTTACAATTAATTGGTTCTACCTGAGATTATTTAAATTTAAACAGTCAGTTGAAATATTTTCACAAATCCTCATCCTCATGCAGGGTTTTTTTTTAATGAAGTGAATCCAGTTTAAGTACCATTTTAAGATATCCATTGGAACTATTTTCTCACATGACATGGAGAGCAGTTATCTCACTGTAAAGACAATTCTACATACAGAATTTGAAGGGGAGGTAGGAGAAAGACGGTTGGCACAGAGGAGAACAGGAATACTCTTTTGAGCTCTTTTACAGAATCTGCTCTAGTGCCTGAAAAAGTTTTAAAGAAATTTAGAGGGAATAAGTAAGAGTCAGGACAACTGTAGCTAAAGGTAAAATAACTGAAAATGTGGGTATATTTTATTCAGCCTATTGAAAGATAGAGTTTATCCGACCAACAGGGTAATTTATCTAAATTCATAATGGTATTAACGCGGGTATTATGGCCCTAACACCTGATATATCGCATGTGATATTTATCGCAATGTGTGATACAAATGCAAATTTCTAAAATTTATTCAAAGAGGAGTGGTTGGGTGGGATCTATGAAAATGAGGGGCATTAGAGTAGCTTGTGATAACATAATGCATGCTTTTAACATCAGAAATAACTATACCTTTTTTCCTGGCGTTAAGCTGTGTGATATGTCCAAAATGGAATTTGTGATATTTATCACAATTTCCTTTCTGAGTGGGGAGGGGGGGGGGGGGGCGAGAGAGAGCGAGAGAGCCTCCGGGGTGGCACACATAGTGGTCAACTATTTTAGCGCTATAGGAGGGCCAGCTAGTAAGTCAAGGTGAGGTTTTGATGATGGTCTCGGGTTTTGTGGCCAGTTTTACATGCACAGTGAGATATATGAACATCACAGTACACATCAGTGAAGATTTGACATGATTTTGAGTGAGGATAGTCACACAAGGGCAAAAGAACATTGTAGAAATCTTATCTTTATGTGACTTTCCTCACTCAAAATCATGTTAAATCTTCACTGATGTGTACTGTGATGTTCATACTTCTCACTGTGCATGTAAAACTGGCCACAAAACCCGAGACCATCATCAAAACCTCACCTTGACTTACTAGCTGGCTCTCCTATAGTTGACCATTATGAAAGTCTTGTAAAGAGTGTCTCTCACTCTCTCTCTATGCAAAGTGCTAAAATAGCACGTGGTAAACTAAAAAATTATCATAGCCACATCCTTTTTCCTAATCACGGGCATTATTCATGCGAAATTTATCGCATTTTGATGAATCTAGCTACAATATTTTGAAAGTCATCTATAAGAGAAGTTATTCACTAAGACAGAATAAAATAATTACAGATCTTTGCCCATTCATGATCAGAAAGAAACCATAATAAATTTGCCACTGGCACTATGGGGAACGTCATTGCCCATTGGTGTGAGCTATAGTAAATTAGAAAGAATTCTGCCAATTGTCTCAACCAATACAGGTGAGAGTTCTGAAATTACAAACTAGAAACAGCCTCCCAAGAAAGAATGTCAGCGCTAAAGACTGGAATAGAATTCCTCAAGACAACTTATACGACCTGAGAGAAATAAATTACTTAAAGAAAACAAATGCACCCATCAGAACTAATCTGAGTAATAGCTCCAGAGGCTAAAGAGGTCTTATAAGTGAGGAAAGTTTATATGAATCTAAGTATCTGCAAAGTATATAATTACAACACAGCTACAGTGATACTGGGAAGACGTACGTACATATAGAGCAGCAAAAGAAGTGGGAGTGATAAAAATACTTCAACTCTGGCCATGCATAAAATTAAACAACAAATTATTCTCTCTGACAACTCTAAGAATAAGGAAAACTGATTATCCTTTTATTTCTTCCCAACTAAATAGAATTAGTTCAACAAGACTGTAAAGCTATATACAGAAAACAGTAATGAGTTACATTTTCACAGAGAGCGTAGACAGTACTTCCCCTACTTATTTTATTTAAAGAAGAGGAAACGCACTGTGACGAGAAGACAGAAGATCCAGAGAGAGAGGGAAAGGAGAGAGAAGTACCCTCTGGCCACACAAGCTTTGCTCTCTAGCAGGGGTCACAAACAGCGATAGCTATCAGTGACAGAGGGACTAATTGCCAAAAGCAAGTATCACTAGCTAACAGCATACACAAGAAGCACTCATGAAATAATAAAGCTAAGTATTTATACCAACAATAACACTGAAAAAAAGTCTACATAGAAATAAAGACAATTATAAAGGCCTAAAGAAAAACCAGCATACATTTATATGAAAAGGAAAGAGAACAGACTGAGTTAAGAAAATAAAGCAATATACCAACATTTGACAAACAGAAGGGCAGAGATAGGCAATCATATAATAACATTTACTAGGGATGTGAATCGTTTTAGGACGATTAAAATTATCGTCCGATAATTTTAATATCGTCTTAAACCGTTATGGAACACAATACAATACAGATTCTAACGATTTATCGTTATAAATCGTTAGAATCGTGAGCCGGCACACTAAAACCCCCTAAAACCCACCCCCGACCCTTTAAATTAAATCCCCCACCCTCCCGAACCCCCCCCCCCAATAACTTAAATAACCTGCGGGTCCAGCGGCGGTCCGGAACGGCAGCGGTCCGGAACGGGCTCCTGCTCCTGAATCTTGTCGTCTTCAGCCGGCGCCATTTTCCAAAATGGCGCCGAAAAATGGCGGCGGCCATAGACGAAAAAGATTGGACGGCAGGAGGTCCTTCCGGACCCCCGCTGGACTTTTGGCAAGTCTCGTGGGGGTCAGGAGGCCCCCCACAAGCTGGCCAAAAGTTCCTGGAGGTCCAGCGGGGGTCAGGGAGCGATTTCCCGCCGCGAATCGTTTTCGTACGGAAAATGGCGCCGGCAGGAGATCGACTGCAGGAGGTCGTTCAGCGAGGGTTCCGGCGCCTCGCTGAACGACCTCCTGCAGTCGATCTCCTGCCGGCGCCATTTTCCGTACGAAAACGATTCGCGGCGGGAAATCGCTCCCTGACCCCCGCTGGACCTCCAGGAACTTTTGGCCAGCTTGTGGGGGGCCTCCTGACCCCCACGAGACTTGCCAAAAGTCCAGCGGGGGTCCGGAAGGACCTCCTGCCGTCCAATCTTTTTCGTCTATGGCCGCCGCCATTTTTCGGCGCCATTTTGGAAAATGGCGCCGGCTGAAGACGACAAGATTCAGGAGCAGGAGCCCGTTCCGGACCGCCGCTGGACCCGCAGGTTATTTAAGTTATTTGGGGGGGGTTCTAATGTGCCGGTTTTTCGATTTTTCGATTTTTAACGATTTTTAACGATTTTTCACGATATTTTACCCCCCCAAACGGCAACAATACGATTCCCTCCCCCTCCCAGCCGAAATCGATCGTTAAGACGATCGAGGACACGATTCACATCCCTAACATTTACACTTACCTTTTATCTTCAGTGATAAACATCTGGAACATCTAAAAAGAGAAAATGTTAACAACAAAGAATCAAATTCTCTACGACACTATAATATCTATGCACTTTAACATTAGAAATTAAAGAAAGTTTTGATTATGCTTACCTGATGATATAACAGCACTGGCTCTCTTTCATCTTAAAGAATCTAGAAATGAAAAAGAACACACAATTAATCTACATCTGTTTACTTTTAAATGAACGTTGACAGCTTTTAAGCTCTTTAAATATTTAAATCAATTCTTAAAATTTGTTATTGTTGTTCTAATTATTATTGATTCCAACTAAATTTAAATGTTGATTCTGCCTTCCCTCTCTACCGCTGGGAGCCTGGGTAGATTCCAGGCCTCTCTCCTTTTAGGAGGCCCAACTGGAAGACATCTAGTAGTGACTTTACTGTAAACATCAGAAACCCTTACATATTAGAACTGACTCCCAGGGCTTTGAAGGCAGACTGGAATAAAAGTAAAGGACTGAACTCTCCTGAGTAAAATAGATTTGAGCAATTTTATTTTTTAATTCAATTCAAATGATATATGTTTCTTTTTTTTCTGTTAGAATTACGTGACCTTGGAACTAGTTTCCTCAAGAAAAGTAAAGGATTACTATCAGAGAAATAAAACTGTAAATATGTCATTGTCACTTATAGACTTTTCTCTACTGTTTTCTATTATAACCAAAGGACTGATACTTTGTGTTTTATGTTCATTCTTTTCAGAAATATATTTCTTGTACTCTTACTGCTATGAAAACTTTGTATTCCTTCTCTCAGGAAGGTCTTTTTGTAATCTTACATTTATTCTTTTTCTACTATGTATTTTCTTTCTTATTCCTTATCCTGTCTTTGTGATTCTTTACTTCTCTTATTCTTCTATGTCTATGTAACTGGGTACTTAGTCCTTTCAATGTTTGTAGTGATGTGTGCACACTTAAGGCCTCATTTTCTAAGAGGCTCGCACGCGATACGAGACGTTTCGCACGTGAAAAGTCCCTTATTGCGTGCGATACCAGGATGGGGTGGAGTTGGCCCCGGAAGAGGAGGAATCGGGGCGTTACCGGGGCAGACTCTGTGCCGACGCTGCAGACAGCGAAAAGGTAAGGGCCTTTTCGCTGCCTATTTCGCGCCCAATAACTGCACCTTCTATGGTGTAGTTATTGGGCGCGATGCCGGCAGCGATCGCACCGCGGAGGTGTGATCACTGCCTGACCGCCCCCCCCTGCTTCGGCCCCCGCCCCCCCGGTAGCACAATTTTCTAAAGTATCGCAGGCCTGCAATACTTTAGAAAATGAGGCCCTTAGTTGTGGTTTCTCTTGATGTGGATATGCTCATGTACACAGCTCAGGTATGTGGCTAGCAAGCATTGCCTTTTTTTGTCTCTGCTCCTGTTGCTACCATGCAGAACTTGTGTTCACAGCTAGAGAGTATTGCCAGGAAATCCTTATCTCCTCCCCTTTAAGTCTTTTCCCTATTATCCTAGATTAAAAAAAAAGATCATACCCAAAAAGAAATTCTCTCTCCCTATCATTGAGGAGCTTTCGGTAATCTACTGAGTTCCCTGATATGGGCTGGATTTTCAAAAGATTACGCGCGCTGGGCCTATTTTCAAAAGGCCCGGCGATGTGCGTATAGCCCCGGGATATGTGTAAGTCCCGGGGCTTGCAAATAGGGGCGGGGATGGGCGGGGTCAGAGGGTCCTGGCACAGTGGCCATTTGCCGTTGTGCTGGGGATCGCGTGCCGGCAGTTGGTCGGCTGAAGTAAGTTTTAAAAGAAAAGAAAAAGGTAGGGGGGAAAGGGCGGGGGAGGTAGGGGAAGGGAAGGGAAGGTGAGGTGGGGGTAGGGAAGTTCCCTCCAAGGCCACTCTGATTTCGCTCTGAATGGCCTGGGAGGGAATGGGGGAAGGCAGCGCAGCTTGCCGTGTGCAAAGTGCACAATTGTGCACCCCTGATTTTATAACATGCACGAGCTTATGCGCTCATGTTATAAAATCGGGCGTACATGTGTGCATGCTAGGTAGCATGTGCACATGTATGCCCATGCACACAGGTCTTAAAATCTACCCCTATATGTCCATGCTAGCCTATTGAGCTGAGTTTACTAACAAATTAAAGAAAAAGATAATTAAAGAGTCCCTATTCTAGGTGATACACAGTGATGGTCATTTACACCACTCACTCTTTCATACTTTATCTGTTTTCATGAACCACAAAACTAGGAAGTCTGAACTTTTTAAAATCTCTGAAGATGTTCCACAACTGGTTCTTGAATGAGATTCTATTACTTTCAGATGAAGTTTGCCAGTGAAAGCTTTCCTCCGTTTCAATTCTCTGACCGAGCTTATAACAGGGCTTTAAGCTGTCAGTAGTTCATTTTTCTGCAATTTACCCTCTATATTTCCACTAACAGCAAATTCTATCTTGCAATCAATATACCCTTTTTTTTTTAATTTCAAAGTCTTTTCTATACTTTAGTGGCACTGAGATTAAACAAGAATAGCACCATGCTTGTAAACATAAAGTACTTCCTTTTAAGAATCACAAAATTGGCAAGATCTGTTGTAATAAGCATATTCTTTCACACTTTCCTATACGATGATCTGGGAGCTAAAACCCAAAAGGGTTTTTTAGCTACTTGGGAAATAAAAATCAAGCCTCTTTAGCTTTTGTGTAGAATCTGGAGTTCTTCGGGTAAGTCAAGACTGTTTTGAGATTAATGACCCTTTTAAATCCTCCAATCTCTCCTCTTGCTTCATAAAAGCTGGGTAAAACAACCTGCAATACAGCAAATTTTAAGTTAATTCATATTAAATCTTTTCTGTACTTTTGTAGAAATGTAACATTAAATCTCTCATTCACACTGTACACATACCCTCTCTCTCATGTGTCTTTAATGTTTTATAATATGCCCTTCACTTTACTTTAGTGTTTTTATACATTCATTAAAGCCTTAGAGCTAAGCTGGAAAACAGCGATCCTGCCCTGAAGAGATCCCACATTCTATTCCCTCCACTTTAAACTGCCACAGAGGTTTTCTAATTTTCACGATCCCTGCTCTAACGACATGAGGAGAAAAAAATAATTCTAAAACTGGCCGGGCTTTCAATAAAACTCACTCATACCATTATTTTTTCCCTTGTTACACATGTACCATTATTTCTGGTAACTATAGATCCTTCTAAATAAATCTAGGAATTTAAGAAGAACTGGATGTAGTACACTCTGCTGTTCTGTCATCTGCCACCTATCACAATGTTGTCACAAGCCACTTTCCCTTTTCCTAGAAAATGACTTCGGAAAGGTACCCGTGCTGAGGTGAATGGAGCTAGGTTTTTCTAAAGTAAAGCCAGACTGGATTGCTAAAAATCATCTGGACTAGACTTTATTTTACAATCAACTTTACTTTTGAAATTTAAAAATGCTCTCACTGTTTATCCAGATCAACAAAGTCTACCCAATGTCAACCATCACTAATCTGAGATAATGCAAACACCCAAAAAGGAGCCCATTAGCACTGATGCCCAAATTAAAAAAAAATATATATATATTTTTATCCAAAATATGGGTTTGATTGGGAATTTCCATGCCTCTGGTATTTCCCCATTGATTAATTTTGTGTATGTGTATTTTAATGTATTTTTAGACCACAAAATGCAAGAGAAGAACTTTTCCTGTGTCTCTGAGCACTGCTCCCTTGATCCTAATATTCATTTTTATTTATTTTGGTTTATTTTTAATGCAACTTAGATGCCTAAGTGGTGGTTAATAAATATCTTGCTATGTTCAGTTGTCACCACGTAGCTAGATAAGCCACTACTGCATGGGCAGAGAGACATACTAAGGAGAGGGGGGGGGGGGGTGAGGGGGTGCTCCACCCCAGGAGGCAACAGGGGGAGGGATGCCATTGCATATGAGGGTGTGGGTGTGTATGTATAAGTAGATGAGAGTGTGTGTGTGTATGAGTGGATGTGTGTGTGAGTGTCTATGAGATGGTGAGTGTATAGGAGAGTGAGTGTTTGTGTGTCTATGGGTACATAGGTGTGAGAGGGTACCTGTGTGTGTGTATGAGCGGGTGCCTATGTGCAGGGGTGGGGGTAGGTGTGAGAGAGAGGAAGCATGTGTGTGTATGTGCTTGGGTGAGACAGGAATTGTGTATGAGAGAGACAGTGGAAGCATGTATGTGTGAGAGAGAGATGGAGGAAATGTGTATGCCTGTCTCTTTCACACACATACACACTCAAGTATCCTCTCTCTGTCACCAAGCATGTATGTGTGTGAGAGACAGAGGGAACATATTTTGTTTGTGTCTGTGTGTGTGTACCCGCAGTTCACGACAATCTCAGGATAACAGGTATGGAGAGTGGGGGATTGTTTAGATCCTTATTAGTTGTAATTACTGGTTGTTATTTGATGTCTGCTTTTTTGAAACATTTTATCAATGTTCAGGAAATTTTAAAAAATTTGCACAGGTGTTTCTAATTATAGAATATTATTCTATTCAACAGCTGTTTGAAATGTATACTTTTTAGTATGGTTTTACTCTTCTGATTGATTTATATTTCATGATTGTATTGTTTTGAGGAATAGTGATTTTCATTGTTGCACTGCATACAGAATCTGGCTTGTGGTTTCCAGTTCAGTGTTTGTCTGCTTGTGTGCATGTGAGAGAGAAGCAGAGAGATAGAGGAAACATGTGTGTGTGTTAGAGTGAGAGAGAGACCAGAGGAAGTATGTGTGAGTGTGTCTCACACACACAAACACATGCTCCCCCTGTCTCTCATCAAGCATGTGTGTGAATGAGAGAAAGGGAGCATACTGTGTGTGTGTGTGTATCCGTGAATGCCTCCAGGATACAACAATCTTAGGATGACAGTTATGGATTTGATATCTGATGTCTTAAAAAATGTTATCAATGTTTAAGAAATTTTAAAATTAAATATTGGGGGGAGGGGGGATGCCAAACAAGTATCTACCCCAGGTGCTATGTACTCTAGGTATGCCTCTGGATGGGAAGTAGGCAGATGAGTGTGCTACATATCTAACACTCAGACTTATCTGGTTAAATTAATCAAATAAGTTAAAGTTGCCATAAAGCAGGTCCCACTTATCTGGATATAACTTAACCGGCTAAGTAGCAATGGCTTTGGGGATATTTAGAAGTATAGCTGTGCTGTTGAATATCCCATGTAAGTTAGCCAGATAAGTTTTATCCGTGTATATTGGGCCTTTACATATGTAAATCTTGGACCCATCCTAGAATGCTCCTAGACTGCCCCTTTTTTATGTGTTTAGATATGTGCTTGAAAGCTAAAACATACACATATATTTTGTGTTTATAAAATAACATGCGCGAGACTATAGCTATGTATGTGCATATATGCTAATGTTTATGTATGACACTCTTTGCAAATGCACCCCAGTGTGGCGTTCTCATTAGTGGAATATTGACACAGACATTTTTAAACTACAAAAGTATATTGGAGTGTGTGTATGTGTACTGATTAGGAAAAGAACCAGGCTGTTAGTACCTTTTGCTTCTAAGTCTCATCTTGGACCGGGAATGTGTGTAAACTGTATGTGGTGGCATGCTGTTTTTCTATAAACTGTCATCTATGGGAAAAAAACAAACCAAACAAACAGTACCACTATGTAGAAGCAGGCAGTGGATGTGATTGAAGTGAAAAGACGAGTACACATATTAACACTACCCTGGAGTATTTATAAAACTAAAGACAGAACCCTTTTCATAAGCAGTGGACACTGGGCACTGCAAACTCCTAGTGACTGTGCCAGTTTTCATCATGCTATAGGGAATTGGAGGAACATAAAAGCAGGATGGAAACAATGGCAAAGGGAGAGGAAAAGCTTTGCCTACTTCTGAAAAGTCAACTAACATTGAAAATCCCAGTACATCTAATAGTACTAATAGTACTACCAACCCTAACCAAGATAATGAGAGATATATTTTTCACTGGGAGATACCAAGCAAATAAAAACAAGCTGAAACTGGAGGAAGATGTGCTACATGCTTCCACTGTTTGCTCTGTTTCTAAGGATCAGGAGTAGGAAATGACAGAATCAGAGGAGGATGGCGATGGAACTTGTAATGCGGGGAAAAGGTCAAGGATAGTAGTAGGAATGGCGCAGACAAAATCAGCATAGTGCTTCTACCTGATGCCTCCTGAGCAACAACTCCTATGAAATTGCCATACTGGGTCAGACCAAGGGTCCATCAAGCCCAGCATCCTGTTTCCAACAGTGGCCAATCCAAGCCACAAGAACCTGGCAATTACACAAACAATAAGAAGATCCCATGCTACTGATGCAATTAATAGCAGTGGCTATTCCCTAAGTAAACTTGATTAATAGCCGTTAATGAACTTCTCCTCCAAGAACTTATCCAAACCTTTTTAAACCCAGCTACACTAACTGCACTAACCACATCCTCTGGCAACAAATTCCAGAGCTTTATTGTGCGTTGAGTAAAAAATAATTTTTCTCAAATTAGTTTTAAATGTGCTACTTGCTAACTTCATGGAGTTCCCCCTAGTCCTTCTATTATCAGAAAGAGTAAATAACCCATTCACATTTACCCGTTCTAGACATCTCATGATTTTAAAGACCTGTATCATATCCTCCCTCAGCCGTCTCTTCTATAAGCTGAACAGCTCCTGTATCAAAATACTGAATCAGAGGAATTATTTGAGGGCTTTTCAAATCAGAGGAGATAGAACAACTAGTAGCTGTGGATAACTTGGAGGGGGGTCTAATTACTAGCATGCTATTGAAAATAGGGTAAAAATATAACAAAACTATATTTATTTACCTGCCCAATGGTGGAGGGATTAGTGGTCCTGTGGTGGGCTGGCTTGGGCCTGGAGAGGCCTAGTGTGGGCCTGGGATGCATGGCCATGTTTTTATTTTATGGAAGTGCAAAAGGCCCAGAGAAGAAGAAGCATTTCTCTGTTGTGGGGACTGCTAGCTTCAAATGTTGCGGGAGTGTAGGGAACTACCAGTGGCATTAGTGAGGCAGCAATGAGGGGTAGAGCCAGAGTGAGTATTTGATTTGGCTGCCATTCTGACCCTCTAGTCATCTGGGACCTGATGATAAATGAATCAGGGTCTGTTATGTGAGTGAGGCACAATGGGGCAGCAGCAACCTTGGGGAAGCTGCCACTGCCACAGCAGTACAAGGCTGTCCAGGATATCAGGGGTCTTGGGCAAGCCCCCGGCATGAATAAGGGAGCACCAGCTGCAACCTGCTGATGTCATTGCTGACATCAGCAGGCATTTGAGGTCCCAGTCCTCAAGAAACATTTAAAAGTTAAAAATGGGGAAATTAGATAAATTAAATATTCAAAAGTAGTGTGATTCAAATGGGGAGCCCAATGGAAAGTTCCCTATCAAATTGAAAGTTCCAGAAAGCATATTGGCAAATCCCGCAGCTTTGAGGTAAAAAAACATATTAAAAATACAAAATAAAAATAAAATGTTGGTAGTGGTCCCTTGTGAGAAGTGATCTGACTTGAATGAGATAGGAATTTAGGCTCAGAAGTACATTTTCAATCCAAATTTAGATGGAGCCACTTCTGAAGGAAAAAATATGTAAAGCACATTAGAAAAATGTGTTTTAAGATTATGAACACCTGAGAAGGTAGTTGGGACCCCTGTTTAATTATTATTTGGACTTAAAATTTTATAATTTTTGAATTTAGAGCTTGGGTGATTTGGGGGTATTTCTGGGGAGTCTGTGGGTAGTTGAACCCTTCTGGACTCCTCATAGTGATATTTGAGTGGGATGAGATGAATTTGGATAGGAAATGGGTCTTAACATGGGTCTTTGGGGTTTTGCTTTATTTGGTTTTATTAATATTCATTTTGGGTTTTCTGACTGGGCTGATAAAAAAAGAAGGCCCATCAACTCAGAAACAGAGAAAAAGAAACAAGGCTTTGAAGTCATCAGCACAGAGACACTATGGACACAAAGGGGTCGATTTTAAAAGGAGCTCACATGCGTGGTTTCCGGTGCGTGCACATGGACGCACCAATTTTATAACATGCCTGCACCAGCATGTGCATGTTATAACAGTTGATGGCCGCTCACACATGTGTGGGTGGCAAGTGCAGGGGGCAAATTTTTGATTAATACACGTGGCAACACAGTCGGGCCTTCTCCAGTTCCCTCCCAGTCCGCTCCAAATAAGGAGGGAGCAGAGGTAATCTGTGCTCACTGGCTGGTTGCCAGCACGTACTTTCCCAGGACAGCGTAGAATGGTGCTCCACCCCTCCCTGCTCAGACCCTGCCCCCCAGCCCACCCCTTCAGAGGGGTCCTGAACTTGTTGCCGTACCAGGGTTTGTGCGCATGGCAGAGCCCATTTAAAATGCACACGGCTCGCTCAAGGCCCGGCCACACTCGTAAACCCTGGTTTTTATGCGCATGGGCCTTTTAAAATTTGGACTAAAATGTTTACTATAAGCAAGTATGTTAGCAGGCTAATGTAATGATACATAATTACTTCAAATCAACATGATTTTTAACTTAGTGAAAGATTAATTTCATATTATTTACCCTTTAAGTTAGAGGATAGAGGGTTTATGAGGGTTTATGGGTATTAAATGAACAAAATAAATAGAGTAAGAAATATTTCTTGAGTTTGTCATCAGAGTAGGGATCTCTCTGAAAAAAAAGACACAGTTAGTTTTAGAAGAGAGTTGCACTGAGAGAGAGAGAGAGAAGAGCTGTGTCACTAGTGCCTCCCTCATCCTAATTATTCTTAAAAAATACACATGTATTGAGGAAACACATTTAAGTGTGTGTGTGTGTGTGTGTGTGTGTGGATGTGTTTGAGTTAGTAAGTTATTTTATGATAAAAGAGGGATTTGTAAAGGTAAGGTAGGTAGACAGTAAAAAATAATAATAATAATAATAATAATAATCTACTTATTTGTCAGCTTTGTTAGATGATTGAATGAGAGATGTTGAATAGAAAATGGATTCCATAAAATCTATAAAGGTGTTGACACTGAAGATAAGTTATTTTTTCCCTTAAGAATTAAGTTCTTTAAAACAACATAAGACTTTACATAATTGGCTTACTTATGGAAGTGGCTTATAAAGGAAATGCGTCCTTTAAATAAAGGATATGTAAAATAAATAGAAATTTGCCCATAATATTATCAAATAGTATAAAACCTATTGTTTTCCCAGCAGTGCCTAAGTGTATGAAATGGCAATTTAAATCTCCTGGAGGGTAATATAAAGGAATAAGTATACCTTGTCCTAACCATTACAGCAATCCAAGTTGTAATGATAGTGGTATTGCAGTGTAGTCGTTTGAAATATAAACTATTCAGGATAAATTACCCTAATTGTTTCTATTGAGGGATAACAGAGAGAGAAAGTGTATGTGAACGAATACATGAAGTACCCCATGTGCTCTCAAAATTATAATATCCCATGGTCATGTTGTTTCAATGTCTTGGTTTACAAGCAGCTGTATTTGTCCCACACTTCATAGTCACAATAACACCACTTTTATTCTATATGGTCACAGTTTTCAGCTGCCTCTCATGGTAATTAGGAGAAATTTGATTACCCTTTAAGTATCTAGTACCTCATAACAACAAGCCTTCAGGACTTACACTGATAATTACTCTTAGTTGGAGGAGGATATTTTGGGAAAGGAAAGTTAGCATCTCTTTTTGGTTTAGTAATGCTAAGATAGTAGAAGGCTCCTGAACTTAATAAGACTATGGGGTCAAGAATTACAGGCTTCCAACCTACACTCTCAAATAGTGTTCATAAGCATCATTCTCAATCAGCTAAAGCTTCACATAATTTTCAGAGTAACCGGACCGTCCTCTCACAAACAGCATTTTATAGCTCTACCCCCAAGCTACTGCTGCAAGAGACTAAGAGATAAGTGTGCACACCATCTAATAGACATTCAAAAGTAAAATGAGAGTGATACTGAATTAGGAGAAAAGAGAACCTACAGAAAGAATAGAAAGACACTTAAAAGTGTAGTAAGCACAAACAGGAATACTTACCTGGAAAGTTTAGAATCTTGAGTCTTCTGAAAATGTTTTCTCTAAATTCCTGAAAACATGAAACACAAAGAGTGAGTTCTTAAAATTAACCTAGAATAAAAAAGCAAGAGAAAAAAATCAAGAATGGAAAAAAAGAAATCATACTTATCTAAAGGTTATTTGGTAACTTTTCTAGGGAACCAGTTCTTTCAAGTAGCATCTGTTAAAGATAAATAACAGGCATTATTAATATAAAGTATTATTGTATGTTTCTGAACATTCTCATTACATTGTTGTTGGATTAAACTACAAAGTAATTCATATGTGCTAAGCAAACAAATAAAAGTGATTCAGTCTGACTCACTGACCCACTTACAGCTTAGTTCTTTTAAATAAAAATGTATTTACTTTACCAAAGTGTCATTTATTTATTTATTTATTTCATTGTAAACTTATCTGGTGTTTACATCTGGTGAAGTACTTAATCTAATACTAACTAACTGGAAACCCCTTTTTAACCTGACCTTCAAACATAAATGTGCAAGCAAGTAGTTCCTTCCCAGGTGGTTTACACTTTTACTTTTGATCAGGTAGAGAAACAAGAAATAAATCATGCTAGGGCAAATAGCACTCCTAGTGTTATGTTCATGGACTCTTGAGCCAAGACAGGAGTTGGTACACCACAGAGGGAAGGCCCTACGTAGAACCCGTCACCGGTAGGTGGAGCCGGCAAGGTCAACCCAACTGGAATTTCACCTATACCAGCCCTCGTTCCCCGCAGTTTTAGCCCTTGGGTACCGAAGCCAGCAGTACTTAGATGCGGGTTACCAGCAGAGTCAAGAGCTAGATAGGAGTCAGGATCTGGAGCAGAGTCAGGATCTGGAGCAGAGTCTGGAACAAGAGCAGAATCAGGCACAGGATCAATGAGCTCTCCGAGGAGACAACCTGTTGCTAAGGCAACCAACAGGAGAGAAGCTTGGAATATATAGGGCTGCCTCCTGACATCATAGAAGGAGCTGACATCATAGGAGGCTGGCCCGGAGATTCCAACACTGAGCCCTTAAAGAGGCGGAGCCTCCCATGTGTGTGCGCCTAGCGAGAGCTCCGCCGAGGACAGGACGGTGACGTTCTGAGCTGCATGGTAGGCCGCGGGTTGGTGGTCCAACACAGAGAATGCCGTTCCGACCAGAACGAGTGTTCCCCACAACAGTACCCCCCTTACACCCCCTTTTAGAAGGTCCAAGCGTATCAGGATGGGTACGGTGGAAGTGTAGTAGTAAGGATTTATCCAAGATATTAGCTGAGGGCTCCCAGGAATTCTCCTCAGGACCAAATCCTTCCCAGGAGATCAGTTACTCCCAACGCCTATGATTCCTTCTGATATCCAAAGCCTCTTGTACTTGATAAACTGGGTCTTCATCAGAAGCTATCCCAGATGGTTCGGGAGGAGAAGCATGGAACACGGAGAGCACAAATGGTTTTAACAAGGAGACATGGAATGTGTTATGTATCCAGAGACTGGAAGGAAGATGTAAGTGATACGTTACCGGACCCAACCGTTATGTGATGGAGAATGGTCCGATGTATTTTGGAGCCAGTCTCATAGTTGGAACACAAAGGCGAATATGGTGGGTGCTGTGCCATAACCGGTCTCCCAAGTTGAATGAAGGAGCCGGACGGCGATGGTTATCAGAAGCCAGCTTAGCAATCTTGGCGGCTTTCAGGAGATTAGTGTTGTTGAATTCCCACAAGACATGGAGATGTTGGGCTGTAATTTGTGCCGCCAGAGAAGGCACGGCCAGAGGTAAAGGCAAAGGAGGTTGGAGATGCTTGCCAAAGACCACCTGGAAGGGAAATGCTCCCGTGGCAGAGTGTACATGGGTATTGTGGTAGAACTCAGCCCAAGGCAATAACAAAGCCCAATCGTCTAGGTGACTTCCTACAAACGAACGGAGGAAGGTCTTTAATACTCCAAAATACTGGCGCTCCTTGTGCAAGAAATTTTGAGTATAATTAGACTTTACTACAGCATTCCATCCCCAGGGGAATGGCCAAGTAGAACGATTCAATTAACTCTCAGGGTCAGCTCCCCTGTGTGTCTCAGGGGAGCTGACCCTAGGCTGCATCAACCCTGCTCCTCAATGTATAGTTCCAGTGATGCTCAACTTCCAGTGCTTCCTCATGCACAACTACTTCTAATCTCCTCTATCCAGGGGGAACCACTGCCCGGATGAGTGTCTCTGCGTACCGCCCCCGGAGACAGTCTGTACTGCAGTACTTCACGAAGAAAAGATCTCCTTCCTGATTCTTGACAA
Organism: Rhinatrema bivittatum; assembly: GCF_901001135.1. NCBI lineage: Eukaryota > Metazoa > Chordata > Amphibia > Gymnophiona > Rhinatrematidae > Rhinatrema > Rhinatrema bivittatum. The sequence continues at coordinate 7,174,885 of NC_042624.1, read as the reverse complement.
ATCCATCCATCCGGTGGTGTTAGGTCTTCCCTGGCTGTTAAACACTCTCCTACCATCAATTGGGAAATGCTTCACAATACCGCTTGGGGGTCTGATTGCTTTATCTCTTGCCTTTGGAATTTGCCTCGACCCCTGATTCTACTTGCTGTTACCACATTACCTTTACCTCCACAATACACTGAATATTTGGACATTTTTTCTAAAGAAAAAGCAGAGACTCTTCCGGAGCACCGCTCATTCGACTGTGCGATTAATCTGCTTCCAGACATAGTACCTCCTAGAGGTCGAGTATACCCATTATCCTTACCGGAAACACGAGCAATGTCCCAATATATTAAGGAGAATCTAGACCTTGGTTTCATTAGGCCATCTACATCTCTAGCGGGGGCTGGTTTCTTCTTTGTAGCAAAAAAATACAGCTCCTTGAGGCCTTGTATTGATTATCGGGGTCTCAACTCCATCACCATTCATAATCGCTACCTGCTTCTACTCATTCCTGAGCTTCTGGACAGACTTCAAGGAGCCAAGCTTTTTACAAAGTTGGATCTTCGGGGGGCCTACAATTTGGTCTGAATCAGGCCAGGGGATGAATGGAAGACCGCCTTTAATATTCACGATGGCCACTACGATACCTAGTGATGCCTTTCGGTTTATGCAACACACCGGCAGTCTTCCAAAATCTTATGAACGAGGTATTTAAAGACATGCTCAACAAATATGTGATTGTCTATCTGGTTGACATCTTAATCTATTCTGTGAATCTGACCACCCATTGTGCTGATGTTCGCCGAGTCCTCCAGCGTTTAAGAGCCTGTATAATAAAGTGGAAAAGTGCCTCTTCAAACAAGAGTCATTACCCTTTCTGGGGTTCATAGTTTCCACCACTGACTTCAGTATGGATCCGGACAAGCTAGCCAACATCCAGGATTGGCCCCAACCAGTAGGACTCTGCTTGCTTCAATGATTCCTTGGCTTCGCCAACTTCTATAGGAACTTTATTCCTCAGTTTTCTCACATTGTGGCTCCTCTCACAGCTCTAACCAGAAAGGGAGCCAAAGCCAAACATTGGCCTCCAGCAGCCGTCTCTGCTTTTGAAGAATTAAAACAGACTTTTCTACAAGAACTGTGTCTGTCACCCAGACCCATCTCGTCCTTTCTTCATGGAGGTGGAAGCCTCAGATATTGCGATGGGAGCCATACTCAGCCAACACTCCGCTCAAGGAGTCCTACTACCGTGCTCTTTCTTCTCTTGAAAATTCTCTTTGGCTGAAAGGAATTACAGAATTGGAGACAAGGAGCTCTTGGCCATTAAATGGGCATTTGAAGAATGGAGGTAGTGGCTAGAAGGAGTACAACATTGCATTACAGTGTACACCGATCATAGAGGGAGTACCTTAGTAAGGCTGAGTGAATCCCCGTTAGGTCCACGTGTCCCTCTTTTTCAGTCAGTTTCACTTTGTTTTATGCTACCGTCCAGCCACAAAGAACGTTAGGGCGGATGCCCTATCCAGACTCCATGAGCGTGAAAACAAAATGGATCAACCTAGGTTCATCCTGGAGCCTGCTCAGATTCTTTTAGCAGCCACGTACAAGGTACCTTAGGGGAAAGACAGTTGTTCTGCTCCATCTGCGACCCAAGGTCCTTGCCTGGGCACATGACTCCCTCATGACTGGACACCCGAGAAGGATCCTGCTACTACTGGTGGCCTCACATAGCTCAGGATGTGCAAGCCTACGTCAAGTCTTGTTCTACTTGCGCACACAAAAACCTGTCGGGTCACTCCTTGGGTCTCCTTCAACCCCTCTCAGCACCACACGAGCCGTGGACACATATATCCACCGATTTCATAGTGGATTTAACTTCATCTCAGGGAAACCAAGTGATCTGGGTAATAGTGGACTGATTCTCCAAGATGGCACATTTCATTCCTCTTTCCAAACTACCTACAGCATTAGAACTGGCATGTCTGTTCACACAGCACATCTTTCACCTTCATGGGCTTCCTCTATCTATCACATCCGACCGAGGGCCTCAGTTCACGGCAAAATACTGGTGCTCCTTGTGCAAGAAATTTTGAGTACAATTAGACTTTACTACAGCATTCAGCCTAGGGTCATACAGAGTCAGCCTAGGGTCAGCTCACCTGAGACATACAGAGTCAGCTCCCCTGAGTCATACAGAGTCAGCCTAAGGTCAGCTCCCCTGAGACACACCGAGACACTCACCTGAGAAGTGGTTCCCCCTGGATAGAGGAGATTAGAAGTGGTGGTGCATGAGGAAACACTGGAAGTTGGAGCATCACTGGAACTGTACATTGAGGAGCGGGGTTGATGCAGCCTAGGGTCAGCTCCCCTGAGACACCTAGGCCCAAGAATTTCCCGGATGCTCTGGGCACTAAGCTAATAGATGGCCCTTGCTGCCACAATATAGACAGAATCTGAGAGTCCTGCGCTGTTGTCTCTCTTCCAGAGTCAAATGAGTACGACCTATTTGCATAGGTTCTTCAACACGAGTTGGTGGAATCTCTGATGCGACGGGAGAAGTCAGAGGATGAGAGAATGAGGGAGCCAGAGGTCCTGCTCGATGTCCCGATTTCAGCTCCTTCAGGACTGCTGAAGATGCCTATCAACTCAGCCTGCCAAATCAATGAGCGCCTCCAGTTCCTCGGGTAATTCCCTAGCTGCCAGCTCATCTTTTATGTGAGAAACCAATCCTTCTAGAAATATACTTCTCAGACTGTTCTCCCGCCAGCCTAATTCAGATGCAAGGGTACGAAACTCCACAGCGTACTCAGCCAGAGTACGAGAACCTTGACGGAGGTGGGGCAGTTCCGAGGCGGCCGTGGAATGACGTCCAGGTTCATCAAAAACTTGCCGGGACATCTGGACAAAGTGAGGCAGATCTCCCAAGACAGAATCCCCGCATTCCCACAATGAAGAGGACCAGGCCAGAGCCCTTCCATCTAACAGAGAGAGGATAAATGTGATCTTTACTTGAGCTGGTTGGAGGGAGAAGCGCATGAAGCAATGATTTAAAAATCCCTGGCATTGCTTCGAGTCTCTGTTGTACCTGGGTGGAGCCGGCATGTGCAAATGAGGAACAGAAGTCGAGGTAGCTGCTGGTGGAGGAGCAGGAACTGCAGGAGTCATGGGATTCTCCAGCTGATTAGCCAGATGCTCCACAGTCACTGCCAGGACATCTAGACACTGTTGTTGTTGCTGCTGCAGGCATTGAGCCAAGCCTGGAATGGCCTGCATCCCGGACAGGTCCACCGGGTCCATGGCCTTTGCAATCTGTTATGTTTGTGGACCCTTGAGCTGAGACGGGAGTTGGTATACCACAGAGGGAAGGCCCTATGTGGAACCCATCACTGGTATGTGGAGTCGGCAAGGTCAACCCAGCTGGAGTTTCACCTATACCAGCCCTCGTTCCCTGCAGATTGAGCCCTTGGGTACCGGGACTGGCAGGACTTAGGTGCAGGTTACCTAGTTGAAGCATGACAGGCGAGGCAGAGATGAGGTCAGAAGTCCGGGTCAGGGCTGGCAGCAAAGAAGCAATACGAAAGTCCACTCCGGAGTCCAAGGTAGGCAGCAGAGAAGCAGAAGCGATGAAACCAGGCCGGGGGTTGATGCGGGTGGCAGACAGGAAGAAAGTGAAGCAACTTAAGGGTCGGTACTGGGAGATCAAGTCAAGGAGATACGCAGGACTGAAGGATGAAGGATGGAGCTGGAGCAGAATCAGGAGCTGGAGAAGAATCAGGAGCTGGAGCAGAGTCAGGAGCTGAAGCAGAGTCGGGAACAAGAGCAGAATCAGGCACAGGATCAATAAGCTCTCCGAGGAGACAAGCTCTTGCAAAGGCAACCAACAGGAGAGAAGCTTGGAATATATAGGGATGCCTTCTGACATAATAGAAGGAGCTGACATCATAGGAGGCTGGCCCGGAGATTCCGACGCTGAGCCCTTAAAGAGGCAGAGCCTCCCACGCATGTGCGCCTAAGGAGAGCTCCGCCAAGGACAGGATGACAGCGTTCTGAGCCGTGTGGTAGGCCGCAGGTGGTCGGCCCGACACTGAGAATGCTGTGCTGACCAGAAGGAGTGTTCCCCACAACACCTGGAAGAAGATTTAGTAGAGAGCTTGAGAGATATCTCTGTTTTTTTACTTCTTGGTCTGTACACACACACCCTCTCCCTCCCCCTCCCCAATACACACTGCAGAGAAGGAGAGGAGATCCTGTAAGAAACTGAGTGCAGGCATACTTCAGCGTGAAGCGGACCCATGTTTTAAAGAGTACATTCACTGTTGTAAATGCATCAGAAGAGAAGAATAATTGAGGCATCTTAAAAACAGTTATATGCTGCATCAAATAAAAAGAGGACACCAGTACTAGCCTGCAGACCATGTCTGCTAGTCAAAGAAGCAGCAGCAGGAAAGTGGCCTTTAATTCCAGTATAGTGACAGGCAAGCAGTCCCCAATGACATGTCTATGGCAAGCCACCATGGAGCAGACATCATCATAGTAACATACTATATGATGGCAAATAAAGATCAAAATGGTGCATCCAGTCTGCCCACCAAACTTTTCAGGTTACTAAATGCATCCTTCTGTTTAGGGTAGTAATTGCTACTCCATGCAGCTTACCTCCAATCAGGTTACCCAAGCAGATTACCTCCAAGCAGAAATGTAAACTTTAGATATAGAAGAGGTTATCCCATTTCTTCACTTCCATTCTCTGGCCAGTAGGGATTCTCTATGTTTGTCCTATATCCTTTTGAATTTTGTTCCATTCTTGTCTTCTCCACCTCTTCTGGGAGGGCATTTCATGAAGCCACCATCCTTTCTGTGAAGAAATATTTCCTAAGGCACAAGGAAAGGGAGGAGAAAATAGCTCACACATACAATAGCAAATGCAACAAGAACTAATGCGTGGCAAACATAAAGACCTGATCAATATATCTCAAAAGGACAAACTTATTGAAAATGCAGTCACACCAGTGGTGTACTTTGGTTAACAAATTACAGTTCAGAGGGGACACGACACAGCCATATTTGACATCGGGCTGCGTCAGTGATGTCAATCTAGCGCGTCCTCCGTGCAGACGATATTATTTTTTGAAGACTGTGGACAGAAGATGAATTTGGCAGACCTGGTGTTAGACTTCCAGGCCAGGCCTTGGTGTCAGGCCTAGGAGTTAGTACAGTGACCAGGCCTCAGTTCTGGGACAGGCTTCATTTATTTGGCCCATGTTGATCCAGCCATAGCTATGGGAAGCCTGATTGGTTTATTTGTCAAACCAAAAAACAAACTGGAAAAAAAGAAACAAATCTAATCTAGATGGAAAAAAAAATATGAAAAAACAAACTCAATGGAAAATTTGGAGCCTGCACATCCCTAGATGCTATGGAGGACCACAGTTTCTCTAGAGCCACACTGGGTGAGGTAATCTCTATAGTCAACACCCTTCAAAATAAATTAGGTTTCTGAAAAGAAAATTTATTTATTTATTTATTTAAAAACTTTTCTATACCGTCGCTAAGTTATATACCATCGCAACGGTTTACAAAATAGGCACATAGACTAAGGTCAGTAAATCTAGGATATCGTACATTCTAACAGGTGCCAATAAAGTTCGGTTACAATTTCATAAACAAAATCATTATTTGAGTAATGTTGGTCAAGTCCAGGTATATTATTGAGTTACTATCTCTTTGAGATATTACTTCTTAAATGTAGGATTGAGTAAATTCATTCTCATCTGCATCTGACAAGAGAGGCATTGATGTTCTGGACTCTTTATAGCAATAGATAAAATATAGGCTTACACCCCTCACTGAGAAAAATAATTCCTAGCTATGCTGTGTGATCCATTGGTGAAAAGGATTATTACTCTCAGATCCAACTCTCATGGAAGGAGAGGTTTTTGACAAGGGTAGTGAAATGAGAATGCCAGAGTCAAGGAGTGAGTGAAGATCTGGTAATGGAAAGATTGGGGACCCTACACAGTGGTATCAGTCAAAGCAGCACCATGTCAATTATAGCTTCCTTCCCCATCCCCTCTTCTCTACTGTGGCCATGGTAAAACATACTCTCTTGAAACAGGCTATAGTTAAATAATTGACAGCACAATTGACACCAAACACTAGACCATTCCTTAAGCTTCACTAGATCCCTTCTCATGTTTTCTATACCTTCCTAGCTGGCTATCCCTTGAAGATTTTGGTATCTTTTTCTGATGTAGAGAAAGACAGTATCTGAATTCAAGAAAACATGGGATAAACAGAGGGAATCTTTTAGGGAGTGATAGGTATTGTAAAGCTAAATTATTTAAGTAGATGGGAAGAGTAGATAGACCATATGACCTTTTTCTCCCATCATGTTTATATGTTTCACTGTTTACTAAAATGATCAGTAGTTTTGTTCTATAGCATAAGGAAACAGTCTTAATGATCTAAATATTTATATCCCAGAAGAAAGGCAAAATAGAGGAGATATAATAGAGATATTTAAATATCTCCAAGGTTTCCATGCACAGGATGTGAGCCTCTTTCATAGAAAGGGGCATCTAGAATATGGGGTCATTGGAAAAGGGTGAAAGGGGTAGACTCATAAGTAATCTAAGAACATATTTCCTTATAGAGGGATAGTGGCTGTTTGAACAGGTTCCCCATGGAGACAATGAACAGTATCTGAATTCAAGAAAGCATGGGATAAACACAGGGAATCTATGAGGAAGTGGTAGGAATTGTAAAGCTGAATAGGTTGGTGTGTATGTTGAGATTAAATAGGCCATATGCTCTATTTCTGCCTATATCTTTCTATGTTTCTATCCATTTGTATATTGGACACACAGAGCTATGATCTGGCCAGAGATTGCCAATGTGGCCCAACATTTCCTGTCCTTCCCACCATTCTGAATGCCTTGTGAACATGTTGAGTTTCCAAGATTTTCCATGCAGGTAGCAGAAAGAATGAATGTATAACTACAGAAAACCAATGCCCTTAGTAAAGGCTTTCTACATCTTGTTGTGCTGTTGCAGCCTCTCTTGTTGCTGTGCTGTCTTGTCATCTCCTCATGCCCTCTCTGTGTTTGTTTGGTACCCTGTTATGTTAGTCTGCCATTGTTACTGCCTGGCTTTTTGCTGGCCCTATCATAGTGCCTTGGAGATCTTCTACCAATGCTGGTACCATTTTGTCCCATTATGGATCTTTGGGGTATTCATGTCACTGTTGATGCTGGTTTGCTGCTCTTTTGGTGTCTAGGGATATTCATGCTATTGTTATTGGTGCCCTTTGCCCCTCTCATGATGCCTTGATTTTGATGCCACTCTGCTGTTTAGCATACCCAGTACTAGAGATGTGCAATCGTCCTGGTTCAGCCACCCTAAAAAATAAAACAGATTTTCCTGAAATTTTGGGAAAATTCATTTTTCGGAATTAACGCACACTAACCCTGAAATTCAGGGTGGCCGAAAAAAATTGGCCTGAACCGCGGGAAAATGAAATTTCCTGTGACGGGCCAATAACAAAGGCTGAGCCGAAAGGTTTGGCCGAATCACATCTCTACCCAATATTCTACCTCTTGGGGAGTTTAGATGCTACTTTGCTGTTTGCTATATTCCACACTCAAAGCCTTGTGGTATTATCATCACTATTGCTGCTGCTTTGTTGTTATTTAGGTGTCTTTTGGTGCTCATGCCTATTATTAGTGCTATTTGCTCCTCCGTAGGTGCCTTGGGGTATTCTTTCATGCCACAGCTGATTTATATTGATAAATGCTTTTATTTGTGTTGAATTGTGATATATATTAAAATGATTAAACTATTTAGCTGCTTTACCCATCTTAGGGGGTCATTTATCAAAATGCACTAAGGCATTTTCGTATGCGTTAAGGGCTTATCGCATGAGAAAAAGCCTGGTTAACGCATGCGATAGGCCCTTACCACATGTGAACACATCTTTAACGCATGCGATAGCACAATATCATATGGTGCGATGCAAATTTGAAAAAGAGGAGAAGTTAGGGGTAGGATGGGTTTGCCAGTAAGGGTAGGATGCCAGTTTGCCAGTTAGGGGTAGGATGGGTTTGCCAGAGAGAGAGAGAGAGAGAGAGAGAGAGAGAGACTAGCCATAATGTCCTCTTGGCCCACCTAGTAACATGAGGTGAGGTTTAGGTATTCGTGTAGGGGGTTAGGGGCCACTTTGACATTCAACGTGAGACGTACGAACAGAACAGTGGTCTCTTGTGAAGATTTTATGACCTACGGAGAGAGGAAACTCACCCAAAGATGAGATTTGGGCAATATTCTCTCCACCTAGCTTGATGTTACCCAGGTAGAGAGTCCATCAAGCTAGGTTGAGAGAACACTGCACAAATATCATCTTGGAGTGAGTTTCCTCACTCTGTAGGTCATAAAATATTCACAAGAGACCACTGTTCTGTTCGTAAGTCTCATGTTGAATGTCAAAGTGGCCCCTAACCCCCTACACTAATACCTAAACCTCACCTTGAGTTACTAGGTGGGCCACCCATAGGGATACAGTTACCTATCTAGGGAGAGGATATTATGGCTAGTCTCTCTCTCCCTCTCTCTCTCTCCCCCCCCCCCCCCCCCCCAGTGGTTGAATACAGGACATACAACAGGTATGGCAATTTGCTCTAACTTAGCTCTTTGCATAGGTAATTAGAGCAAATTGTGATAAACTGTATATTAACATAAAACACACCCCTTTTACTATCGCATACGATACTTATCCCACTTTGATAAATCCAGGCCTTAGTGTTCTAAGCTATTCATCCCAATCTAATGCTATTTCTTCTGCTTCATCCTTCTTATTGTGCCTTGGTGTGTTCATGTCACTGTTTCTGCTGCTTTGTTGCTCTTTAGGTTCCTTGAGGTGCTCATCTACTATTGTTAGTACCCTTTGATACTCAGGATAGTGTCTCCAAATGGGTTAATTTTGTGCATATCTTGACAGCAGTGAATACTGAGACAAAGTATGTTGTGTATGATCTCAGTCTCTCAAATTCACTGCTAATGCTCTTCTTAATGTCATTTTTGCCAAAGAGAGCTAGCATCTGACATTCATAAGATGCTCTATGCAGAAGCAATATGTCTAAATACACCTGGAAGTTCTTTTTAATCAGGTCAGTGGCACCCAATACAATCAGAACCATCTTTCTGTTCTTGGTCTCAGTATAATTTGGTAATTGAGGATTTTTTTCTGTCTGCATATGGTCCACAGAATAGTCAATTGGTATTGACAATTGTATCAGCAATGTTTTTCTTGTGCATTTCTCCTTTATCACTATATCTGGTTTTCTAGCATTTGTTGGGATGGAGATGTCCAAGGTGCCTTAAGGTGTTCATGTCACTATTATTTTTCTGTAAGCTGGATATTTCTAGGAAGAAATACTGATACTACCAGGCACAGACTACTCACTAGGGTAGACACTAGTAGTGCAGCAAAATGGTGTGCTTTAGAACATGAGTATATGTCTGTTTGCATTGCAATCTAGCCTGTGTATGTGAGACAGTCCTCATATTATTGTGTGTGTAAGGGAGAGAGAGCAGTAAAAGAATTACATACATTAATATTACAAGTAAAAAGATAAGCCCCTTTCCATAGGCAGTGCCACTCCTGCTCCCACTTATTTTCTTCTTTATAATCAACAACTGTCATAACAAACGCCTGAACTAATGTATGAAAATCAGCCTGATCAATTAAAGGTCTAACATGTCTTAATTTTTTCAACTTAAAATATCCTGAGGAAAGAACCAAATTGAATTATTTTCTCCATGATAATAAAAGGTCAAAAAAGAAGTTGAGATTCCGGGCTTGATCGGAATATTCAAGATTAATATTACCAATAGAAATCTTAGGCAATTCTTCTGGCTGCAGTTTTCTCAAAAATCAGATAACCTCAGTTTTTGCCAAATTAAGAACTAGAGCATTCTCTAGAATCCAGTTAACAGCTGACAGACAGGCAGGCAGAAATCAAAGTGTACACTAAGAACATAAGAACATAAGAAAATGCCATACTGGGTCAGACCAAGGGTCCATCAAGCCCAGCATCCTGTTTCCAACAGTGGCCAATCCAGGCCATAAGAACCTGGCAAATACCCCAAAACTAAGTCTATTCCATGCTACTGTTGTAGTAATAGCAGTGGCTATTTTTTAAGTCAACTTAATTAATAGCAGGTAATGGACTTCTCCAAGAACTTATCCAATCCTTTTTTAAACACAGCTATACTAACTGCACTAACCACATCCTCTGGCAACAAATTCCAGAGTTTAATTGTGCGTTGAGTAAAAAAGAACTTTCTCCGATTTGTTTTAAATGTGCCCCATGCTAACTTCATGGAGTGCCCCCTAGTCTTTCTATTACCCGAAAGAGTAAATAACCGATTCACATCTACCCGTTCTAGACCTCTCATGATTTTAAACATCTCTATCATATCCCCCCTCAGCCGTTCTCTTCTCCAAGCTGAAAAGTCCTAACCTCTTTAGTCTTTCCTCATAGGGGAGCTGTTCCATTCCCCTTATCATTTTGGTAGCCCTTCTCTGTACCTTCTCCATTGCAATTATATCTTTTTTGAGATGCGGCGACCAGAATTGTACACAGTATTCAAGGTGCGTTCTCACCATCGATATATCAGTAATATAATTAGTATGAAACCACTTTGGTTGCAATGTAAAATATTTTGACTTTTCAAATAATCCTTCAATTTCCTAAACACTACTTTCTCCAGCAATTTTCCCCAATGATGACATGTTGGGTATTGGCCTATAATTCTTCAAAACCTCAGAGGAAGGTTTTCCCATCTTTTTTTTAACTGGCCAAATCACAGTAGTTTTAAGAATTTCAGGGATCAAACTCTCAATCAAGAAGTGATTAACCAAAGAAGTAACAGTCTCTGAAACGTTTTCATGCAAAGAACTCAAAACCTACATGGGGCATGGATCTAAGGGACACCTGGATTATTTTAATTTGCACAACAGAGTCTCAATCTCTGTTTTTTTATATAGCCAAAAGTGCTCCAACCCTGAAAGGTCTGTGAATCACCTTCCAAACAAAAGTTAAGCCAGGTCCAGGCATCCTTCTGCAACTCATTAACCTTACCCCTCAGATAGAGTGCAAAGGCCTCAGGCGAGAAATCCTCAACCACCAAGGAATGCTTCTTCCCTCCCTCTAATCTATCAACCAAAGCAAATAATTCAAACAGATTCAGTGATCACTGAATTTGCTTTGAGAAAATCTATCCGAACTTTGTTATAAAGTATTTGGTATTCAAACCATACTACTTAGTAATTGGACTTATTCTCAAGAGATAGCCTAAGATGCCATTTTGTCTCAACTCTCTGGAGACACCTCTTTTTTTCTCTAGTTCATTTGATAACAAAGGAACCCCACCCCCAAACACACTTCAATGGGGCAACTACATCCATTATTAAATTTAACATATGACATAATGTATCGGCCAAAGAAACAGCAGAGGTCAAACTAACATTAGCTCTTTCTATCTTCTACCTTAGATTAAACTTGGACAAATCAATAGGTTCCCATTTAAATCTAAGGGTAGTTCTAGGAATTTAACTAAACTTAGAATCCATCCCATCATAAAAATCAAAAGTGATCAAAAATGATTAGACCATGGTACTGGCACAATAACCGATCTCCTAACCACCTGCTTAAAAGCCAGATTATTTGAAACTACAATTTGATCCGTAACACACCCTCCTTTATGTGTAGAATTAAAAATAAGGTGATCTAAAGAAAAAGAGGAAAGAATTAACTGGTAGTCCTCAAAACACCGATTGGTCTATAGACTTCATGAATATTAAAATCACCCAGCAGCACCATAACCTTTTCTGCTCTTGATGTCAACAAAGTCAAAAGGATAGAAATACTTGCAGATGATTTACTCTGTCATGATGCCTTGGAGTATTCATGCCACTTTTGGTGCCATTTTGACACAGTCTTAGTGTGGTGAAGTTCTCTATCCTTTTCTGATGATATCTACCCACAGGTTTCATACATTTGGTTACAAAACCCCAGTTTTGGAAATAAAAGAGGAAATGTATCCACCCATTGACTTTAATGTAAAATGAATACGTGAACAACATAAACAAATATTTGTTTTTAGTTTGAAACAAATTAAATGAAGTTTGGGGGCATAAAAAACAAATTCATCAACCAAAAATTAAATGTTTTCTGTGCATATCCTGAAAGTGAACTTCTAACTTAAGAACATAAGAACTTAAGAAATTACCATGCTGGGTCAGACCAAGAGTCCATCAAGCCCAGCATCCTGTTTCCAACAGAGGCCAAACCAGGCCACAAGAACCTGGCAATTACCCAAACACTAAGAAGATCCCATGCTACTGATGCAATTAATAGCAGTGGCTATTCCCCAAGTAAACTTGATTAATAGCCGTTAATGGACTTCTCCTCCAAGAACTTATCCAAACCTTTTTTGAACCCGGGTACACTAACTGCACTAACCACATCCTCTGGCAACAAATTCCAGAGCTTTATTGTGCGTTGAGTGAAAAAGTATTTTCTCCGATTAGTCTTAAATGTGCTACTTGCTAACTTCATGGAATGCCCCCTAGTCCTTCTATTATTCGAAAGTGTAAATAATCGAGTCACATCTACTCATTCAAGACTTCTCATGATCTTAAAGACCTCTATCATATCCCCCCTCAGCCGTCTCTTCTCCAAGCTGAACAGCCCTAACCTCTTCAGCCTTTCCTCATAGGGGAGCTGTTCCATCCCCTTTATCATTTTGGTTGCCCTTCTCTGTACCTTCTCCATCGCAACTATATCTTTTTAGAGATGTGGCGACCAGAATTATACACAGTGTTCAAGGTGCGGTCTCACCATAGAGCGATACAGAGGCATTATGCAATTTCCGTTCTATTAACCTTTCCCTTCCTAATAATACTTAATATTCTATTTGCTTTTTTGACTGCTGCAGCACACTGAGGCGACGATTTTAAAGTATTATCCACTATGATGCCTAGATCTGTTTCCTGGGTGTCAGCTCCTAATATGGAACCTAACATCATGTAACTACAGCAAGGGTTATTTTTCCCTATATGCAACACCTTGAACTTGTCCATATTAAATTTCATCTGCCATTTGGATGCACAATCTTCCAGTCTTGCAAGGTCCTCCTGTAATGTATCACAGTCTGCTTGTGATTTAACTACTCTGAATAATTTTGTATCATCTGCAAATTTGATAACCTCACTCATCGTATTCCTTTCCAGATCATTTATAAATATATTGAAAAGCACTGGTCCGAGTACAGATTCCTAAGGCACTCCACTGTTTACCCTTTTCCACTGAGAAAATTGACCATTTAATCCTACTCTCTGTTTCCTGTCTTTTAACTTCAATTATAAATCACTAGAAATAGCAATCATATTTGAAATGTAAGGAACACGTGTTCCAGAAATCTGTGGCTAGCTATTTGACCACAACACTGTCAAGAACTAGTTGGTTAAAAGCTATTCTTCCTCACTGAGTGGTTCTTAAACAATTTTGTGTCTCTCCCTCACACCCACTGCTGGTCTAGTTTTCAGGTTATCCACAGGAAATATGTATGAGATCTTTGCCATCAAAGAGTCAAAAAAAACAGCTTACTATGTGCAAATAATGTGTCTTATGCATATTCATAATAGATAGCCTGAAAAGCAGACTAATCTGGGGTGGGGAATGAGGGCTGGACAATTATTTTGATTTCCTTAGAGCTAGTCAGTTTTGATTTAGTGTTTAACTTAATTTCTTCATGATTCATAGTCTCTGGACAAGTATCTTTTCTCTGAACCGCAGCATCTCTTTTGCTATCTGTGACAATATGACAGTAATTAACAACATCAAAATAAATATGAACCAAGCTTCAGACATTAGAAATGTATCTTAAGTCTACATGAATGAGTCAATGATTAAGTCCTTTATTAATGTTTCCTAGTACAGTTAAGGTCCGATACAAATTTTATAGGAGATGACTGTTAGTGTAGCAATTATTTTCTTTAGCAAAAATGCAGTCCACCAGGAATCTAAAAAATTCTTAGACTCTTCTTGTAACACTAGAATATGTTTTCAGTAATGTTTTTCGAGGATCACAGGGTATTTTTGAATTATGCATCAGAAAAACACATGCAGATACCCACGGAGCAACTAGGCATGTGCATAACTTCCTGACAGGGAGAAGTTGGATTTGCATATAAAACAGAAACAAAATCTATAACTATTTCTTCAATATTTTTATGCAGTAGTTTTAGGCAAAAACTGTAAAGTTATTCAGTAGCTCAGTATTCTCATAACACATTTACACAGACAAAATCTGTTTGATATGCCTCTGGGCAGACTACAAGTCTATAAAGACCAACCACAATTATTAAGCTGCATATCAGAAGAAGAAAAAAAAATAACCCCTTGGAAAGGAAAGATATAAAAGAGACATTTAAATACATCCAAGGCATAAATGCAAAGGCAGAGGATCTCTTTCCATGGAAAAGAGGATGTGAAACAAAGGATCATGGGATGAGGGTAAAAGGGGGATAGGCAGGAGTAATTCAGGACATACTTTCTTTATAGAGTGAGTTGTGGAAGCACGGGACAGCCTTCCTGTTGATGTTGTAGAAGACAAAATAATATTTCAAGAATGCATGGGATAAACATTTAGGGGCCAATTTTAAATGTTACGCGTGCAGGGGGTACATTTGTGCGTGCTTCCCCGCCGCGCAGAAATGTACACCCGATTTTATAACATGCGCGTGCTGCCGCCGCGCGCATCTTATAAAGTCCAGGGTCGGCACGCGCAAGGGTTGCACACTTGTGCACGCCGAGCCCAAGAGGAGCCCCGATGGCTTTCCCCGTTCCATCCAAGGCCACTCCCGGGGCTTTACGCATGTCGCCAGGACATTTTAAAATAGGCCCGGCGCACATAACCTATTGAAAATCCGGCCCACTGTGTATAACCTCTTGTTGAATTTTGGAAAATTGTTTATCAAGTGAAGAACAGTATCAGCAGTTGGTTGTGGGGGAGAGTAGTTTGTCTGTGCCTGGGACCTGACGTAACAGGAGGAGGGATGCCGGGCCAGTAGCCTTACACAGGACAGGCAGGTTCTCAGACTCAGGCAGTCTCTTGTCTTTGCACTGCACTTGTTTACTTAGCCCTATAAGATATTGGGGGCTCTCCAGCAGCAATAAGATCCTTGCCTGTAGCCCTGACGAGTGGCTCAGGGTCTTTCCTGTTGAAGCTGTGCTCCTGTTTGCGGTCATCTTGGGGTTCCCCGACCTGATGAGTGGTAGGATGCTGATTTGCTGCTTGCTCCTGTTTTTCGGTCACACTGTGGTTCTCCAACCTGATGAGTGGCAGGATGCTGATTTGGTTTGTATTACAATCACGGGCTAATGAAATATATGCGCTGTAAATAAAGCTTCATTGTATTACTATATACTAGGGATGTGCAATCAGTTGCAATGAAATAGGAAAAAAAGACAGTGTTTCTTATTTCGTTGCATTTCAGGGGGTTAACAAAACGAAAGGTAAGGGGAGGGAGCAGGGCAGCAACCTTTTGGGGGAGAGAAAGGGTACATTAAAAAAACAACCCCAAAACCACCCCAACCCTTCAAATTTAATAAACTATAACCCCCCTCCCCCCAAGACTTGCTGAAAGTCCTTGGTGGTCCAGCAGGGGTCCCAGGAGTGATCTCCCTCTTGGATCATCGGCTGCCACTAATCAAAATGGCACTGGTGGACCTTTGCCCTTACCATGTGACAGGGGCTACCGGTGCCATTGGTTGGCCCCTGTCACATGGTAGGAGCAATGTATGGCCCACACCATTTTGTAAGATGGCACCCACCTTCCATTGCTCCTACCATGTGACAGAGGCCGGCCAATGGCACCGATAGGCCCTGTCACATGGTAAGGGCAAAGGGCCAACAGTGCCATTTTGATTGCTGGTAGCCAACATCCCGAGAGGGGGAGATCACTCCCGGGATCCTGCTGGTCCACCAGGTACTTTTGATAAGTCTTAGGGGGGTTGGGAGGGTGGGGGATTGTAGATAATTAAACTTTTGGGGTGCCCGCGGGAAAACGAAATTTCCTGTGGCCGTCCGAATCACATCTCTACTACATACTACATATCTTGTTTATTACAGCGTGTGTGTGTGTGGTCTGTATATCTCTCACTGGGGCATCCTGTTACAAGTGCAGGAGAGCCTAGAAGTTGCCTCTCCCGAGTCCTTAGCCTGCGTGGATGGTGTTATTGAATGAAGTTTGATCCCCTGAGCTGTTTCTATGCTGCTTTGAAGGAAGGTTTATGAGTTTTCTCTTTCATTCCTTTTTGTCCTTTCCTTGGCGTGCTACAGAATGGGTTTTAGACAAGGAAAGACTTGTCTAAAGGACAAGGAAAACATGAGAAGCAGCTTTTGCAGTCCTAAGGATAGCAGGAGCACAGGTAAACGTAGGCGTTAAATAGCAGAAATACGAGGAAACAAAACTCTGATTGGAAAAAGATGAAGGGGCAGCTCTAGACACGGCTGCAAGAGCTTGCAAGAGAGCCACACCAGAGCCACACAGCGGCAAGGTTCAGCTACTGGCTCTGAAACAAACTTGCCCTTTTGGTGGCTGCTCTGCTCCCTCCCCTAGGTACAAGTTTGTTACTCAGCACAGAGTAAAGTGATTGATGCTTCTAAACAGATGGGGAAAAAAAGAGAGCCTTACCTTTCTGAGGCAGCAACAGGACTCTGACTGGTGAGGAGTCCAGGGAAAAAGCAGCAGCAAACAACTGGAAGGGAGGGAAAGGAAGCAGAAAAGTTAAACCTGCTTCCTTTAGGTGGAAAAAGCAACAAAACCTGAGTGGAGCAAGCTGCAGCAGTAGCTTCCCCTTCAGCATAGCAGCTCTGTTTGCAGGAGGGAGCTCCTGCTGCTGCCTGTGGCCTCCAGCCCCGCCTCACTCTGACAAGGCTGTGAAGTCACATAGGCAGACCTGGTTGCTATAGTTACCAGGTTTTTTTTTTTTTGCTCAGAGTACACAGCCATAGACCTCAATGGGCCCTAGACTTGAATGGGAAACTTAAAGCAAATGAGACAAATATTTTTTACTTTCATTTCAGTGGCCCACAAATACCATGTATATGGACTTATTTGTTGTGTTTTACATTTCATTACAAATGAATGCACATCCCTATTCTCTATTTTCTGTTATATTCTATGTTTCTGTATAATTCAACTTTTGAATCTATTATCAAATGATTTTTTTTTTTTTACATTCCAATTCAAACAGGCATTTAATCATATGTAAGTTGTTTTTTTTTTGTTGTTATTTTTTAAACATGAGCTAAGAGATTTTTCAAAACCTGATTGGCGCTAGGAACAAAATACACAAATTTAAAAAGTTGGTGGAAGTCTGAATAGAGTGTTTACCATTTCTTGCAACATTGTCACAGAAGGATTATGTAGAAGTGAATTTGTATCTTGGTGGGATGGTTGAGGGATATATTATATGGTCACTTTACCCCTGAGGGAAATGCTGGAGTGTAGCAGCTGATATAAATTGTTGATATGCAGGTCTCCTTCGTGGTTACATCTACGCTGCGGCACAGGCTGCCAGTAACTGATGCGCTGGAGGTGGGTTCTTGGGCTGAGGTGGGGTTGACGCAACCCGTGGCAAGGACCCATGGGTCCCCACCATCAGCAGGTGGAGTGGGCTGAAGCTAGAGGCCGCTGGAGCTTCACGTATACCAGCCTTCGTTCCTCTTGGGTTGAGCCTTTGGGTGCCGTAGCCAGCAGGCCTTAGGTGGGGCTCGAGATAGTAGTATATTAAGAATAGGTGGTTCAGCCCAGAGAAAGCAGCCAGCAGGTGGCATAAGTCTATCCAAGACGGGTTGCGGAACTGGAACCCAAGCACCAGGGAGCAAAGAATAACTGAGTGTGCTTTAGCAAAGAAAGGCCAAAGCCCTAAAAGTCCACATCCAGAGGATAGAAGCTGAGGCATCACTGAACTCAGATGGAGACTGGCAGCCAATGGAAGCTGTGGTGTGCAACGTAGAACTCTGGACAAGAAAGAGTCTATAGCAAGGTTATCCATAGCAATAGTCAGGGCACAAAGGCAGGCATGGTCAGATGGAGCAATGGTCAAGGCACAGAGAAGGCAGGTGTGGTCAAGCATAGCAATGGTCAAGGCATGAGAAGGCAGGTGTGGTCAGGCATAGCAATGGTCAAGGCATGGAGAAGGCAGGTGTGGTCAGGCATAGCAATGGTCAGGCTTGGAGAAGGCAGGTGAGGTCAAACTTAGCAGAGATCAGGCTTGGAGAAGGCAGGCAAGGTCGGACATAGCAGAGGTCAGGATTGGAGAAGGGAGGTGAGTTCGGACGTAGCAGAGGTCAGGCTTGGAGATAGTCACAAAGCAGAGTCAGGCAATGCAGGGTCAAAGTCTGTGAAGTAAATCTGAAGCAAGGAACAAGGTAGGAACAACAAGGAATCAGGAACACAAGGCAGAGACAAATCTCTAGAAGCAACAAGCACTCGATCAACAGGGAACTGAGGAGACCTGTTGCAAAGGCAACACTTAGGAGCTGCCTGAACTTAAGTACGCTGAGGGTGATGTCAGCATCCGGGTCCGTGCCCAGGTTCCCACCGTGGGCCCTTTAAAAGCATTAGAGTTGCGTGCTCACAGGCGGTTGGATCCCAGCCCTCGGAGGTATAGAGTGTGGAGAAAAAATGCCAGAGCTGAGAGAATTTCTTTGGTATCTGTAACTATGTGCCCCCCAGTGGACCAAATGGCAGCAATATGCTTGGAACTGCGCGTCATTTTAAGTAAGTTGTTCATGAGCTTCCCAGATTTATTGCCATATTGATGGAGGCGGAACTGGTAATTTAATAGACTCTTTTTAGCACTCTGGTGGAGCAGAGAGTTGACAGCTCCTTGTAAGGTTCTGTAACTTTCTCTATCTGCGGGATGATTTGCTCTGGTCAGGTGGCTGCGAGCGGCTTTCAATTGACTGCCTAAGGCAAGAAGCCGCTTATCCAAAGTTTTGCACCTGTGGGCTACATAAGAAATGGTCACCCGTAAGACCGCCTTTGCAGTGTACCAAAAGAGGATTGGGTTGGTCTCATGCTCCGTGTTCAAATTGGCAAAGTCCTTCGATCTGGAGCATAAGTAAGTCTGAAATTGGGGGTCATCCACTAAAAGTAGGGATATCTCCATATTCGGTGGGTGACTTGGCTGGGGGAAAGCTGCAAATCCAACCAGATGGGAGCATGATCTGATAAAAGAATCTCTCCTATGCATGCATCTCCTAACTGCGTAAACTGATGGGCACTTAGAACAAATAGTCTAACCAGGACCATATGTCATGTGCTCAAGAAAGGTGCATGAATTCCCGTTCAGTAGATTGAAGCATCCTCCATGCATCTACCAGATGTAGGGAGTGTTCTAATTGTTGCAAGCCCCTACTGGCACCCATATCTTTGGAGATGGCCTTAGATTTATCTAGTTGCATATCCCTAATAGCACTGAAGTCGCCTCCTAGGATAATGTAATCATTCAGGAATGGGAGTAGCTTACATCAAAGGTCTCGTAAGAACTGGGGATTGTAAATATTAAGAGGCATACACATTACAAAACACTATTTTGCGATTATATATCTGAGTAACTAAAAGGAGAAAGCGCCCTTGAGGATCTTTCATCTCATTTAAGACTTGAAAAGGCAATTGTTTGTTAAACAATATCGCCACGCCGGTGGTTTTAGATGAATCGGAGGCAAAGTATATGTCTCCCACCCATCCCCTGCACAGTTTCATGTGTTCGCTATCTGTCAAGTGGGTCTCATGCAATAGAGCAATATCGACTTGTTTCTTTTGTAAATGACTAAGGATTTTAGATTTCTTAATAGGGGAATTTATCCTGCAAACATTCCAAGAGAGGGCTCTAGTACCAATACTAGGTGTCAGCTAGGCCAACAAGGTGTATCTTATCTAGTAAACACTTGTCGGCAATATGAGAGCCCTCCCAGCAGAGGCTCCCATAAAAAAAAGTGAACCACATTTAGAATTCCACAACACTGACCTCCCACACAGCACGAAGTAAAACCAAAGCATGAAAGACTCCCACCCCCCTTCCATCCTGCCTCCCAACCCTACCCCTCCATTTTCCCATTCCCCCCTCATATGCACAATGAACCACATGAGAGTCACCACCATGCATAGAGATGCACACGCCCCCTCCAACCCCCTTCCAACCCCTAGCTGTTGAAGCAGAGAGCAATGTTGAGTTGCATCAAATGTATCAGGATTGATGGCTAAGGGTAGTAACTGCTGCATTGTAGAGTATGGAGGCAAGGAACACACTTGAGGCAACTTTCATCGCAGGCAGGAAGAGAAGGGGTGAGCCCTCACGAGGCTCTTCCTTTTATTGTACATTCATACAAAGGCAGATGATGTATCATTACATGATTGGCTACTTTCCCATAGCAACAGACGAGTCCCTACACTATTGGCTTTGGCTCAGGGGGTGTACACGGATCATCTCATTGGCTGCTGAAATCTATACCTCCTGACTTTGTCCTGCCTCTGACTAGGGAACACCCAGCCCTACTTTCAGGCTATCAGGATTAATTATAAGCCAGAGAAATACATGAAGTCAGGTATCCTCTCCTTGGCAGAGAGGCTTAAGCACAAGTGATGCTTTTATTCAGGCAAAGCCAGGGAGAAGGGAAGTTAAGTGTTTAAACCCTGATGAAATGGCTTGCTGGCAAGCGCATATTTCCCACATCTCACCCTTTCTGTTTTTGTTTAGGTAGCTCAGTAAAGCTTTAGACCCTTACTGAAATCTGTTATGTCTTGGTATGGGCTGGAAATAGGGGAAGGGGGATTATGGAGAGAAGAAAGCTAATTCGACGTGGTGTGCCAGCTGCCGATGAGCTCCTGAATCTCCATATCACCCAGAGCTGGTGCAGGTGGTGTGCCAACGCTGCAGGGCTCATGATTCCCTATTAGGCATCTTACAAGACATCTTTGTATCCGGGCTGAGAGCAAGGTTTCAATATGGATATGAGGTTTGTGTATGCACTGAATACAGCATCACAGGCAAATAATTAAGATAATTACAGTAATTATAATAGAAATCACCCCTTTGAGACCAGAAATATCAGGGAGTCAGGACCATAGCCAATCCCATGGAGAAGTAGGTATTCTGTCTGAAAATGGTGCATCAGCAACCATGGTTTCTATCTGCTCTATGGTATGTGTGAGGTTTGCTTTATGAACTGATATGTACACACAGCAATGAGATCCAATTAATGCACAAACACCACCCTTTAAGGCTAAAATGGTTTCTAAGGTATAGCTGTTCTGTAATGCTACTTCTCTAATCTGAGAGACTTCTGTTGTGAGTAGTTTTAATGCATGGACTGTCTGATTAAATATGGCAGCCGTCCGGTTAGCTAGGATGTGTAAGTCTCTGTAATTCCTATCATTTGGGTTATATAACTACAAAGGGTAAATCCTTCATCCCCTCTATACTTTCTGTACTTGCTTGGGTCTCCCACTGCACATCCTGAAATCTGCCAATTGCATACATATGTGGTATAACTATGCAAGTGTTCAGTGATTAATACAAATGTTTCAGTTACAATATGGATATTTCCCACCTGAAGTCCCTTCCCATCCCCTGTATCATAGTCCCAACAAAGAGCGGCACTCTCTTGAATACAGCTACCAATGTGTAGTATGGTATTATTAACTGGAGAGTTAATGAAAACACCTCTCTGTAAAGGATAATTAGTCCATACTGTAAGGTTAAATGGTACAGCATGCATCAGTCGTTCTCCGCAGGCATGGGTTGGCACGTGTGTGCAGATCGAATTCGCCATAGCTGGAGAAATAAGGCAGAGGATGAGGATGTAGAACACAATTGTTAATGAGTTGGCATTCAGGCAATAAAAAGCGGCTAATAAGTTCTCTGGAGTTTTCTCAAGGCCTTGCTGTTCTAAAGAGTTGTGCAGATTGGTTGGATAGGGCCTTGATCTGTCCCCAGGTCATGTGGTGCAAGGAGTCCGGTCTCTGTCCTTCTGAGGGCTCTGTCCTTCTGGTGCAAGGAGTCCGGTCTCTGTCCTTCTGAGGGCTGTGGAGGCTCATGGAGAAGTTGGGGATCGGGTCCTGTAGACCTGGACACCTTTCCATCTCTCCACGCCTTGATACCTGTGGAAGCAAGCAGAGAAACATATCCTCGTTCCCCATTTTAAGGGAACGGGACCGTACCAGACATTAAATATTCTATACAAAACTGATGGCTGTGGGTGACTAACCCTAGTCCCATAATGATTACTCATGGCTGTGTTCTTATGTGAACCTGATATGTTTAGATGATTTAAAGTAATTTAAAACAATACTTTGTTCTTGTTCAGCCAGTCCTTCTTAGGGGAAAATCCAGGGGCAATTATCCCTCCTTTTTGTTTTCGTTTTCAAGAGCTCTTAAGGGTATGATTGGCTCTCTCCACAATGGCTTGCCCTGTGGTGTTGTAGGGGATGCCAAATAAGTATTTTATGTTCAATTATTGACAAAATTCATGCAAAGGAATGGCTGCAGTAAATAGAGCCATTATCAGTTTTCCGAACAGAGGGTAACCCCATTATCAAGAAAGTTTTTATGCAGTGATCAATTTTCATTCAGTAAAATAGCAATAAATGTAAATTAATCGTTTAAAGGAAAAGTCAATTGTAGTAGGCTGAAGCACAAATGACTAGTATATCAGACATTATATTAAACATATGTTACACAAAACTGACACATATTCATCCATCCTGCAAATATTCATTCATAGTCTTCTTGGCATCAAGACAGACAACAGATAACACATAATATGAGCTAAAAATCTTATCAAAAAGTTATCAAAAACAAAATTAGATCAAGGATCAAAAATCAAAAGTCAAAAGGTGTTAGAAAAATGTTAAAATAAACTGCAAAGTGTTCACCTTCACATCTCCTCATGGCAGGAAGGCTGTAAATCTGGAAAATATTAAAAACTGGCATACAGCAAAAAATTACTAAGGTATGGATAAAAGTGAGCTTCTTACTTTTTTAACCTTGGATAAATCAATTCTATTATTCAATTTAATAAAATCAATTTGGATTTGCAAGAAAAGGCTTGGGAGGGATTGCTTTAGATGTAGCAACCTCTGTCAGTAAAAATTAGAAGGTTCAGAATTCTGTAAAAATTTGTGAAAAAGAAAATAAAACTGAAGTTTCTTTAATACAGAAGGTCAGTAGGCCTGAAAAATAAAAACTATTATACAACAGAATTATTAAAACAATAATATAATATAACTTGTAGAATAACATAGCGCCTCCTAGTGGAGACACCATCATTACTTTATAGAATGCAACTATTGTGCCAAGTTGCAATCAATAATACTCTGAGCTTACTTTCAATGTGGAATATCAGAATATAATTTCTACATATAATTATTAGAATAGGAAATTAAACACGCTGTTTGCTCTGCTCTGTCTGCTGCACGCTAAAGTGACTGTAACTACTATTAATCTGTCTGAGTTATAACATATATAAACTAGAGAGAGAAACTGCAGTACTAAGTCCAGTTTTTTTTCTTTTCAAAAGTTCTCCCTCCCTCCCCCATGAGTGGCAAGCAAGAGTTACAGTAAAGGGGGGGAGGAGCAGTGTTTCTCAAAAGAAAAGAACTGCACCCAAGGAATTAATCCTTCAGTCAATAGGAACTTAAAGATAGCATTGTTTAACAAATCAACCAGAGACAATGGCTTGGCAAGGACTTGCTGATTCCTTGCAGACTTGCTGATTCCTTGCAGACAGATTCTATTTTAATTTACTTTTGTCCTGAAAGGGAGAATCACAATAAAAATCTGTGCGCTGGCAATTCAAGCAATTGCTTATAAACTTAAATCTCAGAGAAATGGAGTCATTTTAAATGTGAGCCAAATAAACTTTGCAAAAGGGAAACTTTCACATGTAATTTATACAGTATATTCAAATTTCAGTACAGTTTTAACATAAGGCTATGCATACACTTTGTGGGGGAAAATACTCTCAAAGTATGCAGATTTTTTGTAACTGAATATCAAAGACTAACAGAAACCATTTTTTCCAAATTTGTACTGTCTGCACAGTTACTTTGCCGCCTAATCTGGTCTGCAATAGGTCATTGAAGTGTATAATTAAATCAATTTTTTCATAGTGATATTTTCTTTGCTTGTAACGCAGGAGTCTAATTAAATCCTTTTTTTCATATTGATATTTTCGTTGCTTGTAACGCAGGAGTGCAGCTGCCTGGCCCAAGGTCTTATACGCTGATTTCTTTGAAGACCTGGGGGCATAGCCACTGCTCATGGCACTCAAATCTATTGCTGCCACACCTAGTTCTTTGTTTCTTTCTGTAATGGGAAAGGCTTGAATCCCTTTCAATAATTCCTCCCTTGTGAGATTTCCATGTTCAAGGTGAAATCCCATGCTGACCGCGGCACATAAATTGTTACCGGGAGCAGTGGTTTGAGATGGTAATTTACCTGGACAAATTGATGATGCAGCATCAATGACTGTCTCAGGCAATGGCAAATGAGGGTACAGGGAGTGGTTGGTGGGGGAAGGGGGTTGCAGGCAAGATGGAGGAAGGCTAGTTTTTCTGACCTCAGTGTTTTCTATTTCCTGGGGCCTTTTCTCTGAGGTGGACGCAGAGGAAGCCACAGGAGCCATGTGAGTGTGTGTCCCCAGATGTTCTATTTCATTTTCTGTCCCCCTTTGTTCATGGTTCTTTTCTGTGATGGGGAAGGCTTGAAGTCCTTCCAACAATTCTTTTTCTGTAAGGTTTTCTTTCTGCTGAAATTCAATGCTAATCGCCCCACCCAGGCCAGGTTGTGGCTCAATTGTTCTCAAGGGTTGCTTTTCTGAAGAGGTGTGAATGGGCTTGGGTGTGGGTATGGAGAGCTGATACAAAGAATTTGCTGTCTCTGAGGAAGACTGAGCATAAGATGGGGGAAGGGTATTCTGATTGAGTCTGCCTGCTTCTAAAAGCACATGGTTTGAAACTGCTGTCTTTAAACTTTTTTTTTCTATGTGTTCGATGGCCTCTGTACATTTTTGCCAGATTAATCTTTGCTTTATGGGAGCTCTGGGAGCCATATGAAGACAATTGCCGATTGAAATCCATTCCTGGGTATTTAGAGTTCCCGCCTCCGAATACCAAGGGCAACGGCAAGCTATTTCACTTATTAATTTTTCTAAGTCCCCCAGGCTGACTTGCGCTATTTTTCTTCTGGTGATGAAATAATGATTATTGATGATTTGCTGCAGCTCCCTGGCATGTAGCCTCTGCTGTACAGTCAAATCATTGCCCATGCTCACGAGTGTGGGGAACAAACTTGCAGAGAAATACTTTAAAAATTACTAAAAATTACTTTTTAAAAAAATATTTACGATTGCAAATCTGTTGAACGGTACGTACCTAAGCTATGTCCAGCCGAAATAAACATGGAGTATCACGGTCGGGCTCACCAGATGTAGAGTATGGAGGCAAGGAACACACTTGAGGCAACTTTCATCGCAGACAGGAAGAGAAGGGGTGAGCCCTCACGAGGCTCTTCCTTTTATTGTACATTCATACAAAGGCAGATGATGTATCATTACATGATTGGCTACTTTCCCATAGCAACAGACGAGTCCCTACACTATTGGCTTTGGCTCAGGGGGTGTGCACGGATCATCTCATTGGCTGCTGAAATCTATACCTCCTGACTTTGTCCTGCCTCTGACTAGGGAACACTCAGCCCTACTTTCAGGCTATCAGGATTAATTATAAGCCAGAGAAATACATGAAGTCAGGTATCCTCTCCTTGGCAGAGAGGCTTAAGCACAAGTGATGCTTTTATTCAGGCAAAGCCAGGGAGAAGGGAAGTTAAGTGTTTAAACCCTGATGAAATGGCTTGCTGGCAAGCGCATATTTCCCACACTGCATCAGCAAGTTACCCCCATGCTTATTTGTATCCCTAGACCTTAGAAGTTAGGGCCTTTTTTGGCTGCTGTATGAATCTAATTCCCCTTTCCCCCCTGCCATTAGAGCAGAGAGTAATGGAGTTGCATCAACAGACTGAAAACTTATTGATTAAGGGTGTTAACCACTGCACCAGCAAGTTACCCCCATGCACTCTTTACTCCTTCCTCTAGCCTTTAGGGATTTACAGTGTTTATCCTAGGTCCCTTTTAATTCTTTCACAGTTTTTATTTTCATTACCTCCTCCGGAAGGGCATTCCAGGCATCCACTACCCTCTGTGAAGAAATATTTCCTGACTTTGGTTCTGAGTTATCTTCCCAGGAGTTTCATTTTCTGACCCCTAGTTCTACTAATTTTTTTCTTTCAGAAAAGGTTTGCCAATTTTGCATCATTAAAACCTTTCAGGTATCTAACTGTCTATATCATATATCCCCTGCTCCTTATCTCTTCAAGTGTATACATATTCAGATCCTTCAGAATCTCTTCATAGGTCTTCTTATATACACTCCTCACCATTTTGGTCGCCCTTCTCTGGACTGCCTCCATCCTGTCTCATCCTTTTTGAGATACGGTCTCCAGAGCTGAACATGGTACTCCAAGTGAGGCCTCACCAAGGACCTGTACATGGGCATTATCACCTCCTTCTCTCCTCATCCAGTCCCTCCAGTCCCCAGCTGTCTTGTTCCATATGCCCTCCCCTCCAATACTCTCCCAGTCATACTCCCTAGACCCCTCTCTCCATCCCTCAGCAGTCATGCTTTCCAATCCTCTCTCCACACCTAGCAACCAGCAGTCTTGTTCTGAGACCTTTCCCTCCAAGACCCCCCCCCACTCATGCTCCCTAGTTCCATCTCCCAACCCAGACCCCCCAGTAGTCATGTTACCTAGCCTCTCGTCTCCTCCTAGACTCCTCCCTAGTCCCCAGTAGTCTTTTTTCTGAAGCCTGCCCTCCTCCTCTCTTCTCTCTCACTGTCACTCATAGGTCACTGAACTTTTTCTCAGCTCGGCTCAAACATCATCGGTGAGATACTAGAAGAAATAGCCACACAGCATTTACTTATCCTCTTACTGCCTGTCCTTGGATCCACATGGAGGTAAAAGCTACCTCCAAGTTTGAAGACATCCCATCCCACACTCCCTGCAGCCTGTTTTTCACATAGGGTAGAAAGTGCTAGGGATGTGCAGAGCAAAATTTTATGTTCATATTTTTTATGTCCGAAAGGGGGTCCCACTTGCGGCCAATATGGACATAAAAAAAATCCAATGAGTTGGGTATATGTACATATGTGCAAAAAAAAAATTTAAAACCCCCTCACCCTCCTTAATCCCCCCCCCAGACTTACCACAACTCCCTGGTGATCGAGCGAGGAGTGAGGACGTCATTTCTGCAATCCTTGGCGAGAAGCATGTGACGTCGGTGGCACGTCGAGTGACGCGGCGTCACGTGATTCCCGGCTCGTTCGCGCCGGACGGCTCGTTCGGCCCAAAAAGAACTTTTGGCCAGCTTGAGGGGGTCAGGAGGCCCCCCCAAGCTGGCCAAAAGTTCTTTTTGGGCCGAACGAGCCGTCCGGCGCGAACTCGCCGGGAATCACGTGACGTCGCGTCTGAGTGACGCGGCGCCACGTGATTCCCGGCGAGTTTGCGCCGGACGGCTCGTTCGGCCCAAAAAGAACTTTTGGCCAGCTTGGGGGGTCAGGAGGCCCCCCCAAGCTGGCCAAAAGTTCTTTTTGGGCCGAACGAGCCGTCCAGCGCGAACGAGCCGGGAATCACGTGACGCCAGCGTCACTCGACATGCCGCCGACGTCACATGCTTCTCGCCAAGGATTGCAGAAATGGCGTCCTCACTCCTCGCTCCATCACCAGGGAGTTGTGGTAAGTCGGGGGGGGGGGGGATTAAGGAGGGTGAGGGGGTTTATATTTTTATTTTGGCTCAACAATCGCGATTTCCCACATATCGAACATATCTATGTTCGATATGTGGGAAATCCGATCGTTTATGTCGAATCAATTTTTTAAGTAAAAAAAAAATATGAGTTGCGTTTTACTAATGCGGTCAATCCGAATGCACACCCCTAGAAAGTGCAACCTTCTTCCTGCCAAAGCAAAGTCCCACCTTCTAAATCATGCTGTACTGCTGCTTCAATGAGTGTCTGAACCCAACTCCCACTTGCCTTCATTCAGTCTCCATGATTGATCCAACCCATGAGGCCCCCTACCTGCTCTGAATGAACCTTCTTTTTATTGGCTTTCTCTGAGGTGCAGCCAAAGGCATCCATATTGGTCGCACAGATATGCAACTGAAAAAAAAATTAAGAAAACAAAAGGTCCAGGGCTGGGGATTCCCTGAATCCCTTGAAGGCCCTGACCACTTGCCACTATACTCCAATATCCTGTTCTATCCATTCTCTTGGCTATTCTAAGAAATACGTTATAAGATATAAATAGATATACGGTACATGTCTCTTGTTGTCTGTCTGCCATTCATCAATGGCTCACCCACAAAGCTTTAAACCTCTCTAAGAACAAGCTTTTGATAATCCAGTGAAGCACTCCCATTGAAGTCCCTCTACAGTTAAATGTCGAGAATATTGCACTTCAGATCTCCTCAAATATCTCCCTTGGTGCTGTGATGTGGTTGATGCAGCCCCTTGAGTGAACCCATAGACACATATCGAACTTCACCTTTACCAGCTCCTTTCCCTGTAGATTGAGCCCTTGTTTTCCGGGGGCTGGCAGGACTTAGGCAGAGGTCTCACAGAGTAAGGATAAAATTCAAGAGATTCAACGGAGACAGGTCAGGGGTCAAGGCAGGCAGCGAGGCAAGAATAGTCCGGGTCTAGGTCCAGTCAGAGGGTCAGAGGCAGGCAGTGGGCAAGAATATTCAAGGCCCAGACAAAGGTTAATGTCAAGCAGCAAGCAGGAATGGTCGACGTCCAGGCAGGTGGCAATCAAAATGCAGTCAAGGTCTAGACAGAGGGCAGATCCAGATCAGTTCAAGGTGAGGGCAGGAGCAAAGTACGGGGGACTGTCAAGACAAGGGTCTCTTTAGGAGATGAGACAGGCTGGAGAGGCAAGGCAGGGCAGGCTGGGCATGATGAGGCAAATCAGGTTGAAGAGGCAAGGCAAGAAGATAGGAATTCCAAGGCTATGCACTGCATGCAAGGCAGGAGACCCACTGCTGAGGCAAAGATCCAGGACAGCAGTGGGGTTTAAATGGCCCCCATGAGCCTGACGTTATTGGGAGATGCCGAGTCTCTGCTCTTACCATGGAGCCAATAAAGTTTGAGCCGGCATGGCAAGGCCAGCAGCTGGGGAAATTTCATCATTCTTGCTTTGTTTCACATAGGGCAGTGTGGGAACTGATTGAGAGCAGCCAAGGTGAGTGCAGTCATATTTTGGCTAAAAGTATTTTATTTCTTACGTTATAGCATTTACTTGGAATAGAAGGTTATCATCATTATTGCAATCTCATCCTTATCTTTCAAACATCTCTTTCCCTGAGGTTAATGCTTAACTGCCTAGCTTTTGTTTACAATAACATGTAGAAGTGTCATATATGTTTCACAAGGATAAGCACAGCAGTCCCCCACTTTATTGATGTCTGCTTGAAAGAAAAAGGCCACATGGGCCTACTGCTGGAAAAGATGCCCAAATATTATCTGGAATGAAAATGTTACACAGATTAAATAGGATAAATTAGATTAAAGATTTGTTAAAAATTATGTATAATACTTTTCAAGTAGTTGCACTCCAGCTTATAAAACTGTATGTTTAAATAAATGATTTACAAAAATGTTGGGTGAATGTGCCTGTAAGGCAGCAATGAGGATTGGCGATCCCAAAACTGCTGGAGTGGAATTTCCTATGTGAACACCTGACTGGACAATAGCTCACATATAAAGGGTCCTTCATTATTTTATCACTATGAATATTTTATATGTTCTTTTCACTAATGAGGAGAATGCACCATATGCCTGCAATCCCATAAGAGATTCATAATTATTACTTTTGAATTATGAAGACATTTTTAGGAGTTCTTCATAGACATGCTTGACGAGGCTGTAGTGGGAGAGTCTACATTGCTATTGAGAAGAAGTTAAGCAACAAACATGGAAATTCAGAAGTTACTGTGCAGTAGGTTATTGCTGTGAATCGTTCATTACCCAAATGACTTAACCCATGGCAAAATATGCCATTAGCCTTTGTCCACTTGAAATAACACGAGTTCTCAGGAGGCTACTGCAGCTACAACAACCTACATACTTAACAATTTATTTCATTAACTTCTGGTTTTTATGTAAGCATGGACACTAATGTACAGATGTGGCAGCTCTTTAATGCATTACTATGTCTGATACACAGAAAGAGTATTGCTTTTTGCAGTTTCTGAATAGGAATGTGCCAAAGAAACTAAATTGTTTCATTTTGTCCATTCATTTTGCGGGACTCAAATGTATTTCTTTAGCTTCAAAACGAAAAAAAAAATGTTTATTAGTTTGATTCATTTTTTCGTTTGCCATTAAACTCATAGGGGGAAGCATTGCAGGCTGTTGGAGCTTTCACATCAGTTCTCATGGAACTTAAGGGAAGAAATCATTAGAAGGGGGAAAGAACTCCCAATCTATCTAGTCTGTGGCAAGCTGGCACCAAAGGTTCCATGACCAGCCCGGCCAAGTAGGCCCTGGACTGCTGGTTTTGAAGGTCAGGAGTAGGGTCAGATGGGTTCGTCCCAGGCCCCAAGTCTTGAGAGGCAGGATGGGGATAAAGGCCTTAGGGAGGCCTATTTTGTTTTTGTTTTTTTTTATTTGTTTTGTATTGAACATTTTAGGGGGGGGGGGGGTAAATATGCTTTTTAATTCAGGAAATGAACCAAATGAAAAAAAACAAACAAAAAAAAATCTCCACACACCCCCCTAAAAAACAGCAACAAAAATTAAATAAATCAAAATGAAATAATTCGGTCTGCCCATCCCTACAGGAAAAACCCTCACCAAACATAGAAAAGGTGTCCAGAAACTATGCATAGAAATATACAGACAAAATCTGAACTTGTGTCAACTCTAGCATCACCTCCCTCCCCAACCTCTTCCCTGCAGGAAAACGGAGAAGAAAGAAACATGGAGGGTAGGGGAGTAGATAAGGGGGAGCAGTGGCACGGTTTTCTTTGCGCTGTCCGTTCTAGCCTCACTCTGCATGACAGGAGGGAGGAGGGAAACAGGAGGGGAAAGGGTGGGATTCGGGAGCAGAGTAGTTGTTCTGTGCTCTTCAAGGCCTGCTCCAGTCTCACCCACACCCCCCTTTTTCTCTGAATGATTGGAGGGTGAATTTTGAAAGCCCCCACATGTGCCAAAGCTGGGAAATGCATGCAGAGGTTGGGCCGGCGGGTGCGTAGCTGATTTTTAAAGCCGCCCGAGGACGCGCGTATCTCCTGCAGCACGCACAAGTACAAAGTTTCCAAAAAGGGGTGAAGCATGGGTGCGGGCATGGGCGTATCGGGGCCTGCCCAAGAGATGTGCATGTAAATACACATCCTTGCAAGCATCCGGGTACCCTGCTCTGTAAATTATTTCCGTTATGGATGGCGTGTACACTTGAAAGAAAAAAAATGTAGGCAGATTAGGGGGGGTTAAGGTTTGATGCTAACAAGGGTGAAGGGAGGCTATTAAATTAGGGGGTGTTGCAAATCATATCCCTGAACTTGGCATGAACTGGGAAAAAGGTGAATGGCATTGATGAGTGTCCCTTGTAAAATTCCTCCACTTGCACAGTAGATATGGGATTTGTTCTCACATGCATAAGTCCATTTAAAATTGAGCAAACATGTACATGCATTCATGCTATTTTATAATATGCATTTATGTTAGAAAATGGCCGTGTCCCTGAGCGAGGGCCAGCAAACATACATACATGTGCACACGCACCCCTGTTTAAAAGTTATCACCCCTGTGTGCAGTGTGACTCGTCTTTGCTCTGCTCTGTTTGGTCTAGGCTCATCCCTCCCCTTCCTGTTCCTTTCATACAGCTCTGATCTAGGTAATCAATCTGCCTAATAGAAAAGTTGAACCTGACTCCCATGCTCCAGATAAATTGGTGACCCGTAGCAGTTCTAGCGCATTCATACAGAAAAATATCAATTTTCTTGGACTCTATAATCTGAGATCCAAGATGAGTAAACAAAAAACAATAGAGTACCAAAAAGTTCATCCTAGGCTATTGCTAAATATTCATCAAAGATTCTGATGTGACTCTTATATTTTCTGAACACTGACTGCACTCTATTTCAGAGTGACTGACAGGTCTATGAGACATTGCATCTGGGTACACTTGGCATAATTTTTCATTTTTGGATACGTGGGAATTCTTTTTTCCTCTCTGTAGTGGCCCAACATTGATCCAGTGTTTCGTTATTAGTGTATTCAATGAAAACTTATGTCAGCGCCCCAGGACTCCTGTCTCACTCAGTATCCATATTATATGAGAGTCACATTGTACTCTTTGATGAATATTCAGAAATAGCTTAGAGCGAACTTTTAGGTTCTCCAGTATTGTAGCAAAGCATCAGAAACAAGAGGCAAATTAAATCTTTTAATTTTGACCTTCCAAGCTAAGACATGAAAACTTAGCATTGGAAGTGACGCATTCAAAGTTCATGGTCAACCAATAATAATAATAATAATAATAATAATCTTCAAATGTTAATATTTAAAAATGTTTAAAAATATAGACATCAACATTCAAAGGCATGTAGCTAGCTAAGCAAGGACTTGGCCAACTATATCAAAGCCTAAGAATACTGAGTGAGCTCTCCACCTACATTTATCCCCCTAAAATTCATTAGGCAACTAAATTTAAATAATGGGCAAGCCTGGGAGCAGTGTTAGGGTAGGGATAAAGTTTCATGATTAGTGCTGATTTCCAGTGCTAGCTACCTAACTTTGCCAGCCAAATCTAGGCACTGCAAGAGTAGGCCTAAATCTGGCCAGCCACTGCCCTTCCCTCCTTCCTGATGGTTTTTAAATAAAAATAAAATGATGTGCATACCCCATCCCAGAGAAACTCCCAAGTAGGCAAATGTTTCATCATTCACCCTTCCGCCAGCTTAACAATTAGCAGTAGGGACTCCAGCACAATACTCCCTACTTTGAGAGTATTAGCTCTGGTACAGCACCCCTCTGGACCTCACACTGGTAGGATTTTGCCACTCACAAAATCTTGGCGTTATAGGCAACTACCTTGTTTGCCTAATGGAAGCACCCACCCTATTCCCAATTTTAACAAAGTTAGCTTTCCTGAAGTCTTGGACCCTCATCTTAGAATGAAGCATCACCACCAGTGATCTAATATAAAACCAAATCATTTGGTGATTACTGGATCCCAGATGATCATCCACTCTGACATCAGAAACACTGTCTCCATGGGTAAGCACCAGGTCCAGTATCACCCTGTCCTGTGAGGGTTTTTTTTTTTTTACCAGTTGATGGAAAAGTTATCCCTGCAGAGAATCCAGGATCATACTGCTTCTAGAAGACACCACAGCCAGAATGTTGCAGTCAGCATTCAGCAGAATAAAATCCTCTGGCAGTAGCACTTCCCTTATCAGTGACTTTGTGAATATGCTCCATTCAAACTCTATCTGTTTCTTCTATCTGTGAAAAAGGTTTGCATACCACACCGATATAAATATTGTAAATGCCCCATTCCCTCTTTCCAGATTAAACCACATAACCTCCTCTGTATATCATAAGCCCTGCAGTTCTCTTGCTTTATTATTAGTTTATATATATTGGGCCACTCCTACTGCCATTCTTCTGCGCTATCCTTCCTGAATTGGTTGTAGCTTGGAATAGCTACAGTAGATGTCAGCTGTGGTCTTCCATGTGTCACATCTCCATGACAACCACTATATCCAAGCCAGCCTCTTGCATGCAGGCCCTTAGATTTGTGTCTTTATTTCCCATGCTATGGGCATTAGTAAATAACTTTCTAGACGTTGCTCTTTTTTCCCATTTCTATACAACTGTTAAATGCAGCATGGACAAATAATAGTTCACTCATTCATCTCGTTAGAAGTATTATAAGAAGAAAAAAGAGGTAGAATTGTATTTCTAGAAATGATTATGAAGACTGCGCTGTGACTATTGTGTTCAGTTCTGAAGGCCATAGCATTATAAAGGGAAGCCTGGGCTCACATCCCGCCGATGCTCCTTGTGAGCTTGGGCAAGTCACTTCACCCTCCATTGACTCAGTTACAAACTTAAGGGCCTATTTACTAAAGATTTTCTCCCATATTTTTGTCAATGAGAAAAAATGCTTAGTAAATAAGGCCCTTAGATTGCCAGCCCTCTAGGGATAGGGAAATTCCTGCAGAATCTGAATGTAACTCATCAATAACAATAAATAAATTGGGCCTGAAATTCAGAATTAGTGAGCGCGTAGATTAGTGCTCGCAACCCGGCGCGCACAAATCTATGCCCGATTTTATAACATGTGCGTACAGCGATGCATGTTATAAAATCTGGGATCGGCGTGCACAAGGGGGTGCACACTTGAGCACCTTGCGCGCGCCGAGCTCTAGGGGAGCCCCGATGGCTTTCCCCGTTTCCTCTAAGGCCTCTCCGAAACTTCTTATGTTCTTATGAAATATTTTTTGTATTCACCTAAAGGATATGTGTGCAAATTTATAAAATCAGTAGAAGAAAGTATGCATTTTCTTGTTTCGGAAATATTTATGCATTCTGAAACAGACACACATACTTTCAGAGCAGAATTACATGGTATGTTTTAAATTGCATAGCTGAGATCAAACTTTGCATGTATCCTTACGTGTGCAAATTCTGTACTGCTAATAGGTTTGAAAGTTAGGCTCCCTGGATACTTCTCAGCTGTGAGATCTGCAAGTTTGAAAAGTGAACGTATTTTGCTGCTTATCAAAACCAGTTTTGTTCCATTTATTTTTGATTCTCTACCATTCTGGAAGGAAGAGCATGCAAACACCAATATTTAAACCAAACCCAGGCGCTTGTAATCCCATTATCTTTTACCCAACCTCTCAAGTCTCTTCTTACCCTCTAAATCTATCCAAGTGTGCTTAAATCCTGTCTCAGTATTATTTATTTTATTTATTTATTATTTAACAGTTTTTCTATACCGACATTAAAATACACATCATTCTGCCACCTCCTCTGACAGCTTTTGGCAGATATCGATCACGCTTTTACTAAAGAAGGGTTTTTTCATATTTCCTTTGTCTCCCTCCCTCCAATTTTATATCCTGATTCATTGCTTCCGAATTCCCTTTTCAAAGGAAACTTGTCCCTTCCTTTATTTTACAGGCGCCCGCTAACTCTCTAGCACCCCCGTTCCCTTCTTTCCTTCGGTGAGTCATTTTCAATGTCCGAAGCTGAAGGGTTGCTGTGCATGGGCATTCTAGATAGGCCCTATGCTTTTTTGCTGCCATCATGTTTTTATGTTTCTTTGCTCTCTCTAAAGGTTGTGTTTCTACCCTCTCCCTTATAATGGGGTGCATAACCCTTTAAAACCCCTCTTGCATGTGCCGAGCCTATTTTGCATAGGCTCAATGATGAGCGCAAGCCCCGAGACTCGCATATGTCCAGGGCCACGGAGGGAATTTTCCTTCCGCTCCCCCCCACCTTCCCCCCTACCTTTGTTGTCCTATTTATGTCTGTGCTGGAGGCCTTGGTTCCACCCCCGGACTGTTCCCGGATCGGCGCCCCCTCCCCACCCCTTTTTCAAATCCCCTGGACATATGCGCATCTCGGGGCTTGCGCTCGTCACCGAGCCTAAGCAAAATAGGCTCGGCACATGCAAGAGGGGTTTTAAAGGGTTACACGCCCCTTTTAGGTGGAGGCTCGGTCACCTCCAAGCTACTGCTGGACAAGGGGGGAGAAGGGTCCACTCTGTGGGCCGGGAGTGGCTCAGGTTTCTTTCCTTTTCCGGTGGCAGTCCTAGTGACTGCCACTTCTAGGCCCGATGGTAAGGACTGGACGCCCATGCCCTTCAATGGGGGATCATGACCCTCCGAAGCTCACTGAGGCACAGCAGCTTTGGCAGTCTTCTTCTGCTTCTGGGGCTCAGCACGTAGAGCTGGTGGAGTCGGTGGAGTGGACGCCTCTCCCAGGGGTGGGGGGGTCCTGGTGTCCGGTGTGCCGTTCGCGAGCTCTGCGGCTCTAGGAGGACCGGTTTCGGGGGCGACCTCGTGCTCTTTCGGTGGTTGTCCTTTCCTCCAAGGACACTCCTTCCTCCCTTGGCCTACCTCTTTACAGAGGTAGCACCGGTCCTCCATCGTGGTGTAGTATATTTTGTAAGAACGGCCCCCATCCCACACAGGGGACCACCCCCTTGATGCTCTCCGTGTCCCTGGGGAGTACAGTCCATGCCTGGCATCGATTTG
Organism: Rhinatrema bivittatum; assembly: GCF_901001135.1. Taxonomy (NCBI): domain Eukaryota; kingdom Metazoa; phylum Chordata; class Amphibia; order Gymnophiona; family Rhinatrematidae; genus Rhinatrema; species Rhinatrema bivittatum. The sequence continues at coordinate 7,138,432 of NC_042624.1, read as the reverse complement.
ACTCTACATGCTTCATAGCCTTCGACTTGAAGCCCAAGGGAAGGACAGAGATGGTAGACTTCACTTCCCCCAGGGAAGCAAGCCTGTGCCTGAGTCCCGCCTCGGTTACAAAGGGTGGTACGTTGGAAAGTACGATACATACCCCTTGGGCATCCAGGGGCTCTAGAATGTGGAAAATGTCACCCACTGTGATCCCTGTGACTAAGGCTGAATGAACTGTGGCCAAGGAACGGAAGTAAATCACCGCCCTTCTGCTTTCCCGGCTCGCAGAGTGTACGTTCTCTGCCCCCACTACCTTAGCCACAGCCAGCGCGGATGTCCCTCGTGGCCAACATGTCGCCCCGGGCGGCGTGTTTGCGGCTCAGGCTGCACCTCCCCCCCACAATGACCAGCGACGGGGCGGGAATCTGCCTGTGCCTAGTGTGCCCAGTGGGAGGGGTGGCGGGGACTCCGGCCACAACAGCTGCGTACGAGAAGCCATCGGTGGAGGTGTGGCCTGGGTGGGGGCCTCCCGTACAGACTTGTCTTTCTTCTTCTTCCCCACTGGAGCACCAGTGACGGAACCCTGAATGTTTGGGGCACCGGGGCAGCGGAGGTGAGCGGGACAGGCCCACCCCTAGATATGGTGGAAGTCATTGCGGTGCGAGCTTCCGGTGAGGCGGGAAGGGCAGGAGGCCTCTCAGTGACCCGGGAGCTGCACACAGAGGTCTCGTCAGCGCTCGTCTGAAGAGGGACATCCATGGGACCGCCCTCAGCGCTCTCATGACGGATGGTCTCGACATGAGCGCCCTGGGGAATGCTTGTAGTCTGAATCGGAGCGGTCCCATGCTTCCTATTGGAGCGCTCCACAGCCCCAGGGACTGTCAGCGAGGGAGGGAGGGTCCTCCACAGTGGATGCCTCGGGGAGAGCTCCCTTCATCTCGGTTTGGCCGAGGACGTGGGCCCACTGTACCCGCTGCACTAGTTTAGGGATGGTGACGTCTGCAGGGCGCTGAAAGGTGTGAGAAGTCCCCTCCCCTGGACTCTCTGGTCCTGCATCTGAACAGGGCACCACAGGCGGCCCCACTGGCTCCTTGACCTTGCAGAGCTTGGGAGGAGCTTCAGAACCCTTCTTCCTCCATCTCGCGGGTCCCTTTCTGGGCATGATGACTTTAAACGCTGACCCAAGCCACCGTCGATGCAGTCGAATGCGCCCAGGGAAGGGATCACTGCTCAGTGCAGGGTTTCTATAGGACACAGTCCGTAAGTCCTTCCTAGGACCCTCAGCCCTCCTGGATTTCAGCGTGCCTCTCGGTGTGAACCAATAAAGGAAGGGGAGGGGGGAGGGGAAAGGGGGGAAGCAAGGGTGGAGTACACCTCAGCAGGGGAGGGGGGGGGGGGAATGGGGAAGAAACTGCTCAAAACCCAGGAACTGCAGAGGAACCGTACGGAAGTTAAGAATGTAGGCTGTGCACAGGCCAACAAGCACTGTGCACTATGGAACTGCCTCTATAGGGGAAGGGAGAAACAAAATGGGGGAGGGGGGGCTAAACAAAAACTGGGAACTGAAAGAGCCAAAGGGGTCAAAACACAAGCCAACACACAACTACAAAGGAACAACCAGACCAACCACAGAACTACAAGGGACAGACACCTCAAACAGTCCCCCAAGCAAAGAAACTAAACCACACACAGAGAAACTAAACCACAAGCATCAACCACTAACCAAACCTACTACAAAGAAACTCTAAGGAAACCAAAAGAAAAATGGGGGGAGAGGGACAAACCGCAGCCACCCCTGCCTCACCCCAGGTGCCTTGCTGGGAGAGTTCCTCAGCAGAAGTGGAAAAATGGCTTACCGTGGGTGAGGCAGTGGTCGCAGCAGCAAGTCCAACTCCCAGGAGAAAGAAGGAAAGGAAAGATATTCTCCCCCTCCAGAGGGGGAAAAGAACCAGGGGAAGGAGAGTTTCCCTGGGAAAAAATGCTGAAAATTGCAGCTCCTCACTGCTCAGAGAGAGCTCCGAAGCTGCAGCCTCCACACAACAGGTGTGAGGGTGACTTTGCAGGAAGCAAAAGGAAACCACACCTCCCAGATGCCCTGGTAGTCAGCCCTGGGAAGGGTTGTGGGCAGGGAAACAGAGGTGGTGTCTTCCTAGGGAGGGGTAGTCTAACTCACATAAAGAGAGGAGCCCTCCAGAAAGGGGACAGACAATCCAGGAGAGCTGAATGGAAGGCGAGGAGGATGGAGAGGTTGAGGCAGAAGGAGAACAGTGCCCAGGCGCACCTTTTTTCTAAAGCTAAGTCAGCCCTAAGATATCTCTTTCCCTTTTCACTTCTGTGCAGCAGTTTGTTGAATGAGAGTCTCTAGCACTGTTATGGGTTTATTAGAGGGGTTAGGTCTATTACTGAAGAAGCAACGGCAGAAGGTTTTATTTAAATGCTGAGAGCACTCATTTTTGTTGTTGGGAACCAAGTAGGAATTCCTATGAAGAAAAGGAAATGTTTTGGGGGTTAACAACCCTAGGAGCTAGTGCTGTGTAAGAAGGGTTGTTTGTATTAAGCTATGGCAGCTGTTGGGAATTGTAATTAGGGCCATGTAGCTGGTCTAGGGAACCTTTCTTTTAATGGGGTTTTTCCAGCACTACTTTATATCTGGGAGAATTAGGAGTTACTGTTGTATTAAACCAGATTTGCCTATATGTGTGTTGAAGGAAAGCATAGTAGAGCATAGAGAAAGAAGCTTGTTTTATTTTAACAAATCATTGGTCTAAAAAGCTAGGAAACCCAAGTTCACATTGATTGGGTGGAAATGCATTTCAGGCAATACTTTTATGTTGTGGGAGACTTTTCTTCTGTGAAATTTGTTTCAATAAACTCCAGAGCACTATCTGAATCTACTGCCTGGGTGTAATACCTTATTTTAAGTTATGCCATGCCTGGAAGGTGACTCTTACTTTTAGTATGGGATGAGTACAGACCTGTCTCAGTCGCCTATGAGGACCTTCCCATGTAAGTAACTTTAACCTATAGCCTCCTTGCCTAAAGGTGACACTGTCGGCATTACTCGCAGGAGAAACTTCAGTGTTGACTCGGCTATAAAGGAATCTGCTGCAGCAGTCCTTGAGAATAAGCTTCCAAGCCTGAAGTCACCCCAAAGGACCTGCCACTAGGGGTGCCACACTTACCACAATATATTAAAAAGCACTGGTCCAAGTACAGATCCCTGAGGCACTCCACTGTTTACCTCTCTCCATTGAAAAAACTGACCATTTAATCCTACTCTCTGTTTCCTGTCTTTTAACCAGTTTGCAATACAAAAAAGTGCATTGCCTTCTATCCCATAACTTTTTGATTATCTTACAAACCTCTTATGGGGTACTTTGTTAAACAACTTCTGAAACTCCAAATACACTACATTTACCTGCTCACCTTTATCCAAATGTTTATTAACCTCTTCAGAAAAATGTTACAGATTTGTGAGACAAGACTTCTCTTGGGAAAATCTGTACTGGCTGTTTCCCATTAAACCATGTCTATCCATATCTTCTGTGATTTTCTTCTTTAGAGTAGTTTATATGATTTTTTTCAGCACTGAACTCAGGCTCACCAGTCTACAGTTTCCCGGATCACCCCAGGAATCCTTTTCAAATATCAGAATTACACTGACCACCTTGTATTCTTCAGGTACAATGACTGATATTGATGATTTGTTACAAATTACTAGCAATATATATGAAATTTCATGTATTAGTTCACTGAGCAACCTGGGGTATGCACCATCTGTTCTGGACAATTTGCTACTCTTCAGTTTCTTAATCTGGCCTATTACAACTTTCAGGCTGACCGTGACTTATTTCACTTCAACTGAATCATCACTTCTGAACAACTTCTCTTGATCAGGTATCTCCCCAACATTTTAGTTATATAAATATAGAAGAAAAGAATTTATTTAGTCTGTCCATGAATGCCCTTTAATTCTTCAGTCATCTAATGGTCCAACCTACTCCCTCACAGGATTTCTGCTTCAGATATATTTTTTAAAGTTTTTCTTATGAGTTTTTGCCTTTTTCGCCTGTTCTTTACAAATTCTCTTTGTCTTCTCAATATTTTTCATTTACCTTGCCAATAAGAACATAATAAATTGTCATAGTGGATCAGTCTGAGGATCCATAAAGTCCAGCATTTTGTTTCCAACAGTGGCCAATCCAGGTTACAAGTACCTGGCAATATTCAAACATTAAGCAGATCCCTTGCTACTAATGCCAGTAATAGCTGTGGCTTTTCTCTAAGTCAGCTTGATTAATAGCAGTCAATAGACTTTTTTCCTTCAGGAGCTTATCCAAACATTTTTAAACCCAGCTATACTAATTAGGGATGTGAATCTGCCTTCGGACGATTGAAAATATCGTCTATTATTTTCAAAATCGTCAGAAATCAGGGGCTCCTCAAAACGATAGGAAAACCCCACGATATTGATCGTGGGGGTTCTCTTATCGTTTTGGGGGAGGGCAGGAAAAATGGCACACAAAAATAAACCCTAAAGCCACCCCGACCCTTTAAAACTAATCCCTTAGCTTCCCCCACCCTCTCGACCCCCCCCCCCCCAAAAAAAACCAAACACTTTTTACAGGTACCTGGTGGTCCAGTGGGGGTCCTGGGAGTGATCTCCCGCTCCTGGGCCGTCCTCCCAGGCCGTTCACTGCCACTAATCAAAATGGCACCGATGGCCCTTTGCCCTTACCATTGGCCGGCCCCTGCCACATGGTAGGAGCACTGGATGGCACGCGCCATTTTTAAAGATGGTGCCGGCCATCCATATAGTTCGGGGCCCTCATTGGTTGCTATTCAAATCCAACTCCCCCCTTTCTACCTGAGATTGAAGTATTTACCCATTCTAGTATTCACATGATTTTAAACACTTCTATCATATCCCCCCTCAGTCATCTCTTCTCCAGGCTGAACAGTTCTAACCTCTTCAGTCTTTCCTCATAGGGGAACCATTCTATTCCCTTTATCATTTTGGTCACCCTTCTCTGCACCTTGTCCAAGTATATATTTTTTAGATGCAGCAACCAGAATTACACATAGTATTCAAGGTGGGGTCTCACCATGGAGTGATACAGAGGCATTATGACATTTTTTGTTTTATTCACCATTCCCTTCCTAATAATTCCTAACATTTTGTTTGCTTTTTTGACTACCACAGCAAACTGAGCTGACTATTTCAATGTGTTATCCACTATGATAATGTAACCGTTAGATAGGAGGCAGTAAAGAGGTCCAGACAACTGATCTGCAAAGAAAAACCTTTTATTGCCAGCAAGATGCAGCTAAGACAAAGGCTTAGAACAACTGCATGCCACTCCCCTAAAGGAGCAGAATTTTATACATTCTTTCTAAGTAGGCGTAACTTACAATCAGGCCATTGCATATGTCATTTGACAGACATAATATTGGACATTTTATAGCAGCGTTAATTATTACAGTACAAAAATGTAATTATAAAATGGTAGTGCGTTCCACTGCGTGTCAGTACGTAGTGCATTCCAGTGCGTGTCAGATATTAGTGCATTCAATATGGTGCGTTTCAATGCTGGCGTTGTTAATCAGAAGTTTTCAGTTTTTCTCACATTCAACGGTTGCGGTTGTTCATAGGAATCTGAGCTCCTACATATCCCCCCTTTGATACTTCAACTTTAGAAGGCGTAAGTATCATCTTATGAGGTAGCTGAAAAGACAAACAATTAGTACAACATTTATTGTTAAGGACCCTAATATTCTGTCAGGTTGTTTTCTTCACCGGGGTTGAGACGAGGGGTCCCTAGAGGAGCACCCCCCCCCCCCCCTTTGTATCCGGACTTGATCCTAACAAAAATGGTGGTCCTTGTTAAACTTAACTTTATTGTAAATTTAAAAGAAATCTTCATAATCTGAATCTGAGGGGAGTGTTGAAACTGAAGTATACTGATTCATCATCATAATATGAGCTGCTGCTCTTCGGTCAGCAATGGTTTCCATCATTGTACGTAAATATCTGAGAATAAAAGGAAGACATAAAGGGATTAAAATACAAGAGATTAAACATAATATTATAGGAATGAAGAGTTCCTTAAATCCTGGGATGGAAGATATCCAACTAGGCATTAAAATTTCATCTCCAGGAGTCTCTTCTCCAGTAGTCTTTGAATAGTAGAGTATTCCCAATACTCGCCTGCAAGGTTCCAGATCAGATCCCGGGTCGTCAAGAAAAGCCTTCTTTCCGGATCACCAATCCCAGAGGTCTCAGAAGATTTCCAGCAAAGAAGGAAAAGAAATAAACACATTATTTTTATTCTTCAGATATTATGTTCTTGTTCTATCAGTAATATATATTTCTGTGTAAAGTTAGCTTCAGTTTTTGGTAACGTTTCTCTTGAATTTTAGTTGTTGATCTCCAGTCTTGGAAACCTGCCAGTTATTGGAGGCAGGTTTAATTTGAGTCCAATGGATCCAGGATGGATCGAGTAGCACTAGACTATCTTCTAGCTCAGGAAGGTGGAGAGTAGCCAGGTTCAAATTTTTACTGTCTTGTATTTGAATTTCAGGTGTTTCACACAGTAAAGCCTGATATTTGATAAGACGTGAATTAGTCATCCATTTTGGTCCATGAGTTTCCAGTAGTCCTTGAATAGTATGAGGAGTTGTTACAACATTTATTGTCTGACCAAATGTTAATTTAACAGCTTCAGGCATGCGGCAGCAATGCTTTGAAGGCAACCAGGCCATCCTTTAGCAACTTTGTCCATTCCTTTTGACAAATATGCAACAGGTTGTTCCCACGATCCAAAAGTTTGAGTCAATACCCCAATGGCCATGCCTTTATTCTCATCTATAAACAGATGAAATGGTTTTGCTATATCAGGTAACCCTAGAACAGGATGTGAGATCAAGGCTTCTTTCAGTTGATGTAAATTCGTTAGTTCTTGTTTTTCCCACTTGAAGGGCTGGGATTCTGCTTCCTTGCCTCTTAGTTTATCATATAGTGGTTGAGCAATAAGAGCATAGTTAGCAATCCAAAGTCTCCTGCAACTCCGAGGAAAGCACGAAGTTCTTTCTTACAAGTGGGTACAGGTTGATCTCTTATAGAACTTGTACAAGAGATTCCAAGATGACGAGTGCCTTCTCTGATACGGAAGCCCACATATTCTACTTCCACTTCACAAATCTGTGCTTTCTTTTTGCTCGCATGATACCCCTTCGAGTACAAAGTCTTCAACAAGTGTAGGGTTGATACCGCACATTCATGGTATGTTTCCCTAAATATCAAGAGATCATCCACATATTGCACAACGGACCCATGTATGACCTGGTACATCTTCAGGTCCTTGGCCAATTGTTCTCCAAACAAAGTGGGTGAGTTTTTAAATCTTTGGTTTCTTTACTGGTAACAAGGAAGTATTCCAGGCAGATCGAATTCGTCTAAGGATACCTAAATCAAATAACTTTTGAAGATGTATCTGTATTGCTTGTCTTACTGCCTCCTATCTAACGGTTACATTTGGCGAGCCAGCCATGAGGTTCGGGGACCGCTATATTAGCCGCCCAGTTGGTCCGGTAGTTTGGTGGCGTGATCCCCCAGACTTACCTGGTGAGTGGCCACCGCTGAGTTCAGTGATCAGGTTTCTGAGGGGACCATTCCACGGAAATCTTCTGAGACCTCTGGGATTGGTGATCCGGAAAGAAGGCTTTTCTTGACGACCCGGGATCTGATCTGGAACCTTGCAGGCGAGTATTGGGAATTTTAGTCCAATCCCTTAACGGATCGAAGGGGGTCTTGATCAAACACCGCCAAGTGGCCAAGTAAGAACTAGGTTCTGAAACCCCACAGAGGCTTGGGAGGAATAGGTTTCTTGTTGTGTGAAAGAGAGTGAATGTCCTCGCAGTTCTAGGCCGGGCGACCGCGTTCTAGTCGAGGCGATTGTGATCCTATTGTGTCTGGCGGATACGGACCCCTTACCTGTCTGCTTTCCCTTCCCTTCTTTGTCTGTTTTCTATTCTAAAATGGGAGGGGGAGGTTCTACTCCATTAAAAACCATGACGGAACACTTTAGCGAAGTGTTTGATAAGCATAAATGCACAAAAGTAGGAATGATTCAGCGATGTGCATACAAGTGGCCGAGTTTAGGAGAATCCGTTAACTGGCCTTCAGAAGGAACTTTTGATTTTCAGATAGCTACAAAAGTTCAAAATATAGTAATTGTCGAAGGAAATCCATGATGTCCAGAAGACATACCATATATTGATGCCTGGATTACTGTAATTCTTGATCCACCGTCATGGGCTAAAAAGTTAGTGGAGGGAGCTGCTTTAACAATACCTACATCTATTTTTCTGGGTGGTAGCTTCTAAAATGAAACCATAAAAGGTGTGGTTATTTGGCACAAAACTAGCGGCAATAAAGAATTTTACCTTTCGCTGCCAGCAATGTGTCCGCAGCATCGGCCCCGGTGCCACCCCGACTCCTTCTCTTCAGGGCCGACTCCACCCCGAGCTAGCTATCACACGAGAAAAGGGACTTTTTGCATGTGATAGTGTTAGAGAATGACCCCCTTAGTAGCTTTATTTTAAAGCAGAATATCTAAACGTTTTGGTGTGAGTTAAGGTTCAGTTTTGTGTTGAGGATAATTCCTAAATTACGTACCTGATTGACTATATGTATTATTGTACAGTTGTCATGTTGAATGGAAGAGGGAATGCTTTCGAAGCATCATTTTATTTAGATGGACTGCAGTATAGTCCTATCACTATACTCTTCCCAACACACATGGGATTTCTACCCATAAAGATTTTAATGTGCATTTAGTCTCTTGCAGGATCTTTATCTTGTTGGGCTCTGTCATTCCAAACATAAAGTGCCACCCTGCCCCCAATTTGATACACCCTATCATTCTGGTATAATTTGTACCCTGGTATAGCACTGTCCCATTGGTTACCCTCTTTCCACCACTCTGAGATGCCAATTATCTATATCTCATCATTCACTACTATACACTTTAACTCTCCCATTTTACTTCTTAGTCTTCTGGCATTGGCATACAGAGATTTCAAAGTGTGGTTTCTTTTTATTTTATTTTTTATAAGTTTACACAAAATCACAAGAATCCTCTCATACAGAAAAAGGGAGAGTATTAAGTAAAAAGAAATAGCAATCAAAATCACATTAACAAATATATAATATTGAAATAGAGGGAGACAAGTGTAATAAAGTTATATTGCAAAGGAAAAAATTAAATAATATTCCTGGAAAACTCCACCATATAATTAAAGCACCTAAGCCCAAAAAGGGAGTACATCATGAATGTGACTCGAAATACTTGTAACTGTGTAGGTTCAAAAAATACATATTTAGAATCTGAGTAATAAACCAAACATTTACATGGATATCTCAATAAAAATGTGACTCCTCATGACAAAACTTCCGTTCTCATTTCAAGAAACATTTTTCTAAATAGCTGGGTAACCCTTGCCAAATCAGGGTAAATCCATATTTTCTGACATGAAACAAAGAAGAACTGTTATGGAGAAAAAAAATCTTAATACAGCATTATTATCAGATATAAAGGTAAATGACACCAGCAAAGTAGCTCATTGAGAACAGTATCCAAAGAAAGTTCTACGATATCAGATACATTTAAAGATAACTCCGTTTTTTGAACTCCAGATTGTCCCTGGTCTCGCTCATTCAAAGGTAAATACATTTTGGAAATAACCAATAGAGAATCCGTAGAAAAGCCCGGTACTTGAGTAAAATATGATTTAAACAAATCAAGAGGTGGAATCATTAACATAAGAAATTGAGAACCCGAAGATTTAGAATCTAGAAGGCATTTTCAAGCTTTTTTTTTTTTGCATGAACCAATTCCGCCTGAACTAAGCCTTGCTGTAATTTCTCAATAGCTGTTAAGCGAGTGTCAATCTCTTCCACTTTCTCACCAAAGTTAATTAGTCTTATCAGTAGATATTATTCATTGGTTCAGGTGTCCAAACCTATATTTGTTAGTGTAGTTATCGCTGACTCCAGGGAAACCAATGCAGTCCACAAAGAGTCTATTGTAATCATAGGAGGTTTTGTCAAGGGTTCTCTAGAAAATAAATGTACCTTTGAGCCAACATCTCTTGCTCATGATGAAACAACACCACCTTCCCCAACTCCAGAGGTGCCAGCCATGTCGATTAACTCTGAAGTCTGGCCAGAACCCTCAGCTAACACAGCTGGGGGCATCACCCCTCCTCCTCCTAGGGCCTCCATCTTGTGATCTTTTGCATTTCCCCACAGCTCTGGTCCAAATGTAAAAGTTGGGAAGATTATCCAAACGATAAGATGACAAAAAGGGGGGGGGGGGGGGGGAAGGTATAATAAGTGCGCTGGGACTCAACCTTGCTCCTTCAGCCAGCAACACCGATGCTCGCTCTACATCGGCAAGTGTGTGTTTTTTGTTTGTATTAACATCCTGCATTTCAGTTGATAGGGATAATTTGGAATCGTTTAGCTCAGGTAATTCTTTACTTATAGGTACATGGACTACTTTTGCTTTTATTGGAATCTCTGTTAGGATGCCCTCGCTCTCCAGTTTCATTAGTATCCTTCAAAGATACATTCCTCCGAACCATGCACTGCTGATTGTTGGCTTTCCCCCTTGTTCTAGTTTAAAAGCTGCTCTATTGTCTTTTTAAAGGTTAACACCAGCAGCCTGGTTCCACCTGGTTAAGGTAGAACTTTTCTTTTCAGAAAAGACTTGTGTATATGTAATATCCCCAGTTTATACGCAGAAGCAGATAATTTTTAAAGTATACATATATACCATGGTAAAATACTTGAAATCATCAGTTTGCTGATACCTTCACCGATTCATCAAATCCATCTCCAGTTCACCTATAAAACCCAGCAGTTCTCCCAAACCTCCCACCCAAAATTAGAGACAACAAACAAGTCATATTTCACTTGCACCAGTCAAGTGCAGGTGTAAAAGTACATAAGTTCAGTAATGCATAGGCATATATTATATATCTCTTAGAAAATAGCAACTATTGCATCTACTTCTGAATCCCATTCCAAAATGCCTCTAGCCTGCCCTTTTTTCTGCTAGTAAAATGTATATGCGAAATAGAGTGTACTTGCATATTTTCCATCAGGTAGATTTTAAAAGTGTTTGCTCGAACAAAAATGGCCCCATACACATGTGTGTGTGTGTGTGCTGTGCATGAGCAATGCAAATTTTAAGAATCCAGGAAGTACACGTGTACATACCTGTGTGCATGTCATGAATAAAGAGGCAGGACATGGGGCCAAGACTTACATGCATAACCCCTGAACTTAGCAATGCATACCATGTTACGAGAGAGGGGGGAGAGAGATCCTGTGTTAGAGAGACAATCTGACACTCTAAATATCTCCCACTGTAAGAGGGGTACTTTCAACTCAAGGTGGGTTTTGGGGGTGGCAGTGTTACATTAGTCTGCCTAGAGTGCAAGGTTCTGTAGACCCTTGTAATACCACCCCCCAAAAAACCCACGCTTTGAAAGTGCCCCTCTTACAGTGGGAGAGATATATATAGAGTATCAGTCTCTCTCATTCTCATTCTCTCTCTCTCTCTCTCTCATATTCTCTCATATGTGAGTATGCTTGGTAGGGATATTTTAAATGATATGCATGAACTTACACTTAATTTTATATAAGTGTGTATCTTTGCCCACGGGCCCAAAATATGTTTATGGGCACATGCGTGCTCCTTTGAAAAAATTACCTATATTTTTATAGAATAAGATATTCATGAGTACATGCTACTTTTGCACATATAAACTATTTTTACATGTGAAACTCCTTTTAAATTGCTCGCCTTAGGTAGAACAGTATAAGTGGGAGCAACTAGGCAGACGGGGTGGACCAAGTGGACTTTATCTGCTGTCATTTAGTATTTAGGGGGGACATTTTCAAGACTTATTGATCAGAGTAAATCAGCAGTTTAAAAGTTGCCCACCCTGTAAGCAGGTAAAAGTATGCAATAGGAATGTGAATCAGGAACCCGATTGTTCCCGTTTTGGGTTCGTCTGGCTGTGGGAAAAAACGGATCCCCATGTTTTTTTTTTCTGTGAAAAATCTGTTTTCGGGTTAGCGTGCACTAACCCAAAAAATGATTTTTATGAAAATTCAGGGGGAAAGTGATCGTTTCTTTTTTTATCCGATATATAACGAATTTAGAAATATTGTGCGATATTTCAATTCGTTATAAAAATGATTCACATCCCTAGTATGCAAGGTGGTCTAGCAGGGGTCTGCTCCCAGGCCTGTGGCTACCATTAGTCAAATTGGCACTAGCTGCCCTTTGCCCCTACCATGTGACAGGGGCTGTCCAATGGCACCGGTAGCCCCATCACATGATAGGGGAAAAGGGAGGCCAGCATCAATTTGACTAATGGCAGCCACTGGCCTGGGAGCGAGAGGATGTTCCCGGGCCCATGCTAGACCACCAGGGACAATTTGAGTCTGGGAGAGGTGCTTGGGAAGGTGGGTGTTACACTTGACAGCCGCAGAGCCCTGCAACCAGCTTTTCTTACCTCCCACTGCCCTGCGGCAGCAGGCCCAGGCTTTCTGGCAGGATAGGGGAACCACTGATGTAATGTAAGCCATCCCATCCTGGGACTGTGGGTGTCTCTTCCCTCTCTTCTGTGGCCAGGACACCGCTGACTGCCGCTCCCCTGTGGGCTCCTCCTAGGTGCTTGCGCACACCTCCTCCCGGGCCTTAAAGGGCCGGTGGTGGGAAAATGCTGCTGGCCCTCCTTGATGTCATCACAGCTCCAGCCTATATAAGGCTGCATCTGGCTCCCAGCAGATGGCTTGACAACAGGTCTCCTTGCTTCCTGCGAGTTCATGAGAGTTCCTGTCCTCTACACTTCTCTGTTTGATCTTGGCTTGACTTCAGACCGGACACTATGAGATACGCCGCCTGCTACTATCTCAGCCTGGGCACCGACTTGGTTCTGCGCAACCCTCAGACTCCAGCCTGCTGCAGAGGCCCCACGTAAGTCCAGCCGGCCCCGGTACCCAAGGGCTCAACCTGAGGGGAATGCAGGCTGGTAGTGGTGAAGCCCAGCAGGGTCTCTGCCACCCTCCTGCCTCACCAGCTGATGGAGGGGACCTGTGGGGGGGCCTCCCTACAAGTTGTGACAACTCCTCCTCAGCCCAAGGGTCCACAAGCAGAACAGTGGGCTAGGGTGGTCAGAGTACAATTGATTAATCAAGGGGAAGGGTTGGGGTGGGTTGTGGATGTGTGTGTGGTTTTTTGTTTTTTTTTAATGAAATGCAAAAAGAAAAAATCTAGAGTGGACCCGAAATGGTTCATTTCTGTAATAATCCCCAAAATGGAGCAACATTTTTGGAGGTACCACCCCTAATTTGTAGTACTTTCTCCTTATAAATTTCCTAGATGAAAACAATCCCGAGAGATCTTAACCTTTTTCTGTAGATACTTTTTTCCCCCCCTAAAAACCAACATGAATTCCCTCACCTACTAACGATATACTTTTCCTTTGAAAATTGTTGCAAAGTCTGCAGGTAGATGTATCTGCAGACTTTGCAGCTACTTTCATACTTTTGAAAATTGCCTCCTAAGGGTCCCTATGTCACATCTGAATGAGGGAGCCATATGTCATAAAATCTGCTGTAGACTAATTGAATGGGAGAGAAGAGAGTGTTGGTTGGGCTTGATTATTGTTGCCTTTTGATTTTAATGTGCTGATTTTTCTCATAATATGTTGTAACTTTTTTGTTTAAAATCCACTTTTTGTTGTCGAACAAGAAGGGAGAGAATCAAATTGAATACTATTAATAATAATGTGTTTAGATTATTCTCATACAAGTCCTATAAATCTTGCAAACAATCCCATTTTCTCCAGAAGCAGTGGGAGAAGGAAGCATATTTGAATGGAAAGGTCAAGGGAGGAAAATGGACTTATCTTCTCCCATGTCATGCTTCTTAATACTTAAGATGAGAAACGTGAATTAACTTTGAGGTACATGTTCTGTATTCGTAGTTTTGCTTGAAGTATTACTTTCAGCCCTAAGACTACAAGGCAGTTGTGGACTTGTGGGCAGTATCTATCCATGCTGACAGAGACCTGCTACAAACGGAGAACAGCGATGTGAACAGTGGCAAAACAATGAGAATTAAAGAAGATTGTAAGAATGAAATAAATCAATCTTTCCTTTTTTTTTCTACTGCTCACATGCTGTTTTCAGTTTTGTGTAGTTAGCTGGCCTGTCTTTTTTTTATTCTCAAATTGAATGAGAGCAGTTGATAAGATGGAGTCTATACTGAGACACAATCTGTTGGAACAAATCGTGCCTCCTGGTTCTGAAATATGGAATTGGTTATAGGGCATTTCCGTGGCACATATCTGGGTCCTTTTTCTTATGCTGGCATGCATGTTGATGACAAATCTGATTAATTCATGTCTAAATTTGCCTTCTGAGCACTATTTGAATTTGACAAATATAATTTGTAAGTTGCCATCTGTGAAATGAGATTATTAAGAGCAATAAAGCTTCAGGAGAGGAACAGCAAGCCTGAGAGCAATGTATCTTGATTCCAAGAAAGAAGTGCTTGCAATCGACAGGATTTGCTCAAGGGCCTTGTAATTGTTTAAGGTGGTAAGGCTGTTGCCAATGAATGGAAGTAGGACTGTGCAGAAATATACTGACACCGGATTATGATTTGAGCTGTTAAACTAATTAGCTGATTAATAGGTCATATTTTAGCAGTTTACATCTATATGGCCCATTTTTTTACTGCCTGGTTTTAATTTAGAAGAATAAATGTATGTGTGGAGTCCAATTATATTTGGAAGGAACAAGTGTCTTGTTTTGCAGAGCATATTGGATATTATGGTTTTTAAAGTACCTCCCGAATAGCCGCGGGTGCCCCAGTGGAACACAAGCTCAGCTCTGATTTTGGAGACAAAATGGGGATTGGATTAGGTGATTAGAAATATCCATTCCAGTTTGAGATTTTTAAGCCATTCCTAGCCTGCTCAGAGAATTCAAACTTTGGTCTTTGACCAGCCAAGCATTTTTTAAAATATTTTTCCCAGAAAATTCAGAATGACTGAAAAGGGGAGGATGGAGAGTGTTTCAGTGTCTGAGGTGAGCGCTGATATAATTGGCGTGGGTGCTGTTTTTGGGGCAGACTGCACATCAAAGCACCAGCATTAATGTTACAGCTACACGGCATTTAGAAATTCTTCTATTTAGATGTTTTGCAGGACAGTTCCAAAGCAGATTAACCGAGAACTACTTAAACCTGCACGTTTTCTGCTGGAGGTTGATGGATTGCTGGAACATTTTTGCAGCCCGTGTCTTGTAACCTCCCATGTCTTTGTCTGACCAAATGCCACAATCCAGAGATCATAAGCTTAATTGTGCCTGTGGGCTTAGTATGCCCTTAACTGTAGATCACAACTGTTATGTCAACCTTTTTGTCCCTCCACCTTCCACCCACAAACAGTATCCCTAGAACTTCACCCCATCATTTCTCATACACCAAGAACCAAACCCTAAGTAATCTAGCCCCTGAAACCCCCAGTGGGAAAACCTTTGGAACTGGTTAGGTGAGCCTCCCCCAATCACAGCCACCTACCTCCAAATACTCCTCCCCTGTCCTAAAAAAGCTCCCAACTCCTTGACCCTTTGTCAGTTAAATGCCACTAGCATCAACTCAAAGACAGAGACACATAACCACAATAACTGCGAATAAGAAATAACATTTGAGCTGTTTAAACCATGCAATATTCCAAAAGTCATGAACCTGCAGCAATTTTATAATAGCGTACAACTTAATGTCTCTTGCATAAACTTTGCAGAATATGGAACAAAGATAATAAAAACAAGGCCGGCAGTGGTGCTTCCAGCTCACCCACAGCAGTAGGGCAACCAAGGTAAACAATTATGCCTAGCTGAGAAACACTTCTCTGCCAGTCTGCTCTGGATTTAAAAAGAGGAAAAATCTACAACCTATAGTATTTGACCAAGGATATCGCTGACAAACTGCCACCTCTTCCAACCACATCTCTGATAAGTAACTGCACATGCATGGGGCTCGTAGATCAAGGAAAACCACAAAAAGTACAGTGGATCATAACAGCTAGAAGATGGTACCAAAAAGCAAAACTAAATAAAGAGTCCACATAAGACAATAGAAAAAAAATCAGTGTGGCTATCAGTGTATGCAGGCCAAGCCCTCAAGGTAGAGGCCCAGTTTCACTCCCGCTCATTGGCAGAGATTGCACAGCCCTCTTGTGCATGGACGAGCACTATTAGTCCTCCATGCAGATGGACCACACAACTTGCAAAACTTTTTCCACTGATATGTCACTAAAAGGAACCAACTTACAATTCACCTGCAGCTGCAATTTGGCCGGGTACATCATTGCATACTTATAGTTTTTTCTGGAGCTCCCACTTCACACTGGTGAAGGCAACTCTTTCCCGCTGCAGCACCACCACCAAGAACTCTTGAGAGATCATTATACGCTAGCTCACCTGCCTCTTCTGCTG
The DNA here is from genome assembly GCF_901001135.1 of Rhinatrema bivittatum. Taxonomy (NCBI): domain Eukaryota; kingdom Metazoa; phylum Chordata; class Amphibia; order Gymnophiona; family Rhinatrematidae; genus Rhinatrema; species Rhinatrema bivittatum. Next base: position 7,121,865 of record NC_042624.1, on the reverse strand, counting down.
CATTGAAAATGAGCTTCTTTTGAAAAGGTGCAGATTTATAGTCACAGCACGTGAGCAAACCTGCAGGTCCAGAAGGAAAAGCAGGTGTACGATGAGCTTGCTCAATCCTTATTTCACCACTTTTGACTGGCAGCTGCAGCAACTCGGGAAGCCATTTTGAGAAGAACTGCACAATGTCTCGGCCCTCAGCTTTCTTGGGCCAAGGCATGGTGCACAATGCCGATCTATTTTAAAGATCATCAATATTTTCAAAAGCTGAGGTAAGATTTCTGTCCATCTTGTCAATTTTAACCAACAGGGAGGTCTGCACCATCTCCCGATCCATAACATTAGTGTTTATTTCCTCCAAATGCTCTGTGTTCACCTGCATGACTGCACCAATTGTGCTACTTTATTGACAATAGTTTTGAGGTGACAGTCAAGTTTAGCTTATATTTTCTCGGCAAAGATTTCCATCAGAGACCATATATAATCAGGTCTTGCTCAGCCCCGGGTACTTCCATGCAGGATTCCTCTGCTTCAGAAGTAGAGCCTTCAGTTTGGTCTACTGACAAGGTCTCAGTCGCTTTGCTCTGCTTTTTGCTAAGTTTATCTCTGCAGTTTGCCTATATAGATAGTATAGAATGTTTACTAACTTCTTTAACTGCAGACATTGTACTTTATGTATTCTGCAAACCACTGCAAGCAAAGATTAAGACAGATGGGGATGGTAGGACCACCCGCTAGCAACCACCTTGCTCAGAGCAAAACCTGAAGTTTGTATCCAGAATTTGAGGAACAGTGAACCGCTGGGAACGAAATGATTAGCAAAACTGTATAGCAATATTCACAATACATGCACTATCCTAAACATTTGGTGCCGGTTTACGGTACATGCTTTTACCAAGCCAAGGAAATCTTTTGATGATACATTGCTAGCAACCCATTTATCTTATAATAGACTGGGTCCAGCCATGGAAGTAGTGGTGGTTCCTGAACAGGCAGGCTTCTGCATGGGCCACTGTTGCTCCAAGTAGGTTCTGTCATTGACTATTCATATTCAGGTTAGATAGGCCTGAGGATGGAAGTCACTTTTGTGGATATCTTTCACCTGTGATTACAGTGTGGTACACAAAAATTTGCTGAAACACTTTAAAATTAACCATTGTACAAATATCTTGCAATTAGCTAATTGTATAATAAGTAATCAACAGTTCCAAGTGTAAAATGTGTTATCTATGGAGTAATTACAAAAGAATCCCACAAGAACCAGATTTTTGATCTACAATATATAGCTTTATGCATATGCAGTCAGCATGACCTTAACGTTCCAGGCCAAACGTATCAAGACATTGAACAGTCACCAAAGAGCTGCTTTTGGAAGCCTACTTTAAAAACATGGCAGCTCTACTTAAATGCTACTAAGACTTTTTTCAATGTTTTATTTGAACAACTTAAAGGCCAGGTAAGAACTTCACCTCCATTTCCATTGTTAGTATATTTATCCCTGATACAGAGTCAAAATATCTAGGTATTAGTCTTTACCAAATGCTAACTATAAACAGAATATCCGAGTCAAGGTAAAACAAAAATCCATTTTGTTTAAAAGTTGGCCAGTCCTTCCAGGGGCAGTAGAGTCAAGATTCTTTACACTACGTCATTTGCCCTGGTCTAGCAGTACAGTATTCCCTGCTCTCCTTGGCTGAGAGAACCCTACAAACATTGCAGATAATGCAGTTTTGGGCAGCTATGAGAATCATTTCTGGAATGCAGAGTTTAATACGTCTTGAATGTCTTCCGGTGTTAACCCATATTGAACCTCCTGATGTCCACAAGGAAAATAACCTTCCCAAACAATACAAGTAAGTGAAGGTTAAAGAAACAATTGCACTTACACAAGATTTTCAAAATCTTCCATGTAATCATATAAAATCTCAAAGCATATTTTGAACTATACAAATGGAAGCCAGTCCTATATCTTGATGGTGCAAACATAGCAGACTTTAAATATTAACAATAGCAACTTGATATTAGAACAAAATATTGACATTTCTGGCTTTACTATCACCTCGGAAACTTAAATAACCTTAAATCATCTGAAGACGGGCCAGGGAAGTTGTGGTTGGTTCCCTCCATGTGGAACGTGAGAAGCAGCCCAAACTATGAATCTGGCCATCATAATCAGACTGTTGCTCACTTGTTGAACTTATCTTAAGCATCTCATTCCTGGTGGGATCTCAACCATCATCAGTACAGCCTCATCTGAAAACCTAAAATGGATTAAAAATCTTTTTTTCCTGTTTATATAAAGAAAAAGAAGTTGCAGACTGGGCATTGCTTAAGGGCGTGGCACTCTTGGCACTATGTATAGCTAACTTTCTTTTGCACGCCTTGTCAGTTATTGACGCACCCTCTTTTCTCAGTTACCCCCACAAGCTATCATAGTACCTCCTTTCTTCTGCCTCACATGACTTCCAGAATCCCTCCCTGAACAGTAAAGAACTAAATATTGATCAGAGGCCACCAATTAACAATACCTAGCGCTGTCTTTCCATGCGACCACATAGCCTGCACTCCTGAGCTGCATGACGTATGGTGACTGGGCCATCTCTCACTAATTTCACAGGCATTGCTTTACAGGTGCAAGGATCACTATTTCTCAGAAATCCTTAATTAAACTGTAACCTTAGAAAATAGCAACCTCACTGTCTAGATGAACTTGGGCTCTTTCTGTTTCTTACTTTGACACTCTGTGTTACTGAACTGTAATAAACTGCACTGCAAACCAGTGGCACAGTTTGGGAAGTTTTGAGCTGTTGCCTGTTAAGATCTTTTGCTGCAAGGAATAATGTGACTAATAGTGCAATATAAATGACTGAGGAGAATAGCCACATTTGTACAAGCTGTTACATGCTAATTAAATGGTCCGGGGAACGAACAATAATTTGCTTAGGTTTAGAAGGGTTTAAGTCTAATGAACTGTGATTTAGAAAATACAGTATGCAAAAGAAAATTAGCAATTTAATTAGCTTAGAATTATATTGTGCTGAGAACTTCTGGTATATTCAATAACAGCAGTTTTCTAAAGGAAAGATTAGCCTTTGAAAATCAGTGCAAAGTTTATCGATACAAAGCAGCTGCAAACTGCCCAGGCACATGCCCATTGTGGGCAGTTCTGATTTTTGCCTCCTAAATTGGTTGACTGCTGAGTGTCTCTGGCTACCACTACCCAACTGTGACTTCTGAGACCACCTTGGACTAGAAAAAGCCCAGGGCAGACAAATTTCTTGAAGTGAGAAGAAACATTCCTGGGAGTGAAGCTGGGAAAGAACTTGTATTTAAATGCAGAATTTTTAATTTTCAGAAGTGTGTGTGTGTGTGTATATGTGTGTGTATATATATTTATTTTTTTCATAGGGAGAAATAACTGCATAAGATAGCAGGTATAAATGTGTATGGATAGTTGTTGGTTTGCAATCATTTTCAACAGGAATCTATGTGGGCAGAATCGAAATTATGGCAAAGTCCTTGGGTAAAATGTACTCATGGACTCTGCATCCATGCAGGCAGACAGAAAAATGCTCATTTTCAGGGCAACTTTCAAAGCCATCTCCCTGAGTCAAACAGTGCTTTACCCATGGAAATTATGAACCTAGTGCCACTGCAGGTACAATGTCACTCATGCTGAAAGGACGCCGTCCTAGGTGCAGGGTTGAGGAGGAACATGCAAGTATCCACCCAACGTTTTCTGGAAAAAAAGAAACAACTACACAAAAAGGAAGTGCAAAGTGATGCGGCTACATTTTTTCAAAGGGAAAGCTTCTCATTTGAAAAATGGTGCAAACTTCACAGGTAAAAATTGCCTGCCTAGTTGGCTTTGAAAATTGACCTCTAGGCCTTTAAACCACTTTTGGAAACCATGCGTGCCATATTTATAAATGAATCCTATATGAAATATAACCTGTTATATAGGGGTGTTTGTAAGACTCTGTAAGTCTTATCTTTAACAAGATTATATGCCAGTTATTAAACAGTGATATTAATTAGAATGTTAATTGGCATATAATTATCATACTAGAACAACCTTGTTTAGCAACAGTTACATTCCATAAAATGTGACTGCATCAATCAGAATTGAATTACCCTTTAATTGGTAACTAATTGAGTAAATTAAATGGCAGGTAAGCTTTTGTGGTGCTAATCAAACCTAGGCAAGTGTTCTCTTAACAATCTTCAATTAATTCACAAGTTCATGAATAAACTAAATTAAATGCTCATTTCAGAAACTGTCTAGTTTTTTTCATGAAAGCACCGAATCACTGCCTCAGAACTTATCTTCTGGTGATAAGCACCCTGATGGCTATTTGTTCTCTTGTATTTTATGTTCTTTATTTGTTTGTTGTGTTAATGCCTTTTATTATGTGTTCTATAACATGTCCCGTACCTTGGAAGGAGCGGGCTACAAGTAATTTTACATGAATCAATAAAATAAATACTTCTCCGCCAAATTCTCTTGTGTAGAAAAAGCAGGAAACTACTGCAAGTTTGCCTGAGGGATCACAGTGAAAAAAAAGAGTACCTGACGTCATCCCTACTCATTGTAGTGTCAGCTAAGTAATAATCTGTTTGGTGTCCCCTTCCCCTACAGATGGCACTGTTTTCTATTGGAATAGACTTAGTTTTTGGGTACTTGCCAGGTTCTTATGGCCTGGATGGGCCACTGTTGGAAACAGGATGCTGGGCTTGATGGACCCTTGGTCTGACCCAGTATGGCATTTTCTTATGTTCTTATATTTCTTATTCAATATGAAAGAAAAAAGCCAGCACTTAAGTGAGAAATTCAAGCAACCAAAAGATCACTTAGTAAATCTCAAATAGACGAAAAAGGTCACCAAATGTTATATACAAACATTAATATGAAGTATAATTTATGCAACATGTTACATTCTCTCTAAATCATCTTAAATGTAAGGTAATGGCGGGGATATGATCATAGTCAACAACAGTCTACCCATTAGACAATACTAGATTTCATCATTGCATCTCCTTCCTACCAAACCAATTGGGTTTTTTTTGTTTAATTTTAAATAGAATGCATTTAAAACATGAATTATTTCTGTATTCAGCATATTTTTTTGCATATCTGATGTCTTCTATGAAAATGGAGAAAACACCACAGTAGTAAAGAGTCGCAAAACCAATTATAGCAAACCCTTCATGAGATCTCTTATATAATGTGGCTTATTTTTTCTGCATAATTAACCTTTGGTGTGAATTCTCCATACAGACACCTTCTTCCGCTACTAACTTTGCTTAGCTCATGGGAGCTATTATCGGCTTTGCAAATGGCCTGATCAATGGCAGCTTTCCTGCCGCCATAGTCTTGTCCTGGTAAGAAGCTAGTGCTTGATTATACAACATAAGAGCATTCTCAGAGTGACTCGTGCCAAAGTCATTCAATGAAATGCAACTGGGCCTTAGACTTAACTACTGGGGAATATCAAGAGACACCAGACCCTTCTGGCACTCGCAGCCCTCAAGGGAGCAACTGTATCTACAGCCTGTTGTAGTGAGTGATACCAAAAATCAGTTGCAGCTTCAACATTAACCCAAGTCAGCCGGGTAGTGAAGTGCAGATCAGGGTCAACTGGGTCATGTTTAAATTGAATAGAAAATAAACGATTGTTGCATAGACCATATCATTTCAAAGTGATCAAACATTGATTAGTCCAGGGCAGCTTTTGTATATTGAGACTTGCAGCAAGGGAAGGATCAAGTCTCTGGCTAAGAAAATTGAAATCAAATGTGTGTCCTATTTGGTGTGTGGAGCAGTGTACAAATTGTTCCCAACCATAGACGGATATAGCTGCCAAAAAATCAGCAGAGGTGGGAAACAAAGGACAAACAGCAACATGAAAATTAAAATCCATAAGCGCCATTCTAATTTCCATAATGACTTTCATAACAGGGGAGTAATTGGTTGACAGGATCCCAGGGGCCAGTAATAAAAACAAATCCAGGAAGAAATAAGCTGAGTCAGACACCATTGTTGAAGGGGATATGTCAGAAGCTGGAGTATTGTAGCTCCTGTGGTGGTGTTGTTGTTGGGGACGTGACAGGAGGGAAGTAAGCTGAGTCAGATCCCATTGTTGTGGAAGGGGACTTACCAGGAGGAATTAGGAGGCCTGAATCCCCAGTGTTGTTGGGGGAAGTGTCAGTAGGATGTAAGCAGAGTTAGACCCCATTGTTGCTGTTGGGGGACATGTCAAGAGGAAGCAAAAACATTGAAGTCCCAGAGTTGTTGTTGGGGGTGGGGGGGGGATGTGTTTAGGATGAAGCAGGAGAATTGAAGCCCCAGTGTTGTTGGGGACATGTCAGGAGGAAATAAGCTGAGTCAGACCTCATTGTGTTTGAAAGGGACATATCAGGAGGTTTGAAGACCCCATGTTGATGTTGTAGATGTGTCAGGAGAAAGTAAGCTGAATAATTCCTCATTTACTATGAGATCAAGTCAGGAGGCAGCAGGGTCTATCAGGCCCCAGTTTTGTGGATGGGGACAAGTTGGGGGCAGAAAGCTTGGTCATACTCCACTGATAGACTCTCTAACAGGGCAAAGCAGGTGGCTTTTGTCAGTGTATGTTCACCCCTGTGATTTTGGTAAAGGAAGGCAGGCAGACTGTGTCATTGCATGCTGGCCACTATGATGTTTCTGGAGGAAGGAGTGTGGCCCACCTAGCAGTGCTTGGGACACAGCAGGACTCAGCATTGGTGTGCGGAGGCCCTTGGATTGGCTTTTCAGGCCAGAGAGGCAGCAGCAACTGGTGGACTTGGGGTCATAAGACTCAGCAATGCATGTATTCCAGCTCTGGATCTGGCTTTTCAGGTCTGGGCGGCAGCAGCAGCAATGCTTTTGTTGAAGTGTGACCCGACTGAAGGGGTTTGGGACACAGCAGGCAGATGCAATCAGTCAGTCATTGGATGTTGCTGGATGCTGAATGTGGGCCCCTTTACTGTCATTGAGGCACGGCAGGCAGGCCTAGCAGTCGGATACAGGACCTTCATCTTCCTTTCATTCATCTTGCTAATGTCATGAAAAATCTTGAAAGCCAAACAAGGGTAGATTAATTTTAAGAAACACTAGCTTCTCCTTCAAGTGTGGTGACAGCCTGGAGCCATGTGAGCTTATGATGTCTCCTGTCATAGAAAACACTCTTTCACTGGGGTCACTTGTGTTGGTGAGCAAGAGAGAGAGTGCTGAGCCACTCTCACTCTGTCTGGCCAGATGCTGGACTTGTGGGAGCAATATGCCAGCACATCTGGCATATTGCCAGATGTGCTGGCATATTGATTGTCTCTGCATGATAGTGTCTCTGCATAATAGTGTGTCACTGAAATTTGAGCTGCTGCCTTCTTTGTGTATCTTTTCCCATCTGTTTTCACAATCACCTGGGACAGGATTCTTTCCATTTTACTGTGCTGGAGGGAGTGCTAGATGGCGATGACAGGACGCTTCACTGACCTGAGCAAAGATAGCATTTCCTCCTGTGCTACATCCCTCTTCTACCTCAATCTCTGGTCCTCTAGTTGACAGACTTCCTCTGTCAGCAAGCTCTTCATGTCTTTTAGATTGCTGGCTTGCAGTGCAAGTCTCCCATTCACATGTGGATCACATAATGTAGCGAACATCTATGTTCTTGGGGGGGCCTCCTGACCTCCCCAAGCTGGCCAAAAGTTCCGTTTGTGTCCAACGAGGGGTCCGGGAGCGGAACCGCGGTGGACCACGTGACGGCCGCGTCACTCCGTGACGCGGACGTCACGTGCTCCTCGCAAAGGAATAGAGGAATGGCTTCCTGACTCCCCGCTGGACCACCAGGGAGTTTTGGTAAGTCTTGGGGGGGATTAAGGAGGGTGAGGGGTTTAAATTTTTATTTAGGGAACCGGTGCACGTATGGACATAGACTCAACTTATGGAATTCTCCATATGTCCATATTGACCGAAATTGACCCCCCCCTTTTCGACTTATGGACTTATGAACATAAACCTTTTTGTCTGCACATCCCTACCAATTACCTTCAAAAAAAGACTCAAGACTTGGCTCTTCACCCTAGCCTATGCCTAATACAGACGTAATCATTCCTACATACCTGTTGCACAACCATAGACTTAATCTCATAATATTCTAGTCTCATTTAATCGCCTGTTACATGTATTGACTACCTATTTATACTAACTCTGTTACTTAAGGATTTTAAGTCATTACGAATTCATTGTTTATATCCCAGTTCTTATCTCCTGTTCTTTGTAAGACTCTCGTCAGTCATTTCATCTGTTGTCTGTAAACCAAAGTGCTTAGTGATTGTATCTCTAGAACCTCGGTATATAAAAAATGTTAAATCTCCAAAAGTAGTTCTTGTGGCACTCAGAACCTCTGTGGCATCCCTAAGGGGCTTCAGGATTTTCACAAGTTATCTCATGACTGACAAATCACAATGCCATGGGCAGAGCACACACTTAGCTCCATTTCCCAAGACAGATGATGCAGGGGTGTATGCAGTTTCACCAGCTTCTGCAGCATCATGTAGGCTGAATTTCAATGAGTACCCATATCTATAATGAGACACTTATGAGGCATCTCTAATTCCTCCAGCTTTTCATGGAGAAGGTCCCCACCTTTCCACTTTGGAAGTGCCTAGATATTAATAGCCTAGGGGTTAGAGCAGTGGACTATGAACCAGTAGACCAGGGTTCAAGTCCAGCTGTTGCTCCTTGTGACCTTGGGCAAGTCACTTTGCCCTCCATTGCCTCAGGTACAAAAACTTAGATTGTAAGCTCTCTGGGGATAGGGAAATACCTACAGTACCTGAATGTAAACCGGTGTAATGTCTCGATTTGAGATCAAATGTCAGTATATAAATATTTTCTAGACTTTTCTAGTAAACCATGCAGGTACACATGCTCTGGGTCCAAGGACCCCAACCCCAAGGCCTCCCTCACTGCTATGTTTAGGGTTTCAGCAAAGCATTGTACACCCTTCTCCCCTATATAATACTGCCTTTACCATATTAGAGCCATTGTCAGTGATAAATAACCCTACATTAAGAATTCTGGCTCCCTGATCCAGCTGCCAGCTATACAGCATTTGTCTAATAGCTGCTAAAATATAGCCTGGGAACTGTCCTCCAGGTGAGTGTGCAGCAAAGCCCGCCTGCATCCTGTAGCTCCAGCCCCTTGGAGCTGCTGCCTGCCCCTATCTCAGCCAGGTCTAACCAATGTGATGTCAGAGAGAGGGAGAAGTGTGAGGCATTTGTGGATGTCACTTCTGAAATGCACCCTGCTCCCCTCTGCCTTTGCCAACAGTACCTGCAGATACCTTCAGCAATGCTTGTACAAACTCTGCATTGCTAAAAGTGATCCTGTAAGGCATTTTTATAATTTGACACTAAGAGCTGCAGCAAACACATGAGAGCCACATTCTTCACTACCTGCAAGGGCTGATCATGTAAAGCAATCATCTCACCAATAGTTCTAGTCACCATTTTGGATGCTATTTGCTTCTTTCCCTGTGACATGCCACCGAACACCACCCCATTTCCTCCATCATGAGCTGTTGCTTCTTAGGTATAGCTGGTGACTGCTGCTGCCAGCCTTCCACCTGATGGGTAGAAGGAGCAGAAGGCTTGGAAGCGTCCTCTTTACAAATAATAGTGTCCTCTGGCTTGCAGAAAGGACACCCTGACTACTGCTAATACCATCCCCAGATGCATATTGAAGGGAATGCTGCTTTTTCGGGTGATGTTCCATCCCAAAAATGCTTAAGTGGTCAAGTTGCTTCCCTCAGCTTATGTCCTTGGTGCAATAGTTACAACATGCAAAGTGTGAGTCCTCCATGATCTGAAAATGGTTCCAAACCACAGATTTCTATCATGATCCCTTGCCTCTTGTTTCCTTGGGGGTGGATGATGCTGCTGGCACTGAAGTGGCAGTGGAGACAGATAGAGCCTGAGAAACTGGGGCAGAGGATTCACCCATCCTCTCTTCCTGCACTGTCAGTGGGGCCTGCTCTCCCTCACCCGCATCATTCCTGCTTCTCTCTCTCCTCTTTCAGAGAAGTGAAAGCTGGCCCAGTACTAACTAAATCTCCCAATACTGGTTCTTCTGCTAACATCTCTCCCATATCTTCTACATGAAAACCTTTAAAGAGGAACTCTGATTCAGAGGATGAGGATGATAAAACTGCTTTTATGGCCTCTGCTGCACTAAGGGATTGCAATGCTGGTGCTTTAGTTTTCACCACTTGTACTTGTACTTCTAAGGAAACTGGTGGTTATACTCTGTGGCTGCTACTGGTGCCTGCCCTTTCCCTCTTCTCTGACACAACAGGATCTGGCTGAGACACTGATGAAACTGGCATATCCTCCCCAAATTTCAATTCCTTGTGGCTTGATATGCCTGCCTCTCCTGCTGACATTTTGGATTTGAAAAAATCCCTCTTTATTTTGGTTGGGGAACTCACTTTTGTCTTGCTAAGAAATTCCCTTCCAACAACTGTGGGCTTCCCGTGTCCTCTGTTACCTGTGCTGACATAATGGGATTTTTATCTGCTGCAGTCCTGGAGAAAAGAAGTTTAATCTTTATTTCTTTAAATGAAATGGATGTGGTGTGTGACACACTAACTCTACTATGATTAGTGATCCCTCTGTGTGTAACACTAAACAATACACAGAGAGAATACACTGCATGAGAACTACTTTAGTATTTTGCTTTGGATTAGTGCCCTGCATGCATATGTACACACACACACATGCACAAAGCAAAGATGGTATAATGTTCTAATATGTATGTGAGTACGCAGCAGTACACTGGTAATAAATGCAGTAACAAATTAAATTAATCCACAAAGTGACTTGCACAGACTGCTCTCTCTGTGCCTGGGTCTGTGTACACACACAGACCCAGACTCAGAGTTAAAACAGCCTCTCTATCTTGGGTACTATGGTACAGATAGTAGTGCTGGCACTATACTTGTTCACACAGCAACAGGATTAAAATTTAATAAATCAATGCAAGCACAGCCATTGCCAGGAAGCAGCCTCACCTTCCCCAGGAAGGGAGAAGGGGATGATCGAAAAGACTATCCTTCCTCTAGGTCAGTGACAGTGAGATGTTAAAACAAAATTGTAATTTTATGCAAATTAAATCAGTGTGACAGCAGCTAAAAGGATTAGAAAAGATGGAATGTTTCTCATGTTGAACAAAAGACTGTAGTGAAATATAGAATTCACACACAACAGCAAAGCACTGATTCCTGTTTTAGCAAATTGTACATAGCTTCCAAAAAGCTAGCACAATCAAATGTCAATGTGTGCTCACAATTTGCAAACTGTGCATTCATTTTCCAAAATGAATGACACCCAAATTTTCTGAATTTTTGGAATGAATTGAGTTTCAGTTTGATTACAGCAAACAACCAGAAATTGACTCATTTGGATCAATTTAATTTTTGGATCATCTAAATGCACATTCCTACTATTTTTGTGTATTATCTGCAGCATCATTTATCACTTCTTATTCTATGAGTGTCTTGTTTAGGTTCTAATATAGTCTATTTGTATGTAAAAAAACAATTTATGGTCCTAAAACAGCAGTAAACAGAGAGACCTACTTACCACTAGAATTGCTATTGCATGTGATATATGGTAAAAATTATTCACGGATATACTATCAATAGGAGACTAATATAACCAACAATTTGCAAAATTCAACATCCTGACAATTATGGGTGGTTTCCCAGTGTGAATGCACATGCGTCACTTGTAACAGGGTGCCCTTGTACCTGCCAGGTCAATGCCACTGTAACACATATGGCTAGGAAGGGATCATTCCATGAGAGTGCCACGGTATCAAAGTATGGAGCCAACTGCATTGATGGTGTGACTGACGCATGATTAAACCATATTCCTCCTTGGCATGGACTGATGAAAGGGAATCTCATGGTTATCTGCCACAGGCCTGTTGATGTCATCTGCCTGTGCCAATCATGACGACAGATTGGCTGGGGGACTGGCATGCAGGGGATGGGGGGCCAGTGGTAGGTTTAAATTCTTCTAGCTCCTGTAGCCCTCCTCTCTCTGTTTCTTGTTCATCAGGACTCAAGGTTTCCCTCCCAGCCCACTTTTCCTTTTGGTTGAAGCTAAAATTGATTGTTTTAAAGACATGCATGTTGATTAGTTACCCCTGTCATGCCAGGGATGCTCAAGCACTAGCATTGGGAAGAAAGAGGAATCAGCTTGAGGAAGGGCTAGAAGGCTCCAATGAAGGTGTGGCTAGGGTCACGGCCTTTAAACATGGAACAATGACCCATTGTATGACAGTAGATGGGTCTAGAGGTTAGACTAACATGACACCCAGTGGGTCTAGAGTCAATAGCTGGAGAAGAGGCCGGCAGGCTTGCTGCACGATGACCTGCCCAGTTTGGCCTTTTCTGTGACAGTGTGCATCTTGCAGGGCCTATAGGTTGAGCCAGGAAGACACCTGGAGGCTCTGCTACCAACAATTGGAGGTGAGGCCGGCAGACTTGCTGTGTGATGGCCGGATAGGATGGGTCCCATTGGGTAACAACATAAATCTTGCAAAACCCCTCCAGAGACAGGGGCCATGGGCGACCAGAAAGAAGTGGTTGCTAAAAGACCCGATGGCATCTCCCAGGGCTTCTTCAGGGAGATGTTATGCTCTAAGCACCTTGATTAGATTTTTCTTGTCAAGTATCTAATAAATGGCTGCAGCTATTTGTATCCAAATGTTGGGTCACAATTCTTTTATTTATATGGGTTGAGGTGGAGATTGACTGAATAGGATATCATGCATGCCCAATTTATATATGTATTTATTTAAAACACTTCTACACCACTACTCACAATAATATCACAGTGGATTCCAGTATAAAATCTCATACATAGCATTTAAAATACTTTTTTCTTGGTCTGAACTCCATTCATACTCAATGCAAAAATATTCCCCTTTTCCTGGGACTTCCTGCTGGACACCCACTTCCAAATTCAATAGAAGCAACACAAGCTGCCTTATAGAAAGGAGGTACATGTTTGATATTTCTGCCTATAGTGATATTTTAAATGACATTTAATTATCCACTATTATTTCTTAATGCCCATTTCATTCCACTCAATCTTTTCCGGAAAAGAGTAAGACGGGAACATGGCCTTAGGGTTAGCTACTGAGACACACCAGTATCCTAGCTTAGATTTTTTTTTCCATTGCTTTAAGGCTGCAATTTTCATAATATTCTCTCCAATTATTTTAATCTTCAGATAAATTGCAAGCTTTGTGAGACAAGGGACTTTCAATCTTTATCTTCTATGAATTTACACACTGCTGTATATGATTAGGGTACTTAAAATATCTAATATATGTTAAATATGTACTTACTGTATATATTCATCTGCTTAACCAGACTCCTTTTTATCTGCCTCTGTGCTTACTAAAAACTGTTGTGTTCGGCTTTTATCCTCTGCTTTGCCACTGTACATTACATTTGAGAAAATAGTTTTGATGAAAGTCATAAAAGTCTTGCAGGTGTAACATTGCTGTGACATTCATATTAAACAGTGGCATCAGCTCTAATGGATTAAAAGATAAATGGGTAAATGTATTTTTAAAGTTCAGTCAGCATTCCCACACTGAGGCTGAAATTGGTTTAACAAGGTACATATTTTCTGTAAATTGTTTCATCTCTGGCATTTAAAAGCTAATTCCATTTTTTTGGGGGCTTACTTGGATTCAATCTATCTCCATTCAATCAAGTCTACAGAGCATTATAGCAGACTCATCCAGTCAGTGGTTACAATCTCTTCAAAATGAAAGCTGTCAATTTATTTTCATCAAAGCAATGACATGAGTGGAATTGGCCTTCCAATTTGGTGTCTTCTTCTTCTAAACACTGAAATTTAGACCCGATTTCAGCTGATATCAATCTGGTCTATACAACCTTTTTCCTGGAAACTTATAAATCTTTAGCTGGCAGATGGTGGGTGGTTTATCATTAGCAGCATTCCTCAATATTTCTTCCATCCTTTTATTTGATAAAGGAGTTGTAACTAAGCCGACTAGATCTCACTTTCCTGAGGTGTCTCTTCCAGTGCTGTGGTTTAGTGCTAGAATTTAAAGGTAGAAGACATGAAAGAAAAATAGACCTGCTCACAAAATGGTTTAACTTTTCATCTTCAAGCTGGCAAGGCTGAAAAAAAATCATAAATTTGGATATATTAGGTTTTGCTCATAAGCATCGCTTAAAGTGTCTGAATGTTAATTGCAGTACATTGTAAAGTTGAGATATTTGGGTTCCTTGAATCACTTTGCTCTGTGGCATACAGACCACAACTGAGCAGCTTTGCAGAGAAAGTCGTCTTCTTACCCATATTGTCATTAATCAGTTTATATTGAATATTTGAGCTGATACATAGAACATAGAATGACGGCAGAAAAAGACCAATCGGCCCATCTATGGAACTTCGCCCCGCCAATATTCACCTCATTTACTAGTTTGGACATATCACAATGTACTTAATTTAATACCTTCTTAAGGCTTCTCTTTTTCCAGCTGAACCAGCTTCCAAGTTCAAGGTCCTTGTTGTTATGTAACTTTTTGCTTCTCTGCTCTTGTCTCTTACCACAAAATTTGCTCCTTATGTTATGTTACGTTATACTGATCTACCCCTGTTCGATGTAAACCGACCTGATATGGTATTCAACCTTGAAGGTCGGTATAGAAAAATGTTAAATAAATAAATAAATCTAGTCTGCCCAGCAAGCTCCCATACTTATCTGTTTCACCAACCACCAACTTCAGGGCTCTTGTTGGCAACTGTTTGATCCAAATTTCCTGGTATCCCCTGTCATTGATGCAGAGAGTAATGTTGGTTGCATTAAAGGTGAGCATAAGGCTTATGGTTAAGGGTTGTAACCACCACATCAAGCAAGTTATCCTGATGCTTGTTTACCCAGTTTGCACAGATCATTGCCTTGTTGGATGATGTCAATGTAAATCCTGTGTTCCTCACTTCCCCCTACCGTTGAAGCAGATAGCAATGCTGTATATGCTTTCAAAGTGACGTATCAGGTTTATTTGATTTAGGGTATTAACCACTGTAATAAGCAAGCTACCCCATGCTTATTTGTTTACCCAGATTGTGAAGTTCAGTCCTTGTTGGTTGTTGCCTGAATGCAAATCCTCTTTTCCACATTTCCCTTTGCTGTTGAAGCAGAGAGCAATGTTGGGGTTGCATTATCTGTGCAAGGGATTTTTTTGAGTAAGGGTAGTAATCACCAGGTAGTAGTTAATATTCCAGCAAGCCACCCCCATGGCTCTACTCTTCATTCCCATCCTCTAGCCTTTATGGATCCACAGTGTTTATCCAATGTCGCTTTGAAATCTTTCATGAGACAATGGCTTATCCAATAATGGATGAGAGGGGAGGACAATGTTTGCACAAAATGATTCACTGTCACTAAGAAGTTAGCTATTAAGCAATATAATTTCCTTCCATTTTGTTTTCTGGACAGACTAGCCCATGCACCCATCTAGATGGAAAAATAGTTTTTATTTCCCTGAGGAATGAAGGGCTACAGGATCACACATGCAACAGACTAAAACTAGAACAGGATAATTCTAATAAAATGGGAGGCAGTAAGAAGTTAAAGCAGGTTAATGAGAGGGTAAATAATAAGCATAAATAACAGAAGGCATGGAGTAGGCTAGCACATGAACCCATGCATCATTTGTACTAGGTGGTACGAATGTGCAAAGACAAAAAGATATATTTTGGTTCATTCATTTGCTTTGTAGGTTGTACTCATTTGTTTGGCTCAGTTCAGTGTTTTCTGAGTTTCAGTTCATAAAACAATAATTTATGCATTTTATTTGTTCATTCATTTACCTTTGTAGTTATTAAAGGGAAGCAATGCAGACTGGTTTGGGCTTTTGAAATCATTTCTCTAGTTCAAATATTTTTATTGAAAAATAAATAACAGTAACATAAACAATAACAGGGTGACATACCAAACAAACTTTTCAAGCAAGGTGAGAAACGTAATCATGTAATAGAGCCCAAATCTTCTCAGACCATTTCAGTGGGCTTATCTAATCAATTCTAATGAAACTGGTGGGAAGACATAATCAGAATGGTGAACATATGCCAACACATCAAGACAATATCAATGTAGCACCAAAGGTGGCATGAAGACCCCATGGAACTGCAATAAGGCAAAACAGTACCAGCAATGACAAGAGTTCTCTATGGTACCATCAAAGAAGCAAAGCAGCAACAAGAGGGGCCAGAACACTCAAAGGCACTAAAAGTAGAGCAAAGGGCACCAATAACAGTGACATGAGAACCCCAAGATGAAACAAACAAGAGGGGCAAAGTGGATCCAAGCAACTGAGAAACTGGCATGAACATGAGAGCCACAAAGATAATTGTAAGAACCATAAGGAAATAAAGTTTGAAGAAAATGTTCTAGAGGGAATGTAATAATCATAGATAACTGGGTAGGTAAGGCCCATGTAAAGTATTGAATGGACAGAACTAGGGATGTGAATCGTTTTAGGACGATTAAAATTATCGTCCGATAATTTTAATATCGTCTTAAACCGTTATGGAACACAATACAATAGAGATTCTAACGATTTATCGTTATAAATCGTTAGAATCGTGAGCCGGCACACTAAAACCCCCTAAAACCCACCCCCAACCCTTTAAATTAAATCCCCCACCCTCCCGAACCCCCCCCAAATGAGTGAAATAACCTGCGGGTCCAGCGGCGGTCCGGAACGGCAGCGGTCCGGAACGGGCTCCTGCTCCTCAATCTTGTTGTCTTCAGCCGGCGCCATTTTCCAAAATGGCGGCGGCCATAGACGAACACGATTGGACGGCAGGAGGTCCTTCCGGACCCCCGCTGGACTTTTGGCAAGTCTCGTGGGGGTCAGGAGGCCCCCCACAAGCTGGCCAAAAGTTCCTGGAGGTCCAGCGGGGGTCAGGGAGCGATTTCCCGCCGCGAATCGTTTTCGTACGGAAAATGGCGCCGGCAGGAGATCGACTGCAGGAGGTCGTTCAGCCAAAAGTCCAGCGGGGGTCCGGAAGGACCTCCTGCCATCCAATCGTGTTCGTCTATGGCCGCCGCCATTTTTCGCCGCCATTTTGGAAAATGGCGCCGGCTGAAGACAACAAGATTGAGGAGCAGGAGCCCGTTCCGGACCGCTGCCGTTCCGGACCGCCGCTGGACCCGCAGGTTATTTAAGTCATTTGGGGGGGGTTCGGGAGGGTGGGGGATTTAATTTAAAGGGTCGGGGGTGGGTTTTAGGGGGTTTTAATGTGCCGGTTTTGCGATTTTTCGATTTTTCACGATTTTTCACGATATTTTACCCCCCCAAACGGCAACAATACGATTCCCTCCCCCTCCCAGCCGAAATCGATCGTTAAGACGATCGAGGACACGATTCACATCCCTAGACAGAACAAGACCAGGAGTCGGCAAGTACCATAGGGGAAGGGGTTGTTGAAAGAACCTTGGAGACATTTGGAACAGAGGAAGAAACACTCTAAGATACCAAGACTTACTTGGATCAATGGCAGCAGCAGTGGAATTGACAAAAACAGAAATGATAGAAACAGAACAATGCAGCACTAAAAGTAGCTGCAAAACCTCCTTGGTGTACATTGAGGTCTGAGGCAGGAGGAAGAATGGTATCAAAATCCCAAAGCACTAGCTTGTGCAAAGTGGTACCAGAATGTGGCATGAAGGGCCCAAGGATTAGGGCAGTAAGTATGCAAAGCAATGAAATAGGGCATGATCAATAATTGGCAAATATCATTAGGGATATTTTAAGTCTCTATGAGGCCCTGTGGATGTGCAGTTGTGTTAACCATATTTGCAAAATGCAACAAATAAGGGTCAATTAATTTAATTTGGAGGTGCCATGAAATGAACTGAGGGAATCCTGAATTAAAAAATCTTATTTTTTTTAATTCAGTTAAACCTTATGGTCAGGACTACACCTAGAGCCAAGGCTGAGACCCAAATCAGGGGCCATGGCAGTTGCAATGTTTTTGTTGAAGTATGGCCCAACTGACAGTGTTTGGGGCACAGCAGGCAGATAAAATCAATCAGTCACTGATTGAAGTTTCCTATTCAGGTCTATGGCTGTGCTTTGTGTAAATAAACAGTTGGAGTAATTATAGCATTGCCAGAGCTGAGTTAGGACAAGCTGACATGGAAAGCACAGAGAGGACACATCATGGGTCAGTGCATGTTTTTTAATAGCCTATGGCTGCTATCTGCATCGAGTGATACTGGCCCACTCCCATTGTAAAGTCTGAGCATGTGCAAGAAGCAATCGGTCTTTCCTCTCTAGTTGTTGGTAGACAGAGAATTGTTTGAACAGGTTTTCTCAAAGTTTTGTTTTAAAAGCTTAGAAAGTCTTGAATTTGGTACTGGTACAGGACTTTCTGATCCTCTGTGTGCTCTGTACCAGAAGGACAGAGACTGTGCATTGCTGCTGATTTTGAGTCTTCTCTTGAAAGGGGGAGGGTCAGAGTAGGAGACAAGGTGGTGATTGTAGCAAGGCTCGTGGTGATTTGCCTCTGCACAGTGAGATGAGCAGCACAGCATACTCACAGATTGAAGAGAAGAGTCTTACTAGGCTGCCAGTCTTTTTGTTTTCTGTTCAAATAACTGTTTTTGTGTGGAGTCAGCAGAGCACATATCTAGGCACATATACATTGTCTATATGTGTGTGACAGACAGTTCTCTTTACATAGAAACATATAGAAATGACGGCAGAAGAAGACCAAAAGGCCCATCCAGTCTGCTCAGCAAGCTTTCAAACTTAATTTTTTTTCTCTCATACTTATCTGTTACTCTTGGTCCTTACTAATAACTTTTTGGTTCTAGTTATCTTCCACCCCCGCCATTGATGTAGAGAGCAATGCTGGAGCTGCATCTAAGTGAAGTACCTAGCTTAATTGGTTAGGGGTAGTAACTACCGCAATAAGCAAGCTACTCCCATACTTATTTGTTTACCCAGACGAGTAATTCAGTCCTTGTTGGTTGTTGCCTCTACTGTGAGAAGAGATAAAGTTGTTAAAGAATCAAGCAATAAATTCATAGAAACCTAGAAACATAGAAATTATAGGAGAAAAAGGACCAAATGGTCCATCCATTCTGTGCAGCAAGCTTAAGGTAGTAACTGCCACTCTGTTCAGGTAACACCCATGTTTCTCAAGGGTATGAACTGCTGCTCCATGCAGTTATCCCAAAGCCTTATGATACTGATAAAAATTACAGCTAGCAACACTTTTTATTGGGAGATGAATTTTATGGAAAATTCAGACAGTGCTGCTTGATGTGCTTTGCTTATGGACTTGGCCGTAGAAGCAGTCCTGTGCTTTTTCCCTTATATCTGTATATCAGTACCCTAGACCATAGAAGTCAGGCCTCTTGGTTGTTGTCTGTATTATTCACCTTTTCCCTTACTGTCTAAGTAGGGAGCAATGTTCAAGTTGCATTAAAAGCATCAAGGCATATTGGTTAAGGGTTGCAATGTCCATGCCTTCTGTTAAGGGAATAACTGCTATTCCATGCAGGTTACCCCATACACCTTCTACTTCATTTTCTTCCTCTAGCCTTTAGGGATCCACAGTGTTTATCCCATGCCCTTTTCAATTTGTTGTCTGCTTTCCGCTTCACCTCCTCCTTTGGAAGGGCATTTCAAGCATCCATCATGCTCGCCATAAAGAAATATTTCCTGGCGTTGGTTCTGAGTTGTCGTCCTCCCTAGAGTTTCATTTTGTGACCCCCTAGTTCTACTGTTTTCTTTCTCACAGAAAAAGTTTGAAGTTTGTGTATCATCAAAATCTTTAGGTATCTGAAGGTCTGTATCATATCTTCCCAGCACCTCCACTCTTCCAGGGAATACATATTTAGAGCCTTAGCCTCTCCTCATAATACTTCTGATACAGACCCCACACCATTTTGGTTACCCTTCTCTGGGCCGCCTCCTTCCTGTCTCAATCCTTTTTTTATTTATTTTATTTAATGTTTTTTTTTTTTTATATACTGTCACTCAGGGTCCATCGTAACGGCTCAGAACAGTTTAAAATACAGTATTCCTAGTAGCTAATGTACATTATAAAAGCCTAGGTTCTGCATACTAACATAGCAAATAATATTTCCTAGCTTAAAATACAGAGAATCCTGAAATCATAAAACACAAAATAGCTCAACTTATATCCTAAAACACTAAAAATAAAACTTAATGAATAAAACACAAATATAATTGATTAAAACAAATATTGAAACAGTCAGTGGTTGTCCATCCATATAAAATTCTAATATCAGGTGCGACAACATTTATTTTATTTATTTATTTATTAACTTTTATTTACCGACATTCGTGAAGCACATCATGCCGGTTTACAAAGAACTCAGGTGGGAGATACAGTGAAACAATACAAAAATATAATATAATATAACAATGTAACGTTATAACAAAGTGAACAAATAAAACAGTACAAAAATGAAACCATGGGAGCCGAATTGAGAGGGGGAAAGGGGGAGGGTAGGCTAGGGGTAGGAGGGGAAGGGGAAAGCATAGTTAGAAGGAGGTATGGGGATAATATAAAAGAGTAGGGGGAGACTATGTACAGGAGAACTGTACAGGTGTCATTTAACTACGTAGAATTTCGGAGGCGTCGACAGTTGAATAAGGCGGTAGAAAACTGGGAAAAGGTTACTTCAGAGGGTATAAAAAAAAAGGGGGGGGTGGAGGGGGGGGATTAGGGAAGGGTGGCGGCCGGGTGACACGGAAACGAAAGGGTGACAGGGGGCAGGGAGGAGAAAGGGATAAGACAGGCGAGAGGAGGGTGAGGGATGGCCGGGCCAAGCGGAAACTGAAAAGGGGGGGGGGGAGCTGGGGGGAGATATTACGTTTGGTTTGCGTCAGGGTTTGCGTCGGGGTTTGCGTCATATAATCTATTTAGGCTTGGCTGGAATAAACTTTGCTAAAAAGCCAAGTCTTGAGCTCTCGTTTGAACGTTTAAAAATTAGACTCCAATCTCAAGACTGGTAGTGAATTCCAGGGCCAGCTAGTGACAACGCTCTGTCCCTCACCTGATTCAAATGTGCCGATTGGACAGATAGTAAAGTTAGCAGGCCCTTATTCGCTGAACGCAAATTTCTCTGCGGGACATGTAGTTTAATCGCAGCATTCAGCCAGTCTACCTGATGGGCAAAGATCAGTTTGTGTAAAATACACATAGCCTTAAATTTAATTCGGGATTCAATCGGTAGCCAGTGTAACTTAAAAAGTACTGGCATGATATGTTCGCTTTTCTTAGTCCCGGTTAAAATTCTGGCTGCCACATTCTGCAGGACCTGAAGTGGTCGGATCGTAGATGCTGGTAATCCTAACAGAAGGGAGTTTAATAGGGATGTACAGAGGGACACCATACGTTGCATTTGGGATTCGTATTCATCGGGGGGCAGATACGTACATGCATTAATTCTTATTCGTTTCCCAGCTAAAATTGAATTATGTACGACCCCCCCCCCCAGCCCAAGATTTACCAAAACTCCCTGGTGGTCCAGCGGAGGGTCCGGGAGCCATCTCCTGCACTCACACCCTCGGCTGCCAGTATTCAAAATGGTGCTGATAGCCTTTGACCTTCTATGTCACAGGGGCTATCGGTGCCATTGGTCAGCCCCTGGGAGTTTTGGTAAGTCTTGGGGGGAGGGGGGGGGTCAGGAGGGTGGGGGGGTTTGTTTAAATTAGCATCTTTAGACAGCCGAATAATTTGGCGAAGATTTGTTGTATTCGTGGGGAATTGCGATACATTTCACTTCCCCATGAATACAACGAATATGGCCCTATACGTTGCAGATTACAAATACGTAGGAAACAAATGCACACCCCTAGAGTTTAATAGCCTTCATATATATTGATAAGAGATTACATGCATCCTTAACTGAATCTTCTACTGGTAATAACATTTGAATATCATCTGCATACAGATAAGATCTCCAGAACTTAACACAGTACTCTAGGCAAGGCCTCACTAAGGCCCTTTACAAGGGCATTATCACCTCCTCTTTCCTGCTGGTCATTCCTCTCTATGGGATCGATGTAATAAGACACACTGCAAAACAGGCACTCATTATGTGCTTAGGTTTTGATCACCGCGCGCGGCTGAAGCTACTGCTTCTTCAGGATGTACAAAAATGAAATTCTGCAAATAACTTGTGCGCAAAAATCTGTGCACATACGGAAAATGCGTGTACCTAAGCATGGTACAGGGCCTATGTAATAAGCGGCCGCACCCATGCTCAAAACCCATGCTGATAATCTGCAAGTGAGCAAGCGAATGGGTCTCCCTATTAAGTGAAAGTATGACCCTGGAGAGTATTTTTAACATTTCAAATAACTGTGCTGCAGAAAACATGGCAAATATTTTGATGAATGCTAATTCACAACAGTTGCCGCTCTTCTGGCCATGTATTTGTCCACCCAGGGAACTGCCTACCTCGGACACTGTGACAAGTGCTTTGCTATGCTGGCCACTCTGAAGCTGAGAAAGGTGTTCATCCAGGTGCTTATCAGGCCACTCAAGCTCTTCTGTTTATAGCAGAAAATCCTGCACAATCGGGCGCCCAGAAAGGCGCCTAGCATACCTTGCCATTTGGGCGCTCACCTAGGCGCTTAGTTGCTCGCATATCTATACGATTGGGTGCCTAGGGAAGCAACTTAAGCTGGCCATTCTGATGCGCAGAAAAGCCCCTAGCTATTCTGGCCAACTGGACGCCAAGATAGGTGCTCACTAGGTGGTTTTCAGGATGCTCGGAAGCCGACATAGCTCCTCCCTGAATCAGCACTGACAATTAACTCGTGCCCTGATCATGGTGGCAAAAACCCATATTAAAAAACCTGCACTAGCATGGCTCCCTTTATTGCCTATGATTAGCTAATCACCTCCTTTGCATGCCGTTAGTATGCATTCACGCAGGAAAATACACTGGTCTCTGAGTGTGGTCATACATGCTTTTTTCACACACAAAAACCCTTTTTACATCCCCATATAGGGCTTTGCATGGGAAAATGCACATACAAACGAACATACATGTGCACACAAACCCGTGGCAGCTTCAGAGCACCTTATTACATCGGCCCCTATATGCAGTCCAGCTTTCTTCTCGCTTTAGCTATTGTCTTGTCTTATTGCTTTGCCATCTTCAAATCACCAGATACAATTACCCCAAGGTCTCTCTCTTCATGTGTGCACATCAGGGTTTCACTCTCCATCATATACAGCTCTTTTAGATTACCATACCATAGATGCATGACTCTGCAATTCTTGACATTGAATCCCAACTGCCAAATCTTCAACCACTATCAAGCTTTCTTAAATCATTTTTCATTCTCTCTACTCCTTCAGACATGTCCACTCTGTGCAGATCTTAGTATCTAGTATCACAAAGATATTCAATAGAACCAGTCTCAACACCGATCCATATGGCACTCCACAACATTGATCTCTGTACAGAGTAGGTTCCATTTACCATTACATGCTGTCTCCTAGCAGTCAATCAATGTGTTATCAGTGCCACCATCTTGGCCCACACTCCCAGGCTTCTCATTTTATTCACAAGCCTCCTATGAGGAACCTTATCACAAGCTTTACTGAAATCCAAGTAGATTAGATCAAGCACTCTTCCTTGAACCAATTCTCTAGTCACCCAATCAAAAAGGTCAATCAGATTTGTATGACATGGCCTTCCCCTGGTGAATCCATGTTGCCTTGGATCCAGTAACCTACTGGTTTTTAGACATTTCATTATCCTTTCTTTCAGCAGAGTCTCCATTTTCCCATCACTGAGGTGAGGCTAACCATCCTGTAGTTTCCAGCTTCCTCTCTTCTACCATACTTGTGAAGTGGGACCACCACAGCTCTTCTCTAATCCTGTTGCACCAGTCCAGTTTCCAGGGATCTTTTGAACAGTTCCTTCACTGGACCCACCAGCACATCTCTGAGCTCTTTCAGTATCCTGGGGTGTATCTCATTGACCCCATGACCTTGTCCACTTTCAGTTTGCCTAGCTCCTCCCATATATTCTCTTCTGTAAATGGTTTTGCCTACTCAGTCCCTATCTACAGACTTGTAAACCAGCAACAGTCCTTCTCCAGAGTCTTCTTTAGTAAATATCAGACTGAAGTATTTGTTTAATATTTCTGCCATTTCTTTGTTACTCTTCACAGACTGCTCCTTGTCACCTTTCAATTTTAATAAACCTCTTCTGGCCTCCCTTCTTTGTCTGACAAAGCTAAAAAATATTTCTCTCCTCGCTTTAGTTCTTTGCAATCCTTTCTTCCACTTGACCTTTTGCTGTCTTTCTTTCTTCTTCTCCCTCAGTTTTAACAGATGTTCTTCCCTGTATTCCTTCTTTTGGGATCCTTCATACTTCTTGAATGCTGTTCTCTTTGCTTTTATTTTTTCTGCCACCTCCTTAGAGAACCAGATCAACATATTTTTCTTCATGTTTACTTTTCTAACATATAGTAATTGTTACCTTTGCAATAGCTCCTTTTAACTTGGCCCACTGTTATTACATCTAATTCATTTTCTCCCAGTCTTCTAGTTCTTCCTCCAGGTATGTCCCCATTTTGACAGACTGTATTTTTGAAATTCAAAAATTGGGTTTTCATATGACTTCTCTGTATTCTATTTGCAAACTTGAACCAACTGTCTGATCACTAGTACTCAGGTGAGCCCCTTCCCGAGCATTAGACACATTAACACCATTAGTAAGCACTAAATTGAGTATCACACCCTCTTTCATGTGTTACATAACCAATTTTCTTAACAGAGCCCCTTGAAGATCTACTATTTCTCTATTTCTTGTAGAGTGCAGAAGGGATACTCCAAGCCACATCCGACAGATTAAAATCTCCGAGTGACACTTCACCTTTTGGATGTCTTTGAGTTCTATGTCCAGTTATTATGTTTGAGTTAGTGGCCTGCATATCACACCAGTAAAAATGGAAGCACCATCTTATTTTTTTAGGATGGTCCATAATGCTTCTTCTCTACCCCATGTCCCTTGCAATTCAGTTGCTTGGATATTGTTTTTGATCATAAAGAGCTACTCCTTCTCCTTTTCTGTCCTCTCTGTCCTTTCTTAAGTTATAGCCTGGGATGGCTGTATCCCAATCATGAGAATCATTGAACCATGTCTCCATAACAGCAACAATTTCCCAGTCTGACTCCACCATTAGGTCTTGGATTTTGTTACCCAGACTATGAGGATTTATAGTCATAGCTTTACAGCTGCTCTTCATAGTCACATTTTCTGATTGTTTGAACTGATTGATGTTGTTACTTTCTCTTCCCTCTTCCTGTTTTGCTTGGGGTGACATACCAAATGTACTGGCCATCTCCTGCCACCTCTGTTCTCTAGTTTAAATGCCTAATAACACTGGGGAACACAATTTTTATTGAGTTAGATCTCACACTTGTTTTTTTACTAACTTTTTGACATCTAAATCCAAAAATGACACCAGGTTTTCTCTATCACATCAACTTTTTAAGGTACAGGATACACTCCCTTTGTCCCAAAAATTACACAAAATGTACATACAAAGGAAATAAGAGAAGATTTACTTGAATATACTGTTTATTTAGTTATTTTATTCATACAAAGGCTATATATTGTTACTGTAAGTCAAATTGTGTACAGATAGTAAAGTTCTGCTACCAAACATACATATTAAGGTAAATATTTATGCCTATAGCTTTTCCGGCAGTGTTCAGTCTGTGGACAATCTCACCTGATGCTCCAACAATAGTCAGCCATCGTATGTACATCCCATCTACCCTGATCTTCAAATCTTGGTGGAATCGTTCACCTTACTTATCACTGACTGCACCAAGGTTTTTCGGGAAGTCAGCAAGATGGCTATGCAGAAAATGCACCTTGATGCTCATGTTGCAATGAAGCATTTTTAAGCTCTCCAAGAGTTTCTGGACAATTTTGGTGTAATTCTGTGCTCGTGTATTTCCAAGAAAGTCCTTGACAAGGTTTTTGAATGACAACAAAGCATTCTTTTGGAGTTCTGACATTGTCCCAATGAAATGTTCATCTTTAATAAGCTGCCGAATCTATGGACCGTCAAACACACCGGCCTTTATCTTTTCAAATGACAGGCTAGGAAATGCCAAAATGAGATACTTGAAACAGTCTCCTTCAGTTGGCAAAGCTTTAACAAATTGCTTCATGAGACCCAGTTTTATGTGCAGAGGTGGGAATATAATGTTCTTTCTGTCAACAAGAGGCTCATTAGAATGTTTGGATCACCAGGTTTGAGGTCAGTTCTTGGAGGCCAATTCAACTGTACCCAATGCTTCTCATGAGCTCTGCTGTACCACACACACAGAAAACAGGGATACTTGGTGTATCCACATTGCTGACCAAGAAGGAAGTGGACCATTTTAAGGTCAACACAGATGATCCAATTGTGCTTGTGATACTGCAACAGATCAATGACTCTGTCTTCATAGTCCACGAAAACAAATTGAATGGCCAATTGGGACTGCACCAAATTGCCATTGTGGTGGAGGACATACTTCAAACTCCACTTTGAGCTATCAATGAACAGTCGCCATTCAGTTGTGTTATAGATTAGAATTCCCAATTCCTCCATTAAACTATGTATGTTATGGCAATAGAGAAAGCCACTGTCACTTCGAAAGTACTGCAGAAATGCATTTTCTCTTGATTGAAAGTAGGATACCTGTGCTCCTTTTTCAAGCAAGCTTTTCTTGTGCAGTCTTGATGCTAGGAGTACTGAAGCCTTTTTGGATAGTCCCAAATCTCATGCCAAATCACTCAACTCATGCTGATCAAATCCCTTATGAACTGAGTCATCTTCAATTTCAAAATCTTCATCATTGCTGTCACTTAGTTCTTCACCATACTCCTGTTTTTCGAAAGAGGGTAGTTCAATGAAAACTGGCACTGGGATTTCAGCTGAATGAGGCACTGAGCATATAGCTGATGGTAGACTAGGATACTCTATATATTACATTTATTTTTCTTGTTATATCCTGATGTTTTCACTATACAAAAGTAAGTCACTTGAATGATCTCTGGGCTCTCGCCAAACCATAGGTATAACAAATGGCAATTTATCACTTGTTCACTTCGTCCGTAAACTCTCGACACACTGTATGTACACCTTGTGAGGGGCCCAAGACTTATCTTGAACAACAAGTTTTACTTTAAAATATTCAAATTAGGTTTGCCTGACAAATGCGCTGATGTTTGGCCTTTGGCTGGGAATGGTGAAACTGTCACAGATATAACAATGTATCAGGGTTGTTTAGGCACTTACGATGAGAAATAGCAGAGGCAGACATGATCTGAAGGAAAGGAAATAAGTATGTATGTAAATAAGAAAATTCTGCTAACTCCTTGTATACAATTACAGACAAGAACTTGGACTACACTTTTGAATACAATTCACTATATAGAGCGGCACAACCTCTCACCAACTGTCTCATGTGTAACTGAATAGCCTAGACAAGTATGAACCTGTCACTAGTCTCCAAGGTCATCCCCCACCCCTCCCCACTCGAGGAAAGTTTGCTCTCAGCTAATAGGAGGGCACTAGTGCTTCCCTCAATCCAGGCTCAAACCAGCCTAGAGTGGTCGCATTAAGAGGGTCATTTATCAAAGTGCTATATGGGTAACATCAAGCTAGGTTGAGAGAACATTGCATAAATCTCATCTTTGGGTGAATTTCCTCACTCTGAAGGTCATCAAATCTTCACAAGAATGTGCTGTTCTGTTCGTATGTCACACTCTGAATGTCAAAGTGGCCCCTAATCCCTACACTAATACCTAAACCTCACCTTGAGTAACTAGGTGGGCCTCCTATAGAGGTATAAATACCTACTAGGGATGTGAATCGTGTGCCCGATTATCTTAACGATCGGGTTCGGCTGGAGGGAGAAAAAAATCTGATCGGTGGAGATGTGAATCGGCTCAGATTCACATCGTTAATTTTTTTTTTAGTGAGGCCCGACCCCTTACCTTCCCCCACCCTCCCGAACCCCCCCCCCAAAACTTTTTACGAGTACCTGGTGGTCCAGTGGGGGCACAGGGACCGATCTCCAGCTCTCGGGCCATTGGCGCTATTTTGGCTGCCTCTCAAAAATGGCTCCGATGGCCCGATTTAAAAAAAAACAAACAAAAAAAAACCCCACCCGACCCTTTAAAAATGACCCCTTAGCTTCCCCCACCCTCCCAATCCCCCCAAAACATTTTAAAATTACCTGGTGGTCTAGTGGTGGTCCCGGGAGCAATCTCCCGTTCTCGGGCCGTCGGCTGCCACTCATAAAGATGGCACCGATGGCCCTTTGCCCTTACCATGTGACAGGGTTTCCATGCCATTGGCTTGCCCCTGTTACATGGTAGGAACACTGGATGGCCGACGGCCCGAGAACGGGAGATCATTCCTGGGACCACAACTATACCAGTGCAGGCATGGGATCCTTGCTGACATTAGCCCCTCTTACCCCTCAGTTATGTAATGGTTCAACTGACCGCCTCACAGGTTTTTTTTGCTTGGAATGCACCTGAAAAAGCTCTTTGGTTTTTTCTTACACAGCAAGCTTCTGTTCAAATACTCTCTTTGCCTTCCTTATCAATGCTCGGCAGCTAACTTGCCTGTGCTTATGCTGTTTCCTGGATATTTTTTTCCATTTTTTTGGAAAGACGTTCTTCTGGCTAGAATAGCCTATCTCATCTCACTTTTAACCATGCCGGGAGTCATTTGGACTCCCTTCCACTGCTGCACCTTTAAAGGCTGACTCAGATGGGACATGATCCAGCTACTTGGGGAGGGGGCCTGAGCTGAATGTCGGGGGGAGGGGGGGCACAGTTTCCAAAGGCCGCACGCATAGTTATGCCCCTACTATGGACCACCAGATTCAGATACATTAGCATGACAATTTTACATGTGCTACCAAATATACAGAATGATTCAATTAAAAGGGTAAGAAAGGAAGGACACATTAAAATGGTAATAAGTCAAGTAAAGCTACAAGAGAGAACAGCATTGGCATCTTCAGGTCAGATGAAGGGATGTAGAAGTAAAAAAAAAATATGATATGACTCTGTTATTTACACTTTCGAATAATAGAAGGACTTGGGGGCATTCCATGAAGTTAGCAAGTAGCACATTTAAGACTAATCGGAGAAAGTTCTTTTTCACTCAACGCACAATAAAGTTCTGGAATTTGTTGCCAGAGGATGTGGTTAGTGCAGTTAGTGTAGCTGGGTTCAAAAAAGGTTTGGATAAGTTCTTGGAGGAGAAGTCCATTAACTGCTATTAATCAAGTTTACTTAGGGAATAGCCACTGCTATTAATTGCATCAGTAGCATGGGATCTTCTTAGTGTTTGGATAATTGCCAAGTTCTTGTGGCCTGGATTGGCCTCTGTTGGAAACAGGATGGACCCTTGGTCTGACCCAGCATGGCAATTTCTTATGTTCTTATGTATAACAAGAAAAGGAGGGTCATGGACTCATGGGTATTAATATAGTGAGACAGGGAGGATTGTGGAGAAGGAAGTAAGGATTGAGAAAGATAAGAATCATCATGGATGGAAAGATATTCAGGAGTGGGAAAATCCAAGGAGATATACCCGCAGATACATCTGGATGAGAGACTGAAAAGGAGAAAGAGCAAGCTTTTAGAGAAAAATCCAGAACAAGAAGATAAAGAGATTTAAAAAAAAACAAAGACAAAATTTGAAGTAGAAGAAAATATGGAATGGACTTCAAATGGTAGACAATTATTTTATGGACAAGAGAACTTTGGTAAGGGATATCCTGCTTTCTGCATTTAGGGAGGAATTATGAGTAAATATAACCAAATAGTTTTGCAAAACTGGAAATGCCATGCTGAGCTGAAGAGGATGATGCAAATATGAATAAAGACTGCATTATTATGCTTTGAAAATGACATTCCATGAAACGTACAATTACTGTGACCGCAGGGGTGACAAACACATTGGCAGTAAATGGATTTCGGGAGCTGTGTTAATGCTAATCATATGTGCATGCATCAGTTGCATTCAAGCAGGCCATTTTCCTTCCTTTCTTATTGTGAAGTTACTAAGTGAACATTTATTTGATTGTTCGCTTTCTTTGATGGAAAAATAAAAAAAAAGCAGACTTCAATATCCCTACAAACCATATCAGACACAATTTAAAGTCAAAAATAAATATACTAATTATGATTAATTTTCAATAATATAAACATCAAACAATGTACTCATTTTCTTCCCAATTCATGAAATGTGGGCAGAGGTATAAAATCAGAGAAGCAAATTGCTCTCCTTGTCCATTTGTTTCTTTATGTGACAGATGTTCACTGCTTTAGATTGCTTTAGTTTTGTGATTCTTTTCTGAATTTTATAAATGAAAAAGGTGCAGAGGTATTTACGATATAACCCTGCCGGTTTTCCTGGTACAATAGATACAGTATAATAGTGTACAAGATGTAGCACATATTCCGAGTCACAAATAACCTTTAAATTTAGTAGATCTGATTGATTCATATTAGTTACAATGTTAAGATGGGACATACTGTATATTACATTAACCAAAATCTCATTCCACTTAAGGTGATTTATGGCACTGCTACAAACATAACTTTCTCCAAGGAACGGGTGATCATAAAATTGAGTTCAGCACATTGCTGCCTTGCTATCTGTGACATTGCAGTTTTAAAAGTTTACAGGGAGATCATTGCTCCAACTTTGACCTCAGTTGTTAACATGTCATTATCCTAGGTTGTGGTACTACTGTCAGATCTTTACTAAAAAAATGCAAGGCCTTGATAATACCATTCTTGCCTATTTCTAACCTACCGTTCATGGCTAAGTTACTGCCGTCAATTGTATTGCATCTATTGACTGATTTTTGTTGATGAATATCAAATTCTAGGTCCTTATCAAACTGGGTTTAGAAAACCTGAAATACTGACTCAATGTATCTTTATAAAATATAATGAGAAGAGGTCATTAGTGGAAATAGCTATTTTCTCATCCCTTTAGAAATCTCAGCATTTGGCATGCTAAATCATGAAATATTATTATATTGACAAGAGAATGTGGTATTGCCGGCTCTGTTTTGGCATGGTTTGAGTCCTGACTCTCTGATCGTGTACAACAAATCAGAATAGGCATCAAGCATTCCCAATGGTTCTCCATGAAAACAGGAGTTCTACAAGGATCAGCCCCAATCTGCCATATTATTCAGTATTTATTTAGCACTAATATGCAGAATTTTAGCTAATCTCTGTGAGGGTTATAAATCTATACAGACAATATACAGTTTTATATTCATTTACAATCCTATTGGGATGATATTGTCAAACTTCTTCAACTTTGCATGTCTTCTCTCAGTAAATGGCTGCTTTGTTATAAACTTGCCCTTAATATGGCCAAAACTGGATTTATTTAAATCCAAAGACTACATACTAAACCACAACTCTCAGTAATACAAAATGATATTTTCAAAATCATCAGAAATCGGGGAAACCCCACACAATATTGATCATGGGGGTTCTCTTATCATTTTGGGGAAGGGCGGGAAATACGGCACACAAAAATAACTCCTAAACCCTATCGACCCCCCCCCCTCCCCCAAAAAAAACCCAACCAAAACATTTTACAGGTACCTGGTGGTCCAGTGGGGGTCCCGGGAGCGATGTCCCGGGCCGTCGGCTGCCACTAATCAAAATGGCACCAATGGCCCTTACCATGTGACAGGGTATCAGTGCCATTGGCCGGCCCCTGTCACATGGTAGGAGCACTGGATGGCCGGCGCCATCTTTAAAAATGGCGTGAGCCATCCAGTGCTCCTACCATGTGACAGGGGCCGGCCAATGGCACTGATACCCTGTCACATGGTAAGGGCCATTGGTGCCATTTTGATTAGTGGCAGCCGACGGCTCGGGAATGGGAGATCGCTCCCGGGACCCCCACTGGACCACCAGGTACCTGTAAAATGTTTTTGGGGGGGTTGGGAGGGTGGGAGAAGCAAAGGGGTTAGTTTTAAAGGGTCGGGGTGGGTTTTTTGTTTATCGGCTCGGGCGCAGCCGATAAAACTGCGATCGGGCACAATTGAAAAAACCCCACATGTGAATTGGAACCGGAATCCAAACTGATTCCGGTTCCGATTCACATCTCTACAACTAACCGTAGTGTAAATCTCCAAAGGGATTGTTTTGCACTAATTTACCTTAGAAGCACAATATATATTGCAAGGAAAGAGCTCAGTAACCCACAATACAGTGGGGAACACTGAGAGGAGAGGATCACCTTGCTGGTGGCTGAAAGAAATCAGTAAGTTTCGCTTGGGACATTTTCTTTTTTTTTAGAGAGTTGGGACAAAGTTAACTATTGGGGAATATTATTTAGTGTGTTTGTGCTTTTAATAGTCAGTAAGGCAGAGAATATTGGGATCCATACTTTTCAATCTACCTTATAAATGGGCCATGACCGACGGCCCGCAAATGCGCAGTAGAGCACAGCTCTACTGCGCATGTGCGGGCAAGGACGTCGGTCTTAGCCAGCTTAAAAAAAAAAAAAACATGGCGGCGTCAGGTGGCAGCGGCGATGGCGGCAGCGACGGCAGCGAACGACGACGAGGAGCAGCGGCGGCCAGTAGCGAGGGAGGGAGGGAGGAGAGGGAGGGAGGGAGGGACTGAGTGGGAGGGAGAGAGGGACTGAGTGGGAGGGAGGGAGGGATTGAGTGAGGGGGAGGGACTGAGTGAGGGGGAGGGACTGAGTGGGAGGGAGGGACTGAGTGAGTGGGAGGGAGGGACTGAGTGAGTGGGAGGGAGGGACAGAGGGAGGGGGAGGGACTGAGTGAGGGGGAGGGGGGAGGGAGGGGGTGGGGAAGAGTGAGGGGAGAGGGAGGATGAGGGAGAGGTGAGAGACAGGGATGTGAGTAAGTGGAAGGGTAAGAAGTTGTGGAGCAAAGAAAAAGGGAGTGGAGGAGGGCTGAGGGAGAGGGGATGGGATTGAGACAGGGTGGGGAGTGACTGAGGGAAGGGGAGAGAGGTGGGAGTGACTGAGGGAAGGGGAGGGAGGTGAGAGTGAGGGGAAGGAGCCAGTGGGAGACAGAGAGTGAGTAAGACTGAGGGGTAGGAAGGGGGGTGAGTGACTGAGGGGAAGGGGGAATGAGGGAGAAAAAGTGTAGGAGGGTGCTGTTTTCGAAAATGGACCGAAAACAAAAATGTCATGTAGCCCGTTGTGACGGGCTTAACGGCTTGTATATTTATAAATGATCTAGAAAGGAATACAATGAGTGAAGTAATCAAATTTGCAGATGATACAAAATTATTTAGAGTAGTTAAATCATTAGCGGATTGTCATAAATTGCAGGAAGACCTTGTAAGACTTGAAAATTGGGCATCCAAATGGCAGATGAAATTTAATGTGGATAAGTGCAAGGTGATGCATATAGGGAAAAATAACCCATGCTATAGTTACACAATGTTAAGTTCCATATTAGGAGCTACCACCCAAGAAAGAGATCTAGCATCATATTGAATAACACATTTAAATTGTTACTGAAATCCATTACCTGCTGTTAATCAAGTTGACTTAGAAAATAGCCTCTGCTATTACTAGCATCAGTAGCATGGGATCTTCTTAGTGTTTGGGTACTTTCTAGGTTCTTGTAGCCTGGTTTGGCCTCTGTTGGAAACAGGATGCTGGGCTTGATGGACCCTTGGCCTGACCCAGTATGGCATGTTCTTATCACTGGCAGGAATAAGAATAAGAGAACAAACATCAACTCTACTCTGCACCCCACTCCACAGCACAGCACTACAGAAAACAGGTGGGTGGGAGGACTCATATAAACTCACCAATTGCAGGAATTGAATGGGAGAACTCATTCACACTTGGACTAATAGATTGCTACAGGAGGCCAAGTGGACAGCAGAACTTACACATGCTCAGTAGACTGGCTGCAGACAACCAGTAAGTAGAAGTGGAAGGCAATATGAGTGAAGATACAGAATCTAATCTTACCTATTCAAAGCTTTCATATATTTCTGTTTCTGGTCCACCAAAGGAACAGCCTATGTGATTTATAAACAGCACATCATTAAAAACAAAATACAAATGCATAGTACATGCAAATAATACAGTTCTATATGGGAGGGATTAAAGTTGTGTATGGCCATGCAATCATGGCAGAGATCCATATCTCCATGGCAGATTGAAGCAGCTTTTAGTGGCTTTTAATTATCTAATACGTCTGTGTCAATGATGCAGCTGTACCACACCACCAGGTTTAATGGAGTTTGGCCATATCTATCTATGTATCTAGGATGTACATTCATTTTAAAATTAAATTAAAACTGCAACAAAAAAAACTAATTTTATTTCATTAGCAAACAAAACAAAAAATAATACCAAAATTGTGGGGGGTTTTCTTTCCTCACAGCAGACATAAAAAAATGTGAAGCCTTTCCCTATCTCCCTACCAACCCAGATATCCTTTTACTAGATCCATGGGATCTCCCTTACCAAAATGGGGAAGAAGCAATCCCTAGTTACTCCTTCCCCAGTGGGTCCAACCTTTACAATGGAACTGACCAGCCCTATTTTGTTATGCAGCCACACACTATAAACTGTGCAAGGCTGGCTGCTGCCATTTTGAAGATGGTACCTGGAAGGGCAAGAGTGAATGGTTGCTTTTATATATCACTCTCAGCTTTTGCATACTTTTTCAATAACACTTCCTTGGATCCCAATGTCATGCAGAGAAGGGTCTTGCTGGAGGGACCCTCACCACATCTGTTGCTTTCTACTTCACTCTCTCCTAGGCACATCACCTACTTGCCCCATTTACTCACTCTGCATATGCTCCCACTCCCTCAGCTCCTTTTGCTAGCAGACACCTGCAACTCCTCACTAAGCATGGACTTCTTCTCCTTCTCCTGCTATCCCCTCCCCTCTCCTGAACTCTAGCATCTTCCATATGCAAATGCAAGAGAAGGCGGAAGTCCAAGTGGTAGCAGTTACCTTGGTTGTCACTGGAGAAGGTGCATGGCGCTGCCAGAGTTCCACCAGTTCTGCTGCTCCTCCCAACAGTCACATGCGGAGATCAGTGTATGCTCTCCTCTCACTCAGCCTGGTGATAAGAGGACGGATGGGAGGACTCGAAGAAGACAATTCAGGAGGAGGTGGGGATGCAGTGTAGAATGTATGAGTTGCACAAAGTAGGGTTGGGCTAACCAAGACCTGCATGCTTCTCATTAATTGCAACACTCTGGTGCTTATGCTATTGCTAGGAAAGAGAGTCAAGCATAATTACACATGTGCTCAGAAAGGAGCTCACACAGGTCAGAGAGTAACCACAGGAGGCTCATGTTTTAGGGATGAAATGTCATTTGTTTTTGTTTTGTTGTGTTTAGTGCGTGCTAATTCTTTTAGTATATGCTAAATGTTATCCAATAAAATGATGCACGCAAAATCAAATTTGCTGCACTAAATCAATTTGGTGTGCATAGATCATGTTAATATAATCCCCATGGACTATATTTTCACAGTGAGTTTCTCTTTAAGAAGCCTTGAGCGAGAAGGGCATAGATCATGCTCAATTGGATGCTGTTGCTATACAGCAGCCATGCTTAAGGGCAATACACATGCTCAGTCAGTAGTTGGAGGTACCACACGTGGAATAAATTAATATAGCCGGCAGAAAGTTCTGCATAGACTTCTGGAGGAGGCACCAAACCTGGGCTACCAGCAGGATAACTGTCAGCCAGAGGCCAGGGGGAGCCTGAGTAGGTTGTTACGACAACAGTTACGTAAATCTGAACGCAAATGGTCTAAGCATCCCTCTTCTGATAATGCCAATTTATTTCGCTCACTATTAAAAAAACTATCAATCAGCTGTTCTAGACGCCAAAAAGAATTTTTATGCCAAAAAGATTAATGAATTTGGTTATGACCCCAAAGCATTGTTTACACTAGTTCATAGAATGACTGAAAAGCAGGGAGTTAGAAAATCCAGTGATTCTTCCATGTTAAATGTTGATTTATTTGTTCAGTATTTCTCTAACAAATTAGAAAAATTACTCTCTACTTTCAAGGATGTACCAGCATGGTACCTTGAGGAACAGGATTGTGGTCCTTCTTCATGGTCTGAATTCGATCAGGTATCTTCTGTCCAAATAGCAGGTTTAATTTCTAATCTTAATAATACCATGTGTCCACTTTTGAAAATTTCAACAATTACATTTAAAGAGATTTTTAAATTTATGAAAGCTTCGTTTACTTCTTTAGTTAATTTTTCTCTTAGTTCTGGTACAATGCCTGTGATGTTAAAATCGGCATTGGTGAAACCTTTATTAAAGAAACCAGCCTTAGATGTTACTAAAGTTGAAAACTATAGGCCCATTTCATCGCTTCCTTTACCTACTAAAGTCATTGAAGGGATTGTATTACATCAATTTACTGAGTTTTTAGAGACACATGATATTTTAAGTCCCCATCAATTTGGCTTTTGCCGAGGTCTTAGTACTGAGCTACTCTTAATTTCATTAGTTGATAGTATTAAAAGAGAACTAGATAGTGGCCAACAATTTATATTAGTTTCGCTTGATATTACTTCAGCTTTTGATTCTATAGATCATAAAATACTATTGTTCTGTTTAAGAGAATGTGGCATCACTGGAACTGTATATAACTGGTTTGAGAATTATCTTTCTGAACGTTCTCAGATGGTTAAATTTAACAGTCGTTGTTCTGAAGCCCTCCCACTAAAAGTTGGTGTTCCACAGGGCTCAGCTCTTTTCGCCATGTTGCTCAATGTATACCTCGCTCCCATTACCAAACTCTTGGCCATCATTACTGATGGTTTTAAGTTATATGCTGATGACATTCAATTTTATGTCAAAGTGAAAAAGTCATGGCAGGAAACAGTTGATTCTCTCACTCTCTGCCTAAATACTATAAATCGTTGGTTAAAACATAACAAGTTATTGCTTAATACTAACAAAACCACCATGTTGTTGATCCATCAATCATTGTCTACTTCTATTCAGAATTCTCTGACAATTGATAATATGTCTTTTTCTCTTGTCAACCCAATTAAGAGTCTGGGCTTCTTGTTAGATTCTACGTTATCATTTAAACCTCAAATTAGAATGTTAATCAAAACTGGCTTTTTCAAATTGCGATTATTGGTTGGTTTACGTCATTTGCTTCACGAAAAAGACTTCTTGACTGTTGTTCGTGCTATCATCTTCCCGCATATCGACTATTGCAATGGATTGTACATTGGGTTACCGAAATGTTGAATTCAGCCAATTCAGTTATTATTGAATTCTGCTGCTAGGTTGGTATCCAACCTAAAACGTTGCGATAGGATATCGCCAGTTTTATGTAAACTTAATTGGCTACCAGTTCCTGATAGGATTTTGTTTAAAATAGGATTGATTGTTTTCAAACTTCGTATGAGTAATTCTCCATTTTGGTTTAATACTCTCCTAAGAATCAATAAACCAGCACGATCTTTGAGATCCTCTGAGTTGAATTTTCTTGAAGTTCCCTCCATCCGTCATGCTCGCTTGTTCAGTACTAGAGAGACTTCTTTTTCAGTTGCGGCACCTTCACAATGGAATTTGATTCCTTTTGACTTGAGATCTTTAGATGATCTTAAGAAATTTAAAACATCTTATAAAGACTTCCTTCTTACCCGTGCTTTTGAGACGTAAGCAATGAAGTTAATACCATCTAACTCATTATACCATATTTGAGATGTACTGTAATGAAGTTTTGTCATCTTACTTCATATATAAATGTGACAATGTTTTAGTTATTGATTTGATAATTTAAATTTAAACTTTTGTTGAGTTTTAGTCTTTGTTAAACGTTTATTGTAATGTTGTGTATGTAATTATGTACATCGCTTAGGCCAATTGTGTTAAGCGATTAATAAATTTTTTTAAAAACAAACAAAAACAAAGGACTCCTAAAAGCAGTGGAGCCAGAAGAACACTCCTACAGAAGAGGATTCCTTCCTATCAAGGAGGAAACTTACAAAAAGTCTCAACTCTAAGGAAAGGGACTGGTCAATAGGGAAATTCTGCTTTTTCCCCTGTTACAAAAAAATCAGAAAGATGTATGGAAAAAATGATCATTTGCATTCTTTTAATGAATACCTGATTTAGTATTTTCATGAAGAAGCAACTTTCTTTTTCAAATGTATGTTACACAAATGAAGTAACATCATTGATTCAAACAAATAGCTGTGTCTTCCTCTCTCTGCTTTTTCCTGAGAAGCTGGTTAAGTGGCTACCTAAGGAAAAATGAAAACAATCCTGACCCTGAATTTAAATCTCCGTGCCTTTCCCATGAGCACACACTTACTGGGGTTTTAACATGTACTAAAAAAGGTTAATGTACACAAAAATGAAACAAAAAACATAAAAATAAACAGCCCCCCCCCCCCCAGTGATGCCGTAGTGGTGATGCCATGGCGCACTGGCTGGGCTAGGCGAAGGTAATGTAGTTTGCAGCTCAGAGAAAGGCAATCTCTTTATACCCTAGTGATATGCTGTAGTAGAAATGAAAAGAGAAATTCAGACAATGAATGTTCTGTTTCATTTCATTTTTTCAAACAAAAAAACACAATTTTAATTTTCTATTTTCCTTCATTTCTTTAAATTGCTGCCAAAAATTCCCTACTCCCAGGCTCTGTCCCAATCCTCCTTAGCCCACCCTCGACCCTCTCACCCTCTTATCCTACTATTGGAAATTTCTTCACAGGTAGAGTTGTCAACTGCCTCCACATTTGCCTGACAGGTTTAATTCAGTTCTAGGTTTACTTCATTACATGAAGGGGCTTGTAGTCTTGATTTCCCTATAGCCTTTCCTAATAAAAATAAGTCCCTGCATTCAAAAGGATACATGTAGGACTGGATCAGCCCTGTCAGGTGAATCTGGAGCCGGTTAGCCATCATATTCACACAGCAGGATTGATCCCTGGCCACTCTTGCACCACAACCTTTGCTATTATAAAAATGGTGCTGGCAGATCAAGACCAGCACCATTAAATTGTTGCCTTACAAAATGGCTCCCATCAGGCACAGGCCAGCACTATCTTTTTAAGGCAAAACTTTACAATAACGGTGAAAGCCTTCCAGTGCCATTTGCAATAATGGCAGCTGTGGAACAGGAGTGACTGGGGATTGTTTGTAGCCTATGAAGACATTTTCAGCAAGAGGATGTGAGAATTTGGAAAGGGG
Source organism: Rhinatrema bivittatum (assembly GCF_901001135.1). Taxonomy (NCBI): domain Eukaryota; kingdom Metazoa; phylum Chordata; class Amphibia; order Gymnophiona; family Rhinatrematidae; genus Rhinatrema; species Rhinatrema bivittatum. Next base: position 7,082,480 of record NC_042624.1, on the reverse strand, counting down.
GCTGAAAAGGACCAGGGATGGAGATTAGCAATAAAGGGAGGGATTTGATAGCAGTGACAACCTTCTTCTAAACGTTTGTTATTTTGATTGTTTTAAAGAAATGGAAAGAAACAAAACAACAAAGAAATGGAGAAAAACGACTGTCAGGTGGGGGGAATTCCCCTGGGGGAATTCTGTGCTAATGCAGAGGAACAACAAGGCCCGATGGGCTAAGAGTACAGCACCAACCTGCTCACAGCTGAAGAGAGGGATTGCTGGAGGGCCATGAGCGGAGCCCATCCCACTCATGTCGAAGGAGCAACCAGGCCCAGTGGGCCACGAGCAGAGCCCATCCTGCTTGCGGCCAAAGATCAGCATGACCAGCAGGCTACAAGTGGAGCCCATCCCACTCACAATGAAGATCAGCAGGCCCAGCAGCAGAGAAGGCCTAGCATAAGAAGCAAGAAAGCAGCACTCATTAGGGTTGTGCATTCGTTTCCAACGTATTGGTATTCCGCAACGTATAGGGCCATATTCATTGTATTCGTTGGAAGCAAAATGTATCGCGATTCCCCACGAATACAACAAATCTTCACCGAATTATTCGGCCATCTAAAGGAGTGAATTTCAATGAACCCCCAACCCTCCTGACTCCTCAAGACTTACCAAAACTCCCTGGTGGTCCAGCAGGGGGTCCAGGAGCACCCTCCTGCACTCACGCCATCTGCTTCCGGTATTCAAAATGACGCTGATAGCCTTTGACCTTACAATGTCACAGGGGCTACCGGTGCCATTGGTCGCCAGCCATCCATTGCTCCTACCATGTGACAGGGGCTGACAAATGGCACCGGTAGCCCCTGTGACATAGTAAGGACAAAGGCTATCTGCGCCATTTTGATTACTTGCAGCCAATGGCTTGAGTGCAAGAGATCACTCCCGGACCCCCGCTGGACCACCAGGGACTTTTGGAAAGTCTTGGGGGATCCTCCTGACCCCCACATGGAGACAGTATTACTGAAACACGGCTGGCTGCAGGGTCCCCAGGGCAGGTTTGGGAAGCCCTGTATTATATACAGTCATTTGGGCTCTCTCTGACCTCCTGCGCAATCTCTTTCCATATTTTACTGGGAAATGTTTGTATTTGCTTCAGCACAATTGTCTTTCTGGCCATGAGGAGAGTCCATCCCAAATTCAATAAATTCCAAACCCTGCTGACAGATCCTCTGCCTACAACAGGGGCTCTCAGCCCAGTCCTCGAACACTCCCAGTCATTCAGGTTTTCGGGATATCCACGATGAATATGCATGCAGTAAATGTGCAGGCACTGCCTCCACTGTATGCAAATCTCTCTCATTGCATATTCACTGTGGATATCCCGGAAACCTGACTTGCCGGGTGTGTCCTGAGGACTGGGCTGAGAGCCCCTGGCTTACACGATAACTGCACACGTGCAGTTCATCTCCAGCATCACCCTTTCCGGTACACTGCTTGCCTTATAACAAGTTTTCTATTTGCTGTGTGTTAGTAACAACACTTTTTTGTTTTTTTTCTAAAATACTGAGAAAAAAAATGTTGCTTTGTTCGGTGCTAGAACCATTTCGTGTGCAGCAATCAAAGAAAAGCAGATCCCTATTGTCCTTGCAATGCTTGGACACATTATCAGATGGTTGGCTGTTTTTGCTGTCTTTCCTATCCTTTTCCGGATGTCAAGGGTTAGGTGATCTGTGACCTTTCCTTGGCATAATACTGCAGAAGTCTGCTATTGCTTTTTGGTTCCCCATTCAGGTTCTTACCAGACTTGGCTTTTCTAATAAAGTCAGGCTCTCCTGACTTGTGTTGCTAGGGTAGATATCTGTTAAATAATCAAAAGTTTAGTTCAGAATAAATAATGGTTTGCTGATGCATCTGGAAGTAAGAATGAATATCAGTATGCCTAGTACGTGCACGTTCCTTTCATTCTTGTGAGAATGTTCTTTTGACATTGGCTTTAGAGTGCCGCTGTTACTAGAAGTCTTAGGAGACCATTGTTGTGCTACATCTTTTATGCTCAATACAGAAAATAGCTGTTTTACAAGCAGAATGCTTTTGATCTTGCATTTTCAACAAACACCTATTCATGTCTGTCAAGCATAAAAGATAATGCTTTCTCTGAAATAAATATATTCAACTCCAATACATTTTCTCCAATTGTTAGTTTTTTGCACTGGAAATAATCTGCAAGAAATTCATGCATTGTAGTGTGACGGGTTTCCATTTGATCACAGATAAAAAAAATTAAATTATGCATAATAAACTGCTTGCAATGCAGGGACTGAAGATTAAAGAAACATTTGCTAATAAAATGTGCTTTATAAAATAAAGCACATTTGGGCTTAGATATGTCTGCTCTTTGACGTTTGAATCATACCTGCTTGAATCACCAGTCAAAATTGGTGTTTTGCATGATGCACTATTTCAGAATAGTGATTTAGAAAGTTTAGAACATATCATTATCTGTGCTGCTACAATATATGGAATCCAGGTGGGTGAAGTCCCATTCTGCTGTCATTAACATAACGGTGGGGGCTTCACTACTACCCATCATAAGTCCAGCTGCCTTATTGAGGATTGGTTTTGCATCCTGGCTATAGTTGCATTGTGCTCATTATTTGAATAAAAGGGACTCTTGTTATGTTTGGTGATCTGCAGGCTGCTCCCACGAACCTCCGCCCCCACCTTCATGGCCAGGCTGGCCACTTGCTTCCTCAATGCAGCAGGATACCACCAACCTCATCCCTGATGTGACCACATCTCGCCATTCTTTGTAAGGGCAGCGGAACACCAGCAGCTCCCTTAACACACGCCGATGTTCATACATTTAAAGGGCCCGGGGTGGGAAAACTCCATGGTCCAGATGACTTCCCCCACTAGTGATTTCCTCAGTCTATGGGGACCCACTTACAGTTCAGGTTACCTGGACTACAGAGCCTTTAACACTCCACACTGGTCTCCTGCACTTGTAGAAGATCAGCTTCCATGTGATCTCCAGAGTTGTTAATTCTATTATACTTGGCCTGCCATGACTCCAACTACATATACCTTACTTTGGTCTGTGCTGGAACTTGCTTGCTGTGGCCATGGATTGTGCAGACTCCTGCTTGGTATCCATGGAACCTTCGTGCCCAGTGATTGTGTCTTCCCCACTTCCAGGCCTTTCATTTAATATGAAGCCTACAGGGAAATCTTTTCAAAAGGGAGTGCCGAGATCCTGCCTCCTTACTGCATGTATGACTACGGCATAGAGTTCATCCCTGGAGCTACACCCCCATGGGGTTGGGTGTATCCCCTATCTATTCCAGAGACTAAAGCAATGTCCACCTATATCAAAGAGAATCTGGATCATGGATTCATCTGGCCTTCCCCTACTCTGCAAGGCCAACCATAGGGGCTGTTAGAGCCATTGCCAGCCCCCAGGGAACTCTGGATCTATTTGTTCATGGACTTTACCGTGGACCTCTCTGTTTCTATTGTTGCCACTTCTTCACACCTCTGACTTCCGCACAGTACTGCAATCTATGATCCTGTCCAAACTTGATTATTGCAACGCTATCCTCCTAGGCTTACCAAAAAGTACTCTACAACCGCTACAGTTACTACAAAATGCGGCTGCACGCATCCTTACCAATACTCACCGTCATGACCACATCACTCCCGTCCTCCAATCATTACATTGGCTCCCCGTAACCTCCAGGATAGTATATAAAGTACTCACGCTCATACACAAAGCCATTCATAACCATGACATGCAATGGTTCCCAGAACATCTCCTGCTTCACACTCCGACCAGACCCACAAGAACGCCTCACCAGGCCAAACTCCAGACTCCCTCTCCCAAGCTAATGAAGCATACCACCTTTAGAGAGTGATCATTCATCATTGCAGGAACCGCCCACTGGAATAAAATGCCTTCCCAACTACGCCAGGAACCTTGCCACAAAAAATTCAAGCACAATCTTAAAACATGGCTGTTCAAACTAGCGTACCCTGACTAACGAATTGACTCCCCCCCCCCCCCCCCCCCCCCAAAGATGCGACATGACCACCCGACTGACTCTCATCCCTTACTCTCGCCCCTGACTCTCGCTACTTACTCTCCCTACCCTCCACCCCCTGTGGGTATACTCCCCTCTTCCCCCCCCCCTTTAATACTTTCCCCTGCTAATTATTCTGACTGCTTTGATGAACTCACTTGTTAAAACTAACGTGTACATATGTATATAATCCTCGTATTATCTACTCCTGCCCTTGTTAACCCTCTCCCTGTTAAAAAATGCTATTATTGTAAAGCTTGTTGCTAAGTTATGTTGCATTGTGAACCGAGGTGATATTTTGCAAACGTGCCTCGGTATATAAAAAACCCTCAAATAAATAAATAAATAATATAAGTGGTGGTTGATCACTTCTCCAAGATGGCGTGCTTCATCCCATTACCAGGCCCTCCTTCCACTTCAGAGCTGGCACGTCTGTTTACTAGGGCTGTGCAGAGCAAAAGTTTATGACCATATGTCCATATGTCCAAAGGGGGTCCCATTTGCGGTCAATATGGATATAAACAGAATTCAATGAGTTGAGTATATGTCCATATGTGCAAATAAAAATTTAAACACCTCACCCTCCTTAATCTCCCCCCCCCAAAGACTTACCACAACTCCCTGGTGATCCAGCGAGGAGTGAGGACGCCATTCCTGCAATCCTTTGCGAGGAGCACGTGATGTCTGCTCCATGTTGAGTGACGCGGCGTCACGTGATTCCCCGCGGGGTTGCGCCGGAACGCTCGTTCGGCCCAAAAGGAACTTTTGGCCAGCTTGTGGGGGCCTCCTGACCCCCCCAAGCTGGCCAAAAGTTCCTTTTGGGCCGAACAAGCGTTCCGGCGCAACCCCGCGGGGAATCACGTGACGCCGCGTCACTCAACGTGGCGCAGACATCACGTGCTCCTCGCAAAGGATTGCAGGAATGGCGTCCTCGCTGGATCACCAGAGAGTTGTGGTAAGTCTTTGGGGGGGGGATTAAGGAAGGTGAGGGGTTTAAATTTTTATTTTGGATCAACAATCGCGATTTCCAACATATCCAACATAGCTATGTTGGATATGTGGGAAATCCGATCGTTTGTCGCATCACTTTTTTAAGTTAAAAAAAAATATAAGTAGCGTTTTACATATGCGGTCAATACGAATGCACACCCCTACTGTTTACCCTCCATGTATTCCACCTACGTGGCTTACCGAGGCACATATTATCAGATACAGGAGTTCAGGTCACTGCGCATTACTGACACCCTCTCTGCAAAAGTTTGGTATCGCATTTGACTATACAAAAGTCTACCATCTGCAGGGCAATGGTCAAGTGGAATGTACAAATCAAATCCTTTAAAACCTTTTTCCGCTCCTATGTCAATGAGCATGAGGACAAGTGGGCCACCTTTCTGTCATGAGCAGAATTCTCCTATAACAATCACATCAATGCCAACACCAGTACAAAGACAGAATGATCTGATAACAGTTAAGTTCATATATAGTTGTAGTGAGTCATGAAGCCTGTCTCTGGTGTTAAGTATTTTATTGAGTTCAAATTCAGCACTGAAATGCATCTTTGAAGTTTCTCTGTAGGAGTATGGCAATCTTAAATTCAAATAGAGAAGGTCCGAGAAGTTTTAAATTTTCTCCTACTGGATTCTGAATGTTGCCATTTCTAATGTCAGATTTATGTCCATTTATTCTTTTCCTTATAGATTGACTTGTTTGTCCTATGTAGACAGCAGAGGGTCATTGCTGGAAGATGATGGCATATATTACATTGGATGTATAGCGGGTTAATGAGCCCCGGATATTGTAGTTGGGTCCTGTGATGGTGTTGTCTGGTTTAATACTTGTACAGAGTTGGCATCTGGATTTCTGGCAGAGTCTGACTCCTGAGTTGGTGTCATTGTTTAATTTGTGGTTGCTGGTGAATATCCATTTGAGGTTGGGCAACAGTACAGAATTAGCAGCCAAATGTCCGATCTGGATTCCTTTTTTGAGCAGAGATAAAAATTTGTAAACAAGCCAGACTCAGGCCGAGTTTCGACCTCTTATAGTGGGGCTGCATCAGGGGCTACAACATACAATAAATAACACATACTTATAAAAAAGTAAAAATCATAAAAACTTAAAGGTACCTTGAGGTACATATACATTTTTTATGTAATCAAATAATTTAATATTCACAATATTATCTATTGACCTCATTCTCACTATTTTTTTTATCCATAAATTACAGACCATTTGATGTATAGCTATATCTGAAACCTGGATAGTCAGAAACCATAAAACGATAAAGCTGAGGTAAAGGCAATATATATTTTTATTGTTTTTGTTTGATACTTCACCACACACACAGTCAATATAATTTATAGGGATGTGAATCGTTTTTTGACGATTTAAAACAATCGTAAGATATATTTTAAATCATCAAAAATCGTTAGAGCTGCAATACAATAACAATTCCCCCGATTTATCGTCAAAAAATCGTAAATCGGGGGAGGGCGGGAAAACCGGCACCCTAAAACCCACCCGACCCTTTAAAATAAATCCCCCACCCTCCCAAAGCCCCCAAAATGTTTTAAATTACCTGGGGTCCAGTGGGGGGGTCCCGGCGCGATCTCCCGCTCTCGGGCCACGGCTGCGTTAAAAGAAATGGTGCCGGTGGCCCTTTGCCTTTACCATATGACAGGGCAAAGGTAGCGCCGGCGCCATTTTAGTTCCTGTCACCCGACATCACGAGTGCAGGAGATTGCTCCCGGACCCCCAGGGACTTTTGGCCAGCTTGGGGGGGCCTCCTGACCCCCACAAGACTTGCCAAAAGTCCAGCGGGGGTCCGGGAGCGACCTCCTGCACGCGGGCCGTATTGCCAATATTCGAAATGGCAAATCGGCGCAATTTTGAATATTGGCAATACGGCCAGTGCTACTTTTGCCCTCACTAGGTCGACATAGTGAGGGCAAAAGTAGCGCCGGTGCCATTTTGAATATTGGCGATATGGCCGGCGCTACTTTTGCCCTCACTAGGTCGACATAGTGAGGGCAAAATGGTGCCGGCACCATTTCGAATATTGGCAATACGGCCCGCTTGCAGGAGGTCGCTCCCGGACCCCCGCTGGACTTTTGGCAAGTCTTGTGGGGGTCAGGAGGCCCCCCCAAGCTGGCCAAATGTCCCTGGGGGTCCAGCGGGGGTCCAGGAGCGATCTCCTGCACTCGTGACGTCGGGTGACAGGAACCAAAATGGCGCCGGCACTACCTTTGCTCTGTCATATGGTAAAGGCAAAGGGCCACCGGCGCCATTTCTTTTAACGCAGCCGTGGCTCGAGAGCGGGAGATCGCGTCGGGATCCCCCCCCCCATTGGACCCCAGGTCATTTAAAACATTTTGGGGGCTTCGGGAGGGTAGGGGATTTATTTTAAAGGCTCGGGGTGGGTTTTAGGGTGCCGGTTTTCCCGCCCTCCCCCGATTTACGATTTTTTACGATTTAAAAAAAACAAAAACCATGACTATCAGATTTCCCTCCCCCCCCCCCAGCCAAAATTGATCGTTAAGACGATCGATCACCCGATTCACATCCCTAATTTATTCTTTAATTTTCAGTTTTATGTTACACCACATACATGCATGTTACCATTTTATATGTTTGTTTTAGTCATGTTTTTATGATTTTTACTTTTTTATAAGTATGTGTAATTTATTGTATGTTTTAGCCCCTGACGCAGCCCCACTGTAAGAGGGCGAAACTCGGCCTGAGTCTCGCTTGTTTACAGAATTTTTGTCTCTGCTCAATAAAGGAATCCAGATCGGACATTTGGCTGCTAATTCTGTACTGTTGCCCTCAGGGCTTTGTTAGACAGCCTCCCTTGCTGTTTCTTCAGTCCATTTGAGGTTGGAAGGCTGCCAATAAACACCCCAGTAACTCCAGACCCTTTAAACCTCTCAGAAATGGCTCCATCCTTTCATTTTTTAACTTACATGTCATCCATAGTAGAAGTAAAGTTACCTGGCAGGGGATGCCAGCGCACACTGGGGTGTGTAAGTATCGACGTGCACGTTCCTGGTCCCTACCCTGAAATGCCCATGCCCCACCCAGACTACATCCGTGACCCACCCCTTTTCCAAATCTTTGGAGATGTGCATGCTGCGGGAGATACTCGTGTATCCAGATGGCTTTTAAAATTCGCTCCGTGTGCACAAGCCCAACTTCTCACACATCCTCTATCCAATGCGTGCACCGGGATTGTTAAATTCACCTTTGCGAAGATAACAATCAAACTGGATGCAAGTGCACGTTTGCACGCACACATCAGCTCGCAGCCACGGATATGGCCATTTTTAGGGATGTGAATCGTTTTTTGACTATTTAAAATATCGTCCGATATATTTTAAATCGTCAAAAACAGTTAGGGCCACGACACAATACCAATTCCCCCGATTTATCGTCAAAAAATCGTAAATCGGGGGAAGGGGGAAGGGGGAGGGCAGGAAAACCGGCACATTAAAACCCCCTAAAACCCACCCCCGACCCTTTAAATTAAATCCCCCCCCCAAATGCCTTAAATTACCCTGGGGTCCAGCGGCGGTCCGTAGCTAAATCGGGGGAAGGGGGAGGGCAGGAAAACCGGCACATTAAAACCCCCTAAAACCCACCCCCGACCCTTTAAATTAAATCCCCCACCCTCCCGAACCCCCCCCCCAAATGCCTTAAATTACCCTGGGGTCCAGCGGCGGTCCGTAGCTAAATCGGGGGAAGGGGGAGGGCAGGAAAACCGGCACACTAAAACCCCCTAAAACCCACCCCCAACCCTTTAAATTAAATCCCCCACCCTCCCGAACCCCCCCAAATGCCTTAAATTACCCTGGGGTAGAGCGGCGGTCCGAAACGGCCTCCTGCTATTGAATCGCGTCGTCTTCAGCCGGCGCCATTTTGCAAAATGGCCACCGCAAAATGGCGGCGGCCATAGACCAACACGATTCGACTGCTGGAGGTCGTTCTGGACCCCCGCTGGACTTTTGGCAAGTCTTGTGGGGGTCAGGAGGCCCCCCCAAGCTGGCCAAAAGTTCCTGGGAGTCCAGCGGGGGTCCATGAGTGATTTCCTGCCGCGAATTGTTTTCCGTACGGATAATGGCGCCGGCCATACGCGTATGGCCGGCAGGAGATCGACTGCAGGAGGTCGTTCAGCGAGGGTTCCTGATCCCCGCTGAACGACCTCCTGCAGTCGATTCGCGGCAGGAAATCGCTCACGGATCCCCGCTGGACTCCCAGGAACTTTTGGCCAGCTTGGGGGGGGCCTCCTGACCCCCACAAAACTTGCCAAAAGTCCAGCGGGGGTCCGGAACGACCTCCAGCAGTCGAATCGTGTTGGTCTATGGCCGCCGCCATTTTGCGGCGGCCATTTTGCAAAATGGCGCCGGCTGAAGACGACGCGATTCAATAGCAGGAGGCCGTTTCGGACCGCCGCTCTACCCCAGGGTAATTTAAGGCATTTGGGGGGGTTCGGGAGGGTGGGGGATTTAATTTAAAGGGTTGGGGGTGGGTTTTAGGGGGTTTTAGTGTGCCGGTTTTCCTGCCCTCCCCCTTCCCCCAATTTAGCTACGGACCGCCGCTGGACCCCAGGGTAATTTAAAGCATTTGGGGGGGGGTTTCGGGAGGGTGGGGGATTTAATTTAAAGGGTCGGGGGTGGGTTTTAGGGGGTTTTAGTGTGCCGGCTCACGATTTTAACGATTTTCACGATACTTTACACACCCAAACGGCAACAATACGATTCCCTCCCCCTCCCAGCCGAAATCGATCGTTAAGACGATCGAGGACACGATTCACATCTCTAGCCATTTTATAACATGCGCCCATATGCATGCTAGTTATAAAATAGCGGGAGTAAAATTAATAGAAAATATGATACATGAAATTCATTAGAGAAATGAAAGAATGTAAGAGAACAATTATGTGGACTCACATGATGGAAACTTAAGTTTCAATGCAAATGGGGAAAAAGATTTTCTGTACACGTTCCCTTGTTTTCTACATATTTCCAATGAGAAAATGTATACAAATTCATGTAGATGTGCTGTAGATTCTCAACAATTGCAATGCAGAATTTTGCAAGTCTTTCAATTGAACTTACCCTGCACAGGAAATCAGGGGCCTTAATTATAAGAAAGGCTTTTAACTACTTTGAATGCTGCACTAGCTTTACTTTGGATGTCATAACATCTTTTTTTTACTCACATTGGTTAAAAGGGGACCTTAGTATGAAGAGGACCATTGTGTGTGGCAATCTATTTGAAAGAATGAAAGTGTCAATGGTCTCAAACAGAGCCTTGGAAGGAAAGAGGCCCATGTTCAGAGGCATATAGCCAGATAATTCACAAGTTATCCAGCTAAATGCTGACTTTTGAATATTTTGGACACTTATTACCAAGCTGAAATATAGCTAAATAACCTAGGGGTGTTCTGGGGGCAGTTAGGTTTGTCAGCTAAGTTATCTGGCTAAATCTGAAATTCAGAGCTAGCTGGTCCACATATCCAGCTAACTCTTGTTGTTCCATACTGCTGCCATAAAGTTAGTCAGATAAACTTATCTAGTTAACTTTAAAATAGCCATCAGTATTCAATCGTGTGTCTGCACCGCTGAATATTCCTCCAAAGTAAGTTTATCCAGCTAACGTTTTCAATGTGGCCAGTGATTGAATATGGAACTCAAAATAAATATATCTTATGTTTGGTTTTCCTCTTAGTAATTTAAATAGTTTGATTAAAAGGGGTTTTTAAAAACAAAGGTTAAGAAAAGAATGTTTCTCAGAATCTTTCCAGGGACATGATGACTAGGTATGAATTAAAGATTACCTTTCCTCATTTTTTTTTTTTTTAATTAAAATTCAGGTCCACTTCCAGTAACCAGTACACAAATAATAAATTAAAGCCAGTTAATGAAACATGTTCCAATTCATTTCACAATACAATACCATAAACAATTAATTTCTATTACAGCCTATCAGGAAGGTGGAGTAAAATTAACGTTCTTGTTGGAAACCTAATGTTAGACTTCCTATCAACAGCAATGTGAGATAATGCAACAACCTTATTAAAATTATTACCCAATCAGAAACTTAGAATGAGCTCTTTTCTACATTATTAGAAAGCATATTCCATTTTTAAATGGCTTAATTAACCATATAATAAAATAGTACAAGATAATGAAGAATTATAGGCAGTCATTAGATCTCAAAGTCACTAATTTACTTATGCACTTTCAACAAACTCTGGACTATGCCCGTTAATCTGTTTTGTTATCATGACTATGTGGCTGACTGTCTTTTCCTGAATGGAAACGATGGCCACATACCTCTGCTGTCATTCCTCATACGTCTCACTCAATATCTCACCTCACAGCTTTTCCCTACTATTAATTATATTTCTTCCCATGCAATTATTTTGATCTTTCATCATCACAATTTCCTTCACCATATTTCTCTTCTCAACTCCTTCCTCTCCATGTCTCTTTTCTAATTCTTTTCTTTCTGAGTACATATCTCCAGGTTACCCTTCTCTCTATCTGTCTTCATGACACCCTATACCTTCTGCACTACATCTCTCTCTTTACCTTCTTCTTCTTATTTCCTACCACTTTCTTTATCTTCCCATTCATCCTCCACTCCTTGCCCACTCCGTATTTCTTTTACTAGCTCTCCCTTTTTACATGCCTTATCTCTCACCCTCATCCACGACCTGTTGGTGACAGTTCTGCCATTAACACGGGTTTCTATGTAGATATGGCATTGAAATCTTGCAAAAAAGGGGCCTGGTGAGTTTTTTTTTTTTACTGAAATCCCACAAAAGTTCTAAGCTTATTGGATATCAATTCTATTATAGATTGGGCTAATAAAGCTGAACCCAAAACTTGAACCAAAGTTTTATTGTTTGGGTCTGAACATAGCTCAAAACATGAAAAACAGTTACCCTTTCCAAAACATATGGGGTAGATTTTATAAATCTACGCACGCGCAAACAAAAGTACGCTGGATTTTATAAGATACGCGCGTAGCCACGCGTATCTTACAATGTCCGGAGTCGGCGCACGCAAGGGGGTGCACATTTGTGCATCTTGTGCACGTCGAGCCCTGCGCGCTCGCTGCCCGTTCCCCCAGAGCCCGCTCCGAAATCGGAGCGGGCTCGGAGGGAACTTTCCTTCCAACCCCCTGCACCTTCCCCTCCCTTCCGCTACCTAACCTCCTCCCCCACCTTTATTCGAAAAGTTAGGCCTGCCTCCGGGCAGTAGTAACTTACACGCGCCGGCTGTCTGCTGGTGCGGCAGGCCCCGACGCAGGCCGCTGTGTTGGGGCACTTGGCCATGCCCCCGACCGCTCCTTTTGGCAAGCCCCAGGACTGACGCGCGTCCCGGGACTTGCGCGTGCCGCCGAGCCTATGCAAAATAGGCTCAGCGCAAGCAGGGTCGTTTTTAAAAGGGTTACACGCGTACCTTATGCGTGTAACCCTTTTAAAATCTGGCCCTTAGCCTCTTAACTTTGGTCCTTAGGGAACTAAATCACTTTGCAAACTGAACAAAGCAAAGTAACTAAATATAGCTACACAATTTTGTGGCTACATTTAGCTTCTCCACAAGTGGATGCCTGTAGAGGCATGGTTTGAGATGGGTTCGACAGTGCTTGGTTTTGATTGTAAGTATTATTATACTATCCTTAAAATAAGGCTTGGGAGTAACCAGCACAGAGCGGCTGTTACTATCCTTAACAGAAACATGGGGGGATCCTGCACGGAGCGGCAATTACTACCCTTATCAGAAACATGGGGGTAACCTACACGGAGCGGCAGTTACTACCCATATCAGAAACATGGGGGGATCCTGCACGGAGCGGCAGTTACTACCCTTATCAGAAACATGGGGGGATCCTGCACGGAGCGGCAGTTACTACCCTTATCAGAAACATGGGGGGATCCTGCACGGAGCGGCAGTTACTACCCTTATCAGAAACATGGGGGGATCCTGCACGGAGAGGCAGTTACTACCCTTATCAGAAACATGGGGGTAACCTGCATGGAGCAGCAGTTACTACCCTTATCAGAAACATGGGGGGATCCTGCACAGAGCGGCAGTTACTACCCTTATCAAAAACATAGGGGTAACCTGCACGGAGCAGCAGTTACTACCCTTATCAGAAACATGGGGGTATCCTGCACGGAGCAGCAGTTACTACCCTTATCAGAAACATGGAGGTATCCTGCACGGAGCGGCAGTTACTACCCTTATCAGAAACATGGGGGGATCCTGCATGGAGAGGCAGTAACTACCCTTATCAGAAACATGGGGGGATCCTGCACGGAGCGGCAGTTACTACCCATATCAGAAACATGGGGGGATCCTGCATAGAGAAGCAGTTACTACCCTTATCAGAAACATGGGGGGATCCTGCACGGAGCGGCAGTTACTACCCTTATCAGAAACATGGGGGGATCCTGCACGGAGCGGCAGTTACTACCCTTATCAGAAACATGGGGGTATCCTGCACGGAGCGGCAGTTACTGCCCTTATCAGAAACATGGGGGTATCCTGCACGGAGCGGCAGTAACTGCCCTTATCAGAAACATGGGGGTAACCTGCATGGAGCGGCAGTTACTGCCCTTATCAGAATCATGGGGGTATCCTGCATGGAGCGGCAGTTACTACCCTTATCAGAAACATGGGGGTAACCTGCAAGGAGCAGCAGTTACTACCCTTATCAGAAACATGGGGGTAACCTGCATGGAGCAGCAGTTACTACCATTCAAAACTTCCTGGGCGGACTGGATGGACCATCTGGTCTTTTTCTGCCATCATCACTATGTTACTCTGGGTGGGGAGGGGAGAAAATCAAGCATTACGGGAAGGCTGATTTCTAGCATTAGTGGTTAATTTTTTACCTCCAAGCTTTAGCGTCTTAAATTGGCCAGTTAGATTTAGGCTCATGTTCCGTTAATCACCCTGCTCCCTAGGTTTGGCTGAAAATGAGCTTAAGTTTGCTGCTCAAAATCTGAGCAGCTAAGTCAGGTATTCAGCCGCAGGTTAGAAATCCACCTTACTGGTCTCAGGTATAGAAACACTTATATGCTCAGTGTGCAATTGTGGAGAGGGATTTGCATTTTTCCCACTCAGTCTTTATCCTTTTCAGGCAGTATCGTTACTAACATTATATATGTAACTTCAGTTCTTTCAAAACAGGGTAGGCCACTCTGGACCCAGAGCTCCACAAACTGGTCTAGTTTTCAGGATAGCCACAATGAGTATCCATAAGATATATTTGCATATAATGGAGGCTGTGCATGTACATTTTTTCCTCAAGCATATTCATTGGGGCTATCCTGAAAATCAGACCTGTCTGTGGCTCACCTGCACCAGAGTTGCCTACTCCTGTTCTAAAACATAACCTGTTGTACTTCTGCAGTCCCAGCCCTTGAATCCACAGCCTCAGAGTTCATGTTAATGCTTTCTGTCTTTGCCATGCAGATACGATTGTAAATTATTTTCACAGGTTTTCTTTGTGCATAATAAGCTTCAGTTAGAGTTCACAGAATATTTTTGTTTCTGATTGCAGTAACTCTTTTTGTATTTATTTTGTCTTCATACTTTCCCCATTAGCTACTGCATATTGCGTGCATCTTCCCTTCCTCCACATGCATGTTCTGCAGAGTTGGCATCAAATACTGAGGAGGAAAGAAAACGGATAATTGTTATAAAGCAAATTATAGTTAGGTACCATTTTCATGCTGTTAAGAACACAGCACATAAAGAAGAGACCAGAAGAAATCATCAAAACTGATAGCAGAGACCCAAAACAGACAGATGGCACCCTTAACTGTCATCAAGCGCCTGAAAATGAGGTAGGGAAGCATAGAGAGGCCTCCAGCCAAAGCAACAACCTGGCTCTCAGGTTAATTGAAGAATCAGCTAGATTCAGTTCAGTGATCAAAAGAAAAACATCCCAAAGGCTGGTTTCAGGTGCTCTGTCCAGGATGCAGTAGTTTATCATCTAATCTGCTAACATTCTACCCATCAGAGACTGAAATTACAAAGTTTATTTACAGTGATCTCTCATAGTAATGCAGTAGAATTAAAAGGGGAAAAAATCCCCTAATATGATCAACTGTATCCCTATTACCCGTGCCTCCTCCTTACGTTCAGCCTCCTTGTTTTGACTAGAATATTGGAGATGAGGGGGGCTGCAGCTTTATTAAATTAATATATGTTCACAAATCCCTCCTCCAGGTCTATGCCATATTTACCTCTTAGCTCAACAACTAAAGAATTTTTCGCAGATACCTTATTCATAACTGATTCATTTTAATCGCCTGTATATAACATGTCTATTACTACTGTTTTTGTTTTAATGTTATTTGTTATTAGTATTTATTCAATTTTCTCCAAGTTCATTTTCCTGTTCCATGTAAGACACACTTGTTAAGTCACTCCAATGTTATATGTAAACCGAAGTGATTATCAACATTGTTGCTAGAACTTCGGTATATAAAAAATGTTAGATAAATAAATAAATATGTGGTTCTCAACTGGTTTATCATGACACACAGCGTGTCGCCAAGAACACACAGGTGTGTCGTCACACTTCCCGGTCCCCCGCTGATCCAGCTGCTCCCCCTACCCAAGCAAAATAGGTCCTCCGCCCGGGCTTAAAATGCTGATAGCCCGGGCGGAACGCAGCAGGACTACTGGAGTCAGCGGCACCAGCATTCTCCCTTCTTCCCGCCCCCGCGACCCGGAAGAGGAAGTGGTGAGCAGCAGGTGTGTGCGTGGGAAGAAGAGACCATGCTAGTGCAGGCAGCGTGGGCCCGAAGAAGAGAAGAGAGGCGCTGCCTGAGGAATGAGCAGTGCGGCTCGGAGAAAAACAAAGAACGTCGTCAACCCCCGTGGTCGATGGGACTCCTTTCTCCGCGAGGGCTGAAAATGAAGGAGGTTGCTGCTGCCTTTAGGGTTAGAAGTGGAGGAGCCTGCTGCTAGTTCAGGGGAGGGGGGGGGGGAAGAGTGAGTGAATGAGCAAGCATGTGTGTTTGAGATCCTGTGTGTGTGTGTATGAGTGAGATAGCATGTATGTGAATGATTGAGAGCCTGTACATGTGAAAGAGAGTATGTATGTGATTGAGAGCTGGTTTAGGTGAGGGAGCATGTGAGTATGTGATTGAGAGCCTGTGTGTAAATGAGAGAAAGAGAGAGCATGTTTGTAAGCATGTGAATGAGAGTCTGTTTGAGAGAAAAAGACAGCATGTATGTGTGCGATTGAAAGCCTGAAAAGATAGACAACATGTGTGTAAATGTGTAATTAAGGGCCTATATAAGTGAGAGAGAAATAGCATGTGTATATGTGAGTGAGTGAGAGCCATTGTGAGAGAGAGGAGAAAGTTGCAAGCAAACCATCCCTCCTCCTGCTAATTCAAAACAATCTCAGGGCACATGGATATCAAACTTTCCCAGGTATGCAGAGCAAAAAAATGTTTTGAATCCTTATTAATTTTCATTGCAGGGTCTTTGTGTCTGCTATTTTGAAATATTTTATTGGTATCTAGAAATTTTTGATGAGTCTTTAATTATTGGATATTCCATTCATCTGCTGTTTTGAAATAATCTGTTCTTTTTGTTAGTATGGTTTTACTGCTACTGATTTTATATGTCTTGATTTGTTTTATAAGGACTGATGATGTTTCCTTTTTTCCTTTGTTGCACTGCATACAGAGACTCCGGCTTGTTGCAGTTTCCAATTCAATTTCTGTCTTCATGCTTCTAGTTATGCGTTTTGGTCTCTCTATTCCTTGTTAGGTGAGGGTCAGCACATGTGACTCAGGTGAGGTTCTCTGCTGGCGTGTAGTTTCTGTGTAGGGCTCTATAGCAGCCTGGCTTGGTCCGTTTTCCTAATAGGAGATGTATTGGTGTCTTAAGGCCTGGTGTAATATTTTCAGTGTTGCCTTTTCTCAGGTAAGGTTAAGTGCTGGAAATTGGTGCTGTTTTGGTGTGGGATGTTTATGGTTATGCAATTTCTGTTCAGACAGAATATGTATCTTTCCCACATGTCATTCTTAACAATAAAAATAATACTGGACCTTTATTTTTTATTTCTGCCGTAAATTGTAATGAGCAGTGTGTCACCCCTGTGAGCGTGGTCTGTCAGGTGTGTCACGATGGGAAAAAGGTTGAGAACCACTGTGTTAACAATGCACTGCTAATATGCACTTTGACCCGTATATTTCAAAATAACTTCATAAACTGAGACCCAAGCTAAACTTCTGATTCTGCAAACTAGGCCCCATGAAGTTGGTAGGATTCATGGGCCCAGTTGCCCATTCTTAACCTGACACTCAAGGTCTAGCCAATCTCTCTGACTGTCCACATGGGAAGTTGTATTATATACATAAACACAAAATTTATTCAGTGGGTCTCACACCAGTCCACAGAATCCACTTTGCCAGTCCAGTATATTTATTGGTTTGATTTATATTCTGCTTTTCAGGCACTTGAAAGGGGATTACATTCATGTATGGTAGGTATTTCCCTATCCCAGAGCATTTACAATCTCACAGGTATATTTACTGAGCTGCGATAAAGGTATAATGCATATAAAGCAGCGCTTTATCACATTGCAGTGATACCATGTGATATTACGATATCATGGACTTTTTAAATAAATATCCACCTCCTATTGAAACTAGCTGCTTTGCACATATTTACATGTATAAAATTGCCTAATGCATGTAAAGCAGATAATGTATAGGCAATACAGTTCTAATAAAATAATACGGCTGCTTAAAAAAAAAAGACATTATTTTGTTGCGTTTGAAGGAGGTATAGTTAGTTCATTCTGGGGACATCGGGTGCAATTGTGTCATCCTGATGTCCCCGGGATTCTGAGGCCTAAAACTTGCAACTCGTCAAAATCCCACAAGGGTCTTGCAAGATTCCCTTCCTCTGTCAAGGCGACTCATAAGTAAATATTTAAAAAAACACTTTAGAATCAAGTGCAATACTCCGCCCTGGGTGCCCTCTAATTCTGGACTGCCCCTATACATCAGGAATTCTTTCTTTAGGTAAGGGGGAATCCATGAAGCAGGAAGGTCAGGAGCCATCCTACACCACACAGGTGGAGGTTGAGGGAAGTGGAGGGGCCCCACTAGACACCAGGGTTTGTTTTTTTAATTTTTACTTATGAGCCACATAGACATGAGGCAGGGATTGGGAGGAGTCTCACAATCCCAGAGGGTTTTAGAGCATTGGGGAGGGGAATTGTTAGGCATCAGGGCCCTATAAAATGATTGAGGCCCCATGCAAAGTGGGTTGCTATCATGGGGGGAAGGGCCCTGTCGAGTTACTTTTTCATGCTGAGTTTTTCTACAATAAAAAATAATGTGACGATATTGCTGAAATATTTTCCCAGGGGGAGTGAAATATATCGAACACTCTCTTTGATATTTTACCTCTTCCATAGTAAAATATTGCATCTTTGTAATTCTCCCTATAAGTTTGTACCTAAGCCAATGGAGGGTAAAGTGACTTGCCCCTGGTCGAAAGGAGCAGCAGAGGGATTTGAATCTTGGCTTCCCTGGTTTGCAGCCTGATACTCTAACCACTAGGCTACCTTGCCACCTCACTGAATATACATGAGATACGTTTGTATGCACTGTGTGCAAATGTAAGATCCCTTTGCCTTACATAAACTAAATCCATATCTTCCCACAGGAAGTGGTGCAGTCCATTGCACATTAACAGGCAAATTTTAAAAGCCCCACGCGCAGCAAAGCTGGAAACGCAGAAGTCGGGCCGGCACATGTACAAATGTATCTCTTGGTATGCACACAAACGTTTTTTGCTCAAAAAGGGGCGGGTATGGGCGTGGTATGGGAAGCACATGGGTATTCCTGGATTTATGAATGAAACCAGTGCATAAGTATGTTCGTGTACAAGTGAACGCCAAGGTCTCTTACCAAGTAGATTTACTTCTGCTATGGATGGCAAGTAAGTCATAAAACAAAAAAAAAATTGGTTGCTCCAGAGTTTTATGGGTTGGCGCTATCAGGATAAAAGGGAGGATATTTAACTAGGGGGGGGGTTATGAAATCCTATCATTTACTTTGGCAAACTGGTAATGAACTGGGGAAACTTGTAACTGAGTTGGCGTATGTGTCTCTTAAAATCCCCCACTTACGCAGTAGAGGCAGCATTTGCGCACACATGTGTGTACACATATACAGTTGTGCGCACATGAACACACATACAGCCTATTTTATACCATGTGGGCACATACACGCTTATGTTATAAAGTGGCTGCTTCCTTTGAGAGCCAGCATATGTGTGCAGCATATGTGCACACACATGGCTACTTAAAAGTTATCCTCTAAGAGGATAATTTTCAAACAACTCCGCGCAGCGCCATATGCACACGTATATGGCCACGTGGAGATCTACTACAGTATTTTATGACTTGTGCGGATTGTAAACTATGCATATAGTACCCCCTAACATATGAATATTTGTTTCCTTACATGCAAATATATGTAATGCATTTAAAAATGTATTTTTCCTATAGATTTAGTTTACATATGCATGTATATTTTACATGTGAAAACAATTGTGATGTGCTTGCACAAACCCCTGTTTGTGCAAAGTTGGCATATTTAAACCATGTGCATAATTGAAATCAGCAGTTTATCAGGTCATTGAGACTCTCCTAGTTCTTCACTCTGAACTCCCCCTGCTCACCCAAGCATTAACTGACAATAGAGGAGTCTGATACCAATTGTGCTAGATAATAAAGTTACTCCATTTCATCTGTGAGCTGATCTAGGTGTTTGAGAAGTCTCTGTAATTGTGCAGATGATACATTTTGTTAAATAGCACCCAGAATATCTGGTCCCCTAAACCCCAAACCTTTGCTGAATTGTTTTTCTGCTTGTTGAAGAGTATCATGAAGGCTAGCTACAGTATGGATTAAGTAAATACATCTTCATTAATATAATGACCCCCTAGCATACATTCAAGTGATATCATTTATATATCACTGCTGTCTTAAAGAAGACAGAGAAGGGTCTTTAATGTGCTTAGATATGTGGAACATAACTTTGAAAAAGTCACATAAATATCAAGTCCATATCTCTTTTATGACACAGTCAGACCACATCATGCTGCACTAATGGATAGCTCTTAAGAGGATAATATCATGGCTCCCCTTCCCGTCTCCTCCCCTGCAGCACATGACTTTGGGAAATACAGAACAGAGAAGTTGTAATGTCTCCCATTAGAAAAATTAAAAAAGAACTGTCATTTCCTAAAATATGGCACCTTTATGCCGTTGAAAGTTAGAGTACTAAATTTGGCAAAATGATCCCCCACCCGGTCATATTTCACACACACTCTCCTCAGTATATGCATTATATTAACTATTCTACATTTTGTATTTAAGCTTCTGTTGTCAATTTGTCATTTGCTCTTGAATATAGGTTAGTTATGGTGAATTATTTGGATAATGAATTCCATAGCCTCTAATCAAACCACTAGCCTTTTATAATTTGTCTGCACGGGAGGGCTTTTCAGAAACACAAAACTTTTGAAACAGACACATTTCTGAATACACCTTAGTCTTTTAAAGATGGGCAGACTTACAGAAATGCCAAATCTTCCAGAACACACAACCCTTCCATATACCAGCTTCATTAGTAGCAGCACCATGGTCCCACAATTTAAGAGTTGCAGAAGCATGGGAGTAGTGAGAGTTGTATTAACTATCCCAGCAGCTGACCCCCTCCTTCTTATGTCTCTATGGCAACTGTTCAATACAGAAATCTCTACTCACCACTGAGCCAAAAGAACGGCCAGTTGTGCCAACAGGGACAACCTATCTTTCACTTTCACTGCACTATTGCTTCCATTGTCATATGAGAGGTATGATAGGAGACTGGGTGGGAAGAAGACATCTATCATAATGTAAGAAGAGGAGGAAAGAGAACATTTTAATGGGAAGTTGGAGGAGGAAATGGAAGGGCTCAAAGTTGGGGAGGTGAAAAGATGAGATGGACAGGAAGAGAGTGAGAAGAGGGAAGAAATGGGAGGAATAAGAGGTGAACAAGAGCAAATGAATACTAGGGTCTAAGTGGGGGGGGGGGAGGTAAGAAAGGAGATGCAGTGGAAAGGATTGTGAGCCCAGGATATGAGAAGATAAATTAATGCAAAAGGGGTAATTCAGAGTGAAAGATGGTAAAGGATAAATATAGGAACAAAGATGGTGATTTAAGAAAAATGCATGGAGAGAAATAGATCAGGGAGAACTAGAAATATAGAAAAAAGACAGTTTGGCACAGGGAGATGGAAAAGGGATTAAGGAGAACAAAAGTGACACTTGTATATGAATAGATAACTGAAAGAGTTAACCAGAAATGGATTCAGAAGAATACAGAAAAAGAAAACAAAGAGCACCAAGAACAGTATGATAATGAAAACAATTTGGGGGGATAGGGTCAATTACTAAGCTGTGATAAGTGATTAATGTGCAAAAAAATATTTATCATGCATAAAATGCAATTCTCATCTTACTACTTACACTTCTGAAATTAACATACATGTATTTCAAAGTGTGTTTTTTTATTTGTATTTACAAACTGGTTTTCAATTTTACAGGGATAGTTTGGAATTCTTTAGCTCATGTGATTCTTTATATATAGGCACATGGACTATCGGTTATGGTTTCCTCTGTTCCTTGAACAAATGTGGTAATTGTAGAGCTAATAGATGCATATGAGTGCTGATTCTCAAGATATAATGTGGGGAATCACAAACAGCACAAGGGCATCAAAACTACCAAGGTATAGAGTCATTACATCACCTACAACACAAAAGCATCAAAGCTCCCAAGGTGTAGAATGCATGTAATTAGATATAGCACAAAGGCATCAAAACTCCCAGGGGATAGAGTGTGGAGAATTGCAAACAGCACACAGGCTTATACAGGCCTAGACAGTAAGGCAGAAAACCAGAACAGAGGTGGTGTTAGAATTTGTTTTTTCTTTTTTTTACTTTTTTTTCTAGGGACTATAGTATATGCAGGCCTGCTGTGGCCAGAGGAATAGTTCAGGAACATAAGATTATACCATCTTAGCTGATATTTATTTACAGTTCTTCACCTTGCATCAGGTACAACTATGAGGTAAATGTACACTGTCTCTATGCTGAGATCAACCATCACGAGATCAGCATAGATAGAAAAAGTGCTGCTCTTGCACATTCCAAAAGGTAACATATGCCAATCACTATAATAATAATAATTATTATTTTAATATTTGCTGTCTAATCTTCATTTTCTAATCTGTTGGTCTCAGGCTTTCTTTTTCACACTCCCTTTTTTGGACTTTTGCCCATTCCTTTTACAGGGTCACTTTTTTTTCTGTTTCTTCTCTCTCCACCTTTCTTCTCCTCTTCCTCCCTCAAACACTCAGGCTTTCATTCTCATATGCTGTCTCTCTCACACATACACACATACAAACACAGGCTTTCACTCTCACATGCTGTTAAATAAAAAGCAGAATGAAAATATAAACAAAAAATACTTTAAAATGTTTGTATGCTAATGCCAGAAGCATAAGAAGTAAGATGGGAGAATTAAAATGTATAACAGTGAATGATATAAACAATTGCCATAAACAAATCACCTCAAGTCAAATGTACTTGCAATTAGTAATTCAAATAAATGGTTAAAGATCTGAATTGAGTAACTCAATTTAAATATGTAAAAAAAAAGTTTTTTAAAAATATTTTTTTTCTCTTAAAAGAAGTGCAGTTAATATATTTGGACAGTACAGCATCATAATTTAGCTTTGGTTGAAGCAGGATTTAAAACCTATTATATTGACATGGCAGACTATCTTTGAATTTTTAAATTCACTAAGAACATAAGAACATGCCATACTGGGTCAGATCCAAGGGTCCATCAAGCCCACCATCCTGTTTCCAACAGTGGCCAATCCAGGCCACAAGAACCTGGCAAGTACCCAAACACTAAGTCTATTCCATGTTACCATTGCTAATGGCAGTGGCTATTCTCTAAGGGGCGGATTTTCAGAGCCCTGCTCGCGTAAATCCGCCCAAAACCGGGCAGATTTACGTGAGCAGGGCCCTGCGCGCCGGTAAGCCTATTTTACATAGGCCTACCGGCGCACGCAGAGCCCCGGGACTCGCGTAAGTCCCGGGGTTTTCGGAGGGGGCGTGTCGGGGGCGGGCCCGAACCGCGCAGCGTTTTCGGGGCGTGTAGGGAGCGTTCCGGGGGCGGGCCCGGGGGCGTGGCTACGGCCCGGGGTGGGCCCGGGGGCGTGGCCGCGCCCTCCGGACCCGCCCCCAGGTCCCGTCCCGGCGCGCAGGAGGCCCGCTGATGCGCGGGGATTTACGCCTCCCAGAGGGAGGCGTAAATCCCCCGACAAAGGTAAGGGGGGGGGGGTTTAGACAGGGCCGGGCGGGTGGGTTAGGTAGGGGAAGGGAGGGGAAGGTGAGGGGAGGGCAAAGGAAAGTTCCCTCCGAGGCCGCTCCGATTTCGGAGCGGCCTTGGAGGGAACGGGGGTAGGCTGCGCGGCTCGGCGCGCGCCGGCTATACAAAATCCATAGCCTTGCGCGCGCCGATCCAGGTTTTTAGCAGATACGCGCGGCTCCGCGCGTATCTACTAAAATCCAGCGTACTTTTGTTTGCGCCTGGAGCGCAAACAAAAGTAGGCTATTCGCGCTCCTTTTAAAATCCGCCCCTAAGTGAACTTAATAGCAGGTAATGGACTTCTTCTCCAAGAACTTATCCAATCCTTTTTTAAACACAGCTACACTAACTGCACTAACCACATCCTCTGGCAACAAATTCCAGAGTTTAATTGTGCGTTGAGTAAAAAAGAACTTTCTCCGATTAGTTTTAAATTTGCCCCATGCTAACTTCATGGAGTGCCCCCTAGTCTTTCTACTATCCGAAAGAGTAAATAACAGATTCACATCTACCCGTTCTAGACCTCTCATAATTTTAAACATCTCTATCATATCCCCCCTCGTTGTGATGGTATATCACTAAACGACGGTATAGAAAGGTTTTTAAATAAATAAAATAAATAATAAATTTTAAAAAGGGGCGGAAGGGGGCGTGCCTGAGGGGCATGTCCGGGGGTGGTCCAGGGTGGGTCCGGGGGCATGGTGACGGTTCAGGGGCGGGCCGGGAGGGCGGTCCCGAGTCCCGCTGCCCTGCAGCCTGTGCTGGGTGATGCCAGGGCGGCGCGCGCAAGTTACGCCTGCTTCAAGCAGGCGTAACTTGCCCAACAAAGGTAAGGGGGAGGGGGATTTAGGTAGGGTTGGGGGGTGGGGTAGATAGGGGAAGGGAGGGGAAGGTGGGGGGACGCGGAGGGAACGGAGGCAGGCTGCGCGGCTCGGCGCACGCAGGATGCCGAATTTGCGCAGCCTTGCGCGCGCCGACCCTGGATTTTATAAGATAACGCGCTGCTACGCGCGTATCTTATAAAATCTGGTGTACTTTTGTTCGCGCAAGCATATGTTTTGAAGATCTACTTCATATTGAAAAGTAAGGGTCCCAATACAGATCCCTATGGCACTCCACTGTCCACTCCACTGTCCACTCCCTTCCACTGAGAAAATTGTCCATTTAATCCTACTCTCTTGTTTCCTGTCTTTTAGCCAGTTTGCAATCTACGAAAGGACATTGCCACCTATCCCATGACTTTTTACTTTTCCTAGAAGTCTCTCATGAGGAACTTTGTCAAACGCCTTCTGAAAATCCAAGTATACTATATCTACCGGTTCACCTTTATCCACATGTTTATTAACTCCTTCAAAAAAGTGAAGCAGGTTTGTGAGGCAAGACTTGCCTTTAATAAAGCCATGCTGACTTTGTTCCATTAAACCATGTCTTTCTATATGTTCTGTGATTTTGGTCTATAAGAACACTTTCCACTATTTTTCCTGGCACTGAAGTCAGGCTAACCGGTCTATAGTTTCCCGGATCGCCCCTGGATCTCTTTTTAAATATTGGGGTTACATTTGCTATCCTCCAGTCTTCAGGTACAATGGATGATTTTGCACAAAATGGCGCTGGCCATATGGCAAAACGATTCGACTGCAGGAGGTCGTTCCCGGTCCCCCACTCGACTTTTGGCAAGTCTTGTGGGGGTCAGGAGGCCCCCCCAAGCTGGCCAAAAGTCCCTGGGGGTCCAGCGGGGGTTCAGGAGCGATCTCCTCCGCTCCTGACGTCAGGGGACAAAAAACAAAATGGCGCCGGCGCTACCTTGCCCTGTCATATGACAGGGCAAAGGTAGCGCCGGCGCCATTTCTACAATGCACCGCAGGCCCGAGAGTAAAAGATCACACCGGGACCCCCGCTCTGGACCCCCCAGGTAATTTAAGGCATTTTGGGGGGATTCGGGAGGGTGGGGGATTTATTTTAAAGGGTCGGGGTGGGTTTTAGGGTTGTTTTAGTGTGCCGGTTTTTCCGCCCTCCCCCTTCCCCTCCCCCTTCCCCCGATTTACGATTTTTGACGATAAATCAGGGGAATTCCTATTGTATCGTGCTTCTAACGATTTTTGACGATTTAAAATATATCGGACAATATTTTAAATCATCAAAAAATGATTCACATCCCTAATCATTTATTCCATCCAGGAGCTTTATCTCTCTAGCGTGTCCCGATGATACATTTACCCAGTCAATATTGGGGTAATTGAAGTCTGATAACATCAAGAGTCAAAAATTATCCACTGTAATCCATGTTACCAACAACAAAAGTGGACAAAATGAAATTCAGAAATAAAGGCTAAAGAAGGCGTCAGCAAGCCTGACGTTGTATGTTCACATAGAGACACCAACCGGTCTTTTCAATCATTCGCCTTCTTTTAAATTTATTAACTTCCAACAACTTTTTGTTCAAAAATTTTTTCTTTTTCTTAAAATATCCTCCGTCAATCGTAGACTCTTTAAAGCGGATGTATTTGATTTCAATACGGCCCTACACGGCCCGTGTTTCACCCGAAAGCTTCCTCAGGGGCGTATCAACGCTATAAATACAAGAGTCTATATCCTATAATAGTGAAACAATAATTAAATCCTTTATCTTCAAGAAGGTAAATGAAACTTGTACTCATCTTAAAAGTAAGCCAGATACCGATTCATCCGGACAACACGTCTCAAGCCAGGAAAATGGAGGGAGGAAGGAAGAAGCCAAACCTCACGTCTTTTTAAACAAGCGAGATTTCATGATGTCATTAACCACGCCAAATATACATGACGTATCATCTGACGACATCCATCAGGGTAGGTAGTCATCATCCAAGAAAAGAATGTAGATCCAATTCAGCATTTAGTCCTCTAGGGGCAACAGTGTTCAATCGAAAGATCCATCGTTGTTCTGATTGTAACAAAAGACGTTCTCGATCACCACCACGCCAATGCGGTGGAATGTGATCAATTCCACAAAAAAGCAGATCCGAAAATGTGTGGTTTAATTCCATACAGTGTGTCACGAGAGGTTCATCTTCTCTTTTATTTTTGATGTTAGAACGATGTTCTATCATTCTAGTCTTTAGGACCCTTTTGGTCTTACCAATATAGAGAAGTTGACACGGGTATTGTATCAGATACACCACCATCACAGAATTACACGTTGTAATGTGTTTTAAGGAAATCTTATAGCCTGATGCAGTCGTCAAACTGCCTTGGATGTCCATAGAAGAACCACATACAGAACAATTTTGGCAAGGTTGATGTGAACCTGTTAATGGCATAGATGAAGATGAATCAATCGAAGTGTCAGATCTTATTAAAGCATGTCTCAGGTTGGTAGCTCTCGAAAAAGTGATGCGGGGAGGTGTTTGAAAAATATCATGCAGCTGTAGTACATGCCAATTTCTTAAAATCGAATGACGGATTTCCAAGGCGAATGTTGAAAAAGGGAGGACGCAAGTATGACGTGATTCAGTCTCAGCAGATCGAGGAAGGAAAAGCCACTCACGATGGCAGTATTTGGCCCTATGATAAGCTCTTCGGATGCACTTGCGTGGATAACCACGAGCCAAAAAACAATCCTTTAGAATCGAAGTTTGATATTCAAAATCTGCGACTGTAGTGCATAGGCGTCGGGCTCTAATGAATTGACTTACTGGCAAATTGGTTTTCAAACTCATCGGGTGAGCGCTGGAATAATGTAAATAAGTATTAGAGCTGACAGGCTTCCGGTATAATGATGTAATGAATTTACCACCAGTCAAAGTAATTTGTATATCCAGGAAGGTAATAGTGGTCGATTCAATATGAGACGTGAACTTCAAATTTACATTACAAGAGTTTAACCAAGTCGTAAATGTTTTGAAGGAATCTGTGTCACCTCTCCATAAAATAAACACGTCATCGATATAACGTTTCCATGTTAATAATTGTGATTGGAAAGGATGATTTGTCAGCCATTGTGATTCAAAAGAGGCCATATACAAGTTTGCTAAGTCTGGGGCCATGGTGGCCCCCATGGCTGTACCACAGACCTGTTGATAAAATTGACGATCATACGCAAAAAAATTCTTCTTCAGAGCAACAGTCAATAGATCTAAAAGGAAGGCACTTGGGATCCTATGCGGTTTAGGACGTTGTTCGAAAGTAGCTTCAGCGATCACTATCGCTTCATCTTGAGGGATCGATGTGTACAAGGCTTCCACATCTAAAGTGGCCATCATTACATTTGTGGTGTCCATATCAAGATTTTCCAAAAAAATAATCATTTCGGATGAATCCTTGATGAACGATGTAATGCAAGGGACAAAGGGTGCCAAAAAATGGTCCACAAAACGTGAGAGTGGTTCTAATAAGGAGTCACAACTCGATACGATCGGACGTCCTGGAGGATTATGAATGTCTTTATGAATCTTAGGCAGGGTGTAAAACACCGGTACACGAGGATGTCTCTTAGTTAAATAGACCGCTTCTTTAGGAGTCAGAAAACCAAGCTTAGTACCTTTTTTTACAATGTCAGAAATCTCTTGTTGAATCTCAAGAGTAGGGTCCGAATCCAAACATTTGTAAAATTTAGAATTACTGAGTTGACGGTGAATCTCTCTGTCATAATCTGACCGATCTTGCAGAACGATCTTCCCACCCTTGTCAGCCTGTTTTATAATGATGTTTTGAGCTGATTGTAATTCGTGAAGGGCAGTGTTTTCATTACGTGACATGTTAAAAAATGGTTGATTCTGTGTATCTAAATGCAGGGATGTGATATCTTGTGACACTAATTGATAGAAGACTTTTAAGGCAGGATCTTCTGGTCCAGGCGGTATCCAAGTCGAGGCATTAGATAGCACTGATAAATCCATAGTTGGTATATGAGTCTCAAAAAATTTTTTTATCTTCAAATTGCGAACAAATCGGTATAGCGCAACCAGGGTGGCGAACAAATCGGTATAGCGCAACCAGGGTGGCAAGACAACTACGAGCCCCGAATCACGCGCTCACACAACAAGGATCCCTAGTTCTCAATTTATCATCGTGGGCCTTGACATCAAACCAATTACAGGTTTTGGAACGTGGATTATCTTTCGTGCCTAGTACACTAGGTGACAAATTTTCTTTACAGGTTGCGCTATACCGATTTGTTCGCAATTTGAAGATAAAAAATGTTTTTGAGACTCATATACCAACTATGGATTTATCAGTGCTATCTAATGCCTCGACTTGGATACCGCCTGGACCAGAAGATCCTGCCTTAAAAGTCTTCTATCAATTAGTGTCACAAGATATCACATCCCTGCATTTAGATACACAGAATCAACCATTTTTTAACATGTCACGTAATGAAAACACTGCCCTTCACGAATTACAATCAGCTCAAAACATCATTATAAAACAGGCTGACAAGGGTGGGAAGATCGTTCTGCAAGATCGGTCAGATTATGACAGAGAGATTCACCGTCAACTCAGTAATTCTAAATTTTACAAATGTTTGGATTCGGACCCTACTCTTGAGATTCAACAAGAGATTTCTGACATTGTAAAAAAAGGTACTAAGCTTGGTTTTCTGACTCCTAAAGAAGCGGTCTATTTAACTAAGAGACATCCTCGTGTACCGGTGTTTTACACCCTGCCTAAGATTCATAAAGACATTCATAATCCTCCAGGACGTCCGATCGTATCGAGTTGTGACTCCTTATTAGAACCACTCTCACGTTTTGTGGACCATTTTTTGGCACCCTTTGTCCCTTGCATTACATCGTTCATCAAGGATTCATCCGAAATGATTATTTTTTTGGAAAATCTTGATATGGACACCACAAATGTAATGATGGCCACTTTAGATGTGGAAGCCTTGTACACATCGATCCCTCAAGATGAAGCGATAGTGATCGCTGAAGCTACTTTCGAACAACGTCCTAAACCGCATAGGATCCCAAGTGCCTTCCTTTTAGATCTATTGACTGTTGCTCTGAAGAAGAATTTTTTTGCGTATGATCGTCAATTTTATCAACAGGTCTGTGGTACAGCCATGGGGGCCACCATGGCCCCAGACTTAGCAAACTTGTATATGGCCTCTTTTGAATCACAATGGCTGACAAATCATCCTTTCCAATCACAATTATTAACATGGAAACGTTATATCGATGACGTGTTTATTTTATGGAGAGGTGACACAGATTCCTTCAAAACATTTACGACTTGGTTAAACTCTTGTAATGTAAATTTGAAGTTCACGTCTCATATTGAATCGACCACTATTACCTTCCTGGATATACAAATTACTTTGACTGGTGGTAAATTCATTACATCATTATACCGGAAGCCTGTCAGCTCTAATACTTATTTACATTATTCCAGCGCTCACCCGATGAGTTTGAAAACCAATTTGCCAGTAAGTCAATTCATTAGAGCCCGACGCCTATGCACTACAGTCGCAGATTTTGAATATCAAACTTCGATTCTAAAGGATTGTTTTTTGGCTCGTGGTTATCCACGCAAGTGCATCCGAAGAGCTTATCATAGGGCCAAATACTGCCATCGTGA
Source organism: Rhinatrema bivittatum (assembly GCF_901001135.1). Classification (NCBI taxonomy): domain Eukaryota; kingdom Metazoa; phylum Chordata; class Amphibia; order Gymnophiona; family Rhinatrematidae; genus Rhinatrema; species Rhinatrema bivittatum. Next base: position 7,052,391 of record NC_042624.1, on the reverse strand, counting down.
GTGGCTTTTCCTTCCTCGATCTGCTGAGACTGAATCACGTCATACTTGCGTCCTCCCTTTTTCAACATTCGCCTTGGAAATCCGTCATTCGATTTTAAGAAATTGGCATGTACTACAGCTGCATGATATTTTTCAAACACCTCCCCGCATCACTTTTTCGAGAGCTACCAACCTGAGACATGCTTTAATAAGATCTGACACTTCGATTGATTCATCTTCATCTATGCCATTAACAGGTTCACATCAACCTTGCCAAAATTGTTCTGTATGTGGTTCTTCTATGGACATCCAAGGCAGTTTGACGACTGCATCAGGCTATAAGATTTCCTTAAAACACATTACAACGTGTAATTCTGTGATGGTGGTGTATCTGATACAATACCCGTGTCAACTTCTCTATATTGGTAAGACCAAAAGGGTCCTAAAGACTAGAATGATAGAACATCGTTCTAACATCAAAAATAAAAGAGAAGATGAACCTCTCGTGACACACTGTATGGAATTAAACCACACATTTTCGGATCTGCTTTTTTGTGGAATTGATCACATTCCACCGCATTGGCGTGGTGGTGATCGAGAACGTCTTTTGTTACAATCAGAACAACGATGGATCTTTCGATTGAACACTGTTGCCCCTAGAGGACTAAATGCTGAATTGGATCTACATTCTTTTCTTGGATGATGACTACCTACCCTGATGGATGTCGTCAGATGATACGTCATGTATATTTGGCGTGGTTAATGACATCATGAAATCTCGCTTGTTTAAAAAGACGTGAGGTTTGGCTTCTTCCTTCCTCCCTCCATTTTCCTGGCTTGAGACGTGTTGTCCGGATGAATCGGTATCTGGCTTACTTTTAAGATGAGTACAAGTTTCATTTACCTTCTTGAAGATAAAGGATTTAATTATTGTTTCACTATTATTATAGGATATAGACTCTTGTATTTATAGCGTTGATACGCCCCTGAGGAAGCTTTCGGGTGAAACACGGGCCGTGTAGTGCCGTATTGAAATCAAATACATCCGCTTTAAAGAGTCTACGATTGACGGAGGATATTTTAAGAAAAAGAGAAAATTTTTGAACAAAAAGTTGTTGGAAGTTAATAAATTTAAAAGAAGGCGAATGATTGAAAAGACCGGTTGGTGTCTCTATGTGAACATACAACGTCAGGCTTGCTGACGCCTTCTTTAGCCTTTATTTCTGAATTTCATTTTGTCCACTTTTGTTGTTGGTAATTGAAGTCTCCCATTATTACTGCACTACCAATTTGGTTAGTTTCCCTAATTTCTCTTAGCATTTCACTGTCCGTCTAATTACATGAAAAATATTCACATAAAAACTGCTGGCTGGTGGAGGTTAGGTTCATGATTACAAATACATAATTTACCCCACATCGGGTAATTTAACAAAGTCTTAAACATTCCTCTCCAGCTAAAAAAAATTAGTTTTGAGAGAGTTTTTTTATATATTGATATTATTGAGTTTATTTATTTATTTAAAAGTATTTATATACCGTTTTTGAAAACAAGGTTTTTTTGTCAAAACGGTTTACATTGTAAAATGAAAATAAAATAAATAGAGTTAAAAATTAAAGATGAAAATAAAATAAAATTAAAATACAATATCTGGTATATACCTTATGGTAACAAAAAAATCTAATTAAATAAAAAGTAAAAGTGGAGCTGGGCCGTAAAAGATGTTTTATGGAAGGGAAAAGGTAGGAAAAAATGAATGGGGAGGAGGGAAGGCGTAAGGTGGAAACATGAGTGATGTTGAGGATGTGGAAGAGATTGTTAGGTTACTGAGTGTTGATTATTTGAAGTAGTGTATTGTGGATGGATATTAAATGCTAATTGAAATAAATATGTTTTTAGTGTCTTCTTAAATTGTTGGGTATTGGATATTGAACGAAGTAAATTGGGTATAGAGTTCCAAATGGTGGGTCCTGCTACAGAAAATGCTCTTCTTCTGGTAATATCAAGTTACTCAATTCAGATCTTTAACCATTTATTTGAATTACTAATTACAAGTACATATGATTTAATGAAGTGATTTGTTTATGGCAATTTTTGATATCACATTTTGGATCCCTCTATAAAGGTTAATATTCCAGTGCATTGGCATATTAGAGAGAAAATGGAAGGAGGATAACAAATGGAAAATTGCTATTCCAAGGTACAAATTATATTGCAATGACAGAGAGGAGTATCTGGGAGCTGGAGTGGTGCTTTATGCCAGGGATGGCATAGAGTCCAACAGGATAAAGATCTGCAAGAGAGTAAATGCACAATCAAATCTTTATGGGTAGAAATCCCTTGTGTGTTGGGGAAGAGTATAGTGATAGGAGTATATTACTGTCCACCTGGCCAGATGGACAGTGAAATGCTAAGAGAAATTAGGGAAGCTAACCAAATTGGTAGTCTAGTAATAATGGGAGATTTCAATTACCCCAGTATTGACTGGGTAAATGTAACATCGGGACATGCTAGAGAGATAAAGTTCTTGGATGGAATAAATGGCAGTTTTATGGAACAATTGGTTCAGCAACCAACGAGAGAAGGAGCAATTTTAGATCTATTTCTTAGTGGAGAACATTATTTGGTGAGAGAGGTAAAGGTGGTGGGGCCGCTTGGCAATAGTGATCATAATATGATCAAAATTGATTTAATTTAATTTATTTATTTATTTAACAGTTTTTTATACCGACCTTCATAGTAAATAACCATATCGGATCGGTTTACAGTTTAACAAAGGGAAAAAACTAGAGTAAACAAATTCAAGTAAACGAAAGATAACAATAGGTAGGAATAAGTCAAAGTTATCAACAGGGGGAGAGAACTTGGAAGCTTACTACAAGCTGGAAAGAAGAAAGGCCGGTAATAAAAGTATTGTTACCATAGAGTGTACGAGTTAAAAAAAACTTAAAAACTGTGCTGGAAAGGAGACAGTAAGCAAATCCATGGCTCTGGTGCTAAACTTTCAAAAGGGAAACATTGATAAAATGAGAAAAATAGAAAAAAACTGAAAGGAGCAGATGCAAAGGTAAAAAGTGTGCAAGAGGCATGGACATTTTTTAAAAATACCATCCTAGAAGCACAGTCCAGATGTATTCCACACATTAAGAAAGGTGGAAGAAAGGAAAAATGACTACCAGTATGGTTAAAAGGGGAGGTGAAAGAGGCTATTTTAATCAAAAGATCTTCAATCAAAAATTGGAAGAAGGATCCAACAGAAGAAAATAGGATAAAGCATAAGCATTGGCAAGTTAAATGTAAGACATTGATAAGACAGGCTAAGAGAGAATTTGAAAAGAAGTTGGCCATAGAGGTAAAGCTGTACTCTTTCATCCTAGCTCTGCTGGGACCGGTGCCTTCAGCTGCGCTTGTTCCCTCCCCCCCCCCCCAACCCGGTAAGAAAGCTCCGCCCCTGGGCGTCTCCTATCACATCTAGATCTGCGGGGGGGGGGGGGGGGTGGGGGGCATAAAGCGCCTGCGTGAGGTCCCGGGGTCGTACGCCGGGCGTCGTGCGACCCTCATTACATAAAACTATCTTGCTTCTTATCTTAAAAAAAAAAAAAATGGGAGATCCCAGTAACTCTAAAAAAGATGGCTGGAAAAATGGATATGGCTCAAACTATTCCAATATGTATGAATAACGGAAGATATCATCAGGACTCTGGTCCAAAAACAACACAAAGTAGGAAAAAACAACCAAAATGTGCTCTGACAAACATTCCATTGACTAATAATGTAACCACAGGAAACTGTAATTTAACAAACTGTTTATTTATAACTTTCTTTCTGATTAATATTCAAGCCATTGCAAAGAAAACAGCCCTAATATCAGACATCTTGCATGATAATAGACCTGATTTTTTTGTAATAACCGAAACCTGGTTAAAAACCACAGACAATATTCTGTTAAACCAATTAGAAAATAACGATTATGATATCTTCTCTATTCCACGGACTATTAGGAGGGGAGGAGGAATAATGCTGATTGCGAAAAAAACGTTCAAATTTAAAATCATCCCTGCTGAGAACACACTCTTATGAAATAGCTCTATTTGATTCAGATCAATTGCAAATATGCTTGTTATATTGCCCGCCTGGTCTCTTAGATTACAATATTTCTCCCCTTATAGAATATTTTACTGTATCTCTTAATCCAGACAAACCTTCAATTATACTAGGGGATTTTAACTTACATATGGACAATTTACCATTAGATAATACTTGTTTTACATTAAAAGAATCACTCGCAGCTTTAGAATATGAACTGGCCTCCAATAGTACAACTCATAGAGCTGGACACTCTTTAGATTTAGTACTTACTAATCTCAAAATATGTAATAAGATAAATATCACTGCAAATCAAGTACCATGGTCTGATCATTATCTAATTTCAGCTCAAGCAGATTTTGATGTTATCAAAAATCCCACACCAAAAGATTCAAAATTAATTACTTTCCAGCTTCAACCCAAAATCGATGATTTACAGGAAGAATTTCAAACTCTAGCAAGCAAGTCAACATATGATAATATTAATGAAGCTTTACATTCTTGGAATACAGAAACACAAATTATAGCACAAATTATGTCCTACTAAAATTAAATATATTAATGCCAAAAGCTCTCAAAATCCTTGGTACAATAGTGAGCTAAAAAAAAAAAATACAATTAAGAAAACTAGAAATCACATGGAGAAAAAATAAAAATCCTAATACGCTAGGTAAATATCGTGCAGCACAAAATCAATATAAGAAAGCTATTGAAAGAGCAAAAAAAGAATTTTATAAAATTAAAACAGAAAATTTCCTACAGAACCCTAGAATTTTGTTTTCTATTGTTAAAAATTTAACTAAAAATCCATGTGAAAAAGACATAGGGCTGCCAGAATACAGAACTAATGAAATAGCCTTTTTCTGTAAAAACAAAGTCGATATCCTAAATGCTAAAATTATTTATTTATTTATTTGTTTATTTAGCATTTTTATATACCGACTTTCCAATAACAGAATTACTGATCAACTCGGTTTACATTATAACAGAACAATCACATTTACAAGTAAATGTTGTACAATGAACAGGTAGATATAACTTGGATAGGTATATATGGGGTTAACAACAATCAAGAAATTAAAATGCCCGTCAAAAGCGACATAAGTTGGCATGAATTTGAACCTACTACATTACTTGAGGTAGAATCTCTTGTTAAAAGGATGAATCCTGCCAGACATCCTATGGATGCTATACCAGTAAAAACATTTAAAAGCATTAGTGATACAATCTCTCCCATTATTGTTAAAATAGTCAATTTGTCATTGTCAGAGGGCCATGTTCCCGAAACTCTGAAAATTGCCATTGTTAAGCCAATTTTAAAGAAGTCCAACCTTGACAACACCCTTTTGAATAATTTTAGACCTATCTCCAATTTATCTTTTATCGCAAAAATTTTAGAAAAAATAGTACAAAAACAACTTGATCACTTTTTAGAATCAAATGATATTTTATTTCCGAGTCAATTTGGTTTTAGGAAGAATTTTAATACAGAAACACTTTTATTATCACTGACCGATACAGTTTTAAGAGGATTCCACACAGGCAAAAAATACTTTATAATTCTTTTAGATTTATCAGCAGCTTTTGATACTGTCCAGCATGATATTTTAATTACTCGCTTACTTGAAATTAGAATCTCAAAAACTTTTAAAATGGTTTAAATCATTTCTTAACGAGCGCTCATTTCAAGTAAAAATTAAGAACTCTTTATCTGAGAAAATTCCACTTCAAACTGGTGTTCCGCAGGGATCAACATTGTCTGCTACTCTTTTTTTAATATTTATCTCCTGCCTATGTCATCTTTTAACTGGACTAGGATTGAAATTTTATGTCTATGCTGATGATATTCAGTTTTTAGTACCGATTGAACATGATTTTGATTTTACTTACAAATTAATAACTATTTATCTAGATGCCATAAAAAAATTATCACAAATGAAATTAATCCTCAATACAGATAAAACAGAAATTATATTGCTAGAAAGAAAATATTCCCAAGCTGTTATTCCACCATTCCAATTTTCCAATTCAAGAATACCAAATTGACCCCCACATCTTTTGCAAGAGATCTCGGTGTGATAATTGACACTGAGTTAATTTTATCGCAATATGTTTTCTCGTATTTAAGAGACGGTTATTTTAAACTTTTAACGCTGAGAAGATTGAAACCCCTGTTGGAATTCTCTGATTTTAGATCAGTACTTCAAGCTTTGCTTTTTCCCAATCTTGATTACTGTAATGCATTAATGCTTGGTTTGCCTCAGTCTACGATTAGGCCTTTACAGGTTTTTCAGAATGCAGCAGCTCGGATCCTAACAGGAAAAAGGAAGTTTGAGCATATTACACCAACTTTGATGTCTTTACATTGGTTACCTGTGCATTTCAGAATACAATATAAGGCAGCATGCCTAATACATACCATTATCTATGGAGAGAGAACAGAATGGCTTAACGCCGCATTGCGACTGCATGTACCACAAAGAGACCTTAGATCCGCTAACAAAGGTCTATTGTCTATTCCTTCCATTAAAACAGCACACCTTAGCCAGATTTGAGAAAGGGCACTGTCTATCGCGGGATCAAAGCTGTGGAATTCACTACCAATACAACTAAGAATGCAGCAAGAAAAAAAATAAGTTTAAAGCAGAACTTTAAAACTTGGCTATTCTATGCGGCATATAATGAAGATAAGAAATAGGCATCAATGTAACTGCACAATCACAGGTGGCTCTGACTTTTATTGACCTTAATACTTAAAGCATGTTTTATGTTTTTAGTATTTATTGGTTTAATATTTATTGCTTCAGACATTATTTTATTAAGATATCTTTTATTCTTACTTGTTAAATTTTATCTTCTATTATTATTATTGTTTGTAATTTTCTTTTATTGTATTTTATTGCTATGTTAACCGCTGTGAAGGCTACGCCGAGACAACGGTATATAAGCACAAATAAACCTTAAACCTTAAAAAATTAACATTAACTTTTAAACTATATCTAAAGCAGAAAGCATGAGGGGGAGTCAGTTGGACCGTTAGAAGATCGAGGGGTTAAAGGGGCACTTAGAGAAGATAAGGCCATCACGGAAATATTAAACAATTTATTTGCTTTGGTGTTTACTGAAGAGGATGTCTGGGAGATACCCATTCCAGAGAAGGTTTTCATAGGTAATGATTCAGATGGACTGAACTAAATCATGGTAAACCTGATTGAAAAACTAAAGAGTAGTAATCACCTGGACTGGATGGTATATACCCCAGGGTTCTGAAGGAACTAAAAAATGAAATTTCAGATCAATTAGTAAAAATTTGTAACCTATCATAAAAATCATCCATTGTACCTGAAGACAAAGATAGCTAATGTAACCCCAATATTTAAAAAGGGCTCCAGGGGTGATCCAGGAAGCAACAGACCAGTTAGCCTGACATCTGTGCCAGGAAAAATAGTGGAAAGTGTTCGATAGACCAAAATCACAGAACATATAGAAAGTAGGGATGTGAATCGTGTGGCAGGAGAAGAAAATCGTGTTAGGCACGATTATTTCGTTGAAAAATTATTAAAAATCGTTTTTTCCGATTAGTGCGCACTAACGGAAGTTAGTGCGCACTAACAGAAATTGATACAATTTGACACTTTTCAGGTCAGTTAAGGTCAGTTTAGGAATTAATATGTATTCCTATTGACTGCCCTCTTATTTATTCATGTTACCAAGGTTCCCACTGACAATATATGGGGGATGGGAAATGGAAACGGTTGGTAGCTTGACAAAAAAAGTAATGTAATCAGTCAATGTGACTAGAACTTGTGCCCTAACCCTGATACCAGGGGTGTTGTGATCTTCCTGCACACAGTGCCCTAACGCTGGCACCAGGGGTGTTGTGATCTTCATGTACACACAGTGCCCTATCCCTATTAATACCAGGAGTGTTGTGATCTTCCTGCACACAGTGCCCTAACGCTGGCACCAGGGGTGTTGTGATCTTCATGTACACACAGTGCCCTATCCCTATTAATACCAGGAGTGTTGTGATCTTCCTGCACACAGTGCCCTAATCCTGGCACCAGGGGTGTTGTGATCTTCCTGCACACAGTGCCCTATCCCTATTAATACCAGGAGTGTTGTGATCTTCCTGCACACAGTGCCCTAACCCTGGCACCAGGGGTGTTGTGATCTTCCTGCACACAGTGCCCTATCCTATACCAGGAGTGTTGTGATCTTCCTGGACACAGTGCCCTAACCCTGACACCAGGGGTGTTGTGATCTTCCTGCACACAGTTCCCTATCCCTATTAATACCAGGAGTGTTGTGATCTTCCTGCACACAGTGCCCTAACCCTGACACCAGGGGTGTTGTGATCTTCCTGCATGCAGTGCCCTATCCCGCCTGCATTACTAGTGAGAGGCTGGCTTCACAGACAGGGGGGAGCTGCCTGACCCTCACTCCTCCCCTCCCCATGTCCCAGCCAGTGAATGGTGTGTGGGTGAGGGGGGGGGGGAGGATGGTGAAGGGTGAGACAGCTCCTTCCCTGCATTACTAGTGAGAGGCTGGCTTCACAGACAGGAGGGAGCTGCCTGACCCTCACTCCTCCCCTCCCCATGTCCCAGCAAGTGAATGGTTTGTGGGTGAGGGGGTGGAGGATGGTGAAGGGTGAGACAGCTCCTTCCCTGCATTACTAGTGAGAGGCTGGCTTCACAGACAGGGGGGAGCTTCCTGACAAAAATAACAAAAATAATAAACAAACAAGTTCTAGTCACATGAGTGATGATCATCACGTTACTTTTTTTGTCAAGCTTCCAACTGTTTCCATTTCACATCCCCCCATCCATTACCTCAGTGGGAACCTTGGTAACATCAATAGATAAGAGCACAGCCAGCCAATAGGAATACATATTCATTCCTAAGTGACCTTTACTGACCTGGGAAGTGTCAACACTTTGTTTCATTTTCTGTTGGTGTTCGTGAGTTTCCAGTTCCATTTCCCATCCCCCCAACCATCACCTCAGTGGGAACCTTGGTAACATCAATAGATAAGAGGGCAGCCAGCCAATAGGAACACATATTCATTCCTAACTGACCTTTACTGACCTGGAAAGTGTCAATTTGTATCATTTTCTGTTAGTGCGCACTAACTCCCGTTAGTGCGCACACAATTTAACGATTTTTAACGATAAATCATTAGAATTTCTATTGTATTGTGTTCTATAACGATTTAAGACGATATTAACATTATCGGACGATAATTTTAATAGTTGAAAAACGATTCACATCCCTAATAGAAAGACATGGTTTAATGGAACAAAGTCAGCATGGCTTTATCAAAGGCAAGTCTTGCCTCACAAATCTGCTGCACATTTTTGAAGGGGTTAATAAAGGTGAACCGGTAGATGTAGTATACTTGGATTTTCAGAAGTCGTTTGAGAAAGTTCCTCATGAGAGGCTTCTAGGAAAAGTAAAAATTCATGGGATAGGTGGCAATGTCCTTTTGTGTATTAGAAACTGGTTAAAAGATAGGAAACAGAGAGTAGGATTAAATGGACAATTTTCTCAGTGGAGGGGGGTGGGCAGTGGAGTGCCTCAGGGATGTATTCTGGGACCCATGCTTTTCAATCCATTTATAAATGATATGGAGATCTGGAAAGGAATATGAAGTGAGGTAATCAAATTTGCAGATGATACAAAATTGTTAAATCACAAGCAGCTTGTGATAAATTGCATGAAGACCTTGTGAGACTGGAAAATTGGGCATCCAAATGGCAGATGAAATTTAATGTGGATAAGTGCAAGGTGATGCATATAGGGAAAAATAACCCATGCTATAGTTACATGATGTTAGCTTCCATATTAGGAGCTACCACCCAGGAAAGAGATCTAGGCGTCATAGTGGATAATACCTGTGGGGAAGCCCCCATGGATCCCCACCATCGGGAGGCAGAGGAGAATGGGAAGCGGAGGCTGACTGGAGCTTCACCATTACCAGCCCTCTTTGCCCGCAGGTTGAGCTCTTGGGTGCCAGGTCCGGTTGGTCTTAGGTGGGCCTCTGTGTGACTGATCCTGTGGTGGGTGCTCGAGGCAGGGAGCCAAGAAGCAGTAGAGACACTGGGTCCAATGGAGCTGGATTCAAGACAATACTTTGAACCAGAAGCCCGGACAAGCTGGAGCAAGCTAGGAACAAATTAAGTAGTCTGTCACAGAAAGTTCTCCTGGGTTCTCCTTTGCTGGGGTGAGGATCTCTGTTGCCAGCAGCTTTAGCAATGGCCGTGACAGGAGAGATTGTTCTGTGGAGGAACATGGCTTTTGCATGTTGAGGTGGGAGAGGACGTGGTTGCTGACAGGGTGCTGCTTATGCTTACAGTAGTCTCTACATTGGCCATTCTTTCCTAGGTGCTATTTCCTCACTGTGCTGCTGGGACTAGAGGGCAAAACTCCTTCACCCATGCATCAGAAAGTGTGGCAAACATGTATGTATTGTCTTGTGAGCGGTTTCAGTCTCACTTGAACCTGTTGCTACACGGAGTTCACAAATTGCAACACTTCTGCGCTCTATTCCCTTTTGCTGATGGAAACTAACTTTTCCTCCAAAATATTTACTATAGGAAAACCCCCACCCAGCATGGTGTTTCTGAAACTCAGATTGTCTCTGGCATCCTTGAAGGGCTTCAGCATTTTTAGCAACTGCCTCACCACTACCCAATCATAATGCCCCAGAAAGTGATCCACAATTATCTCTCACTTTCCAGAAACAAATCATGAAGGGGTGTCAATTGCTCCATAAATCTCTGAAGAACCCTATAGGTGGAAATGAAGGGGATGCCAACATGTTAAATCAGATACTTATGAGGCATCCCAAATTCCTCCTCCTCTCTCAAAGAAGCTGTCACCATTCCCACTTCGATAGAGAGGTGCAGCTAGTAGGGCATTTCTATCAGGCCCTTCATGACTTAAATCTTGATGTACTAGAGCCTCAGCCTAAGGGCATCCCTCACTGCTAGGTTAAGCATTTGTTAAAAGCAATGGAACCTCCAAGATCCCCTATCTTCCATTGCCCTTATCCCCACTATCACAGATAAACATATATGAAGACTCTAGCCTGTTGTGTGCCGGCCATGGCAGACCCACGGCCCAGCCCCCCTCACCCCTCTCCAGCTAATCCAGTACCTGGTTCCTCATCCCTAGTGGTGGTAGGCCGCTGGCTCCTTCCTTGGCCCACCTGCAGTGCCTCAACTTCAGTTACAGATTCCTGTGCTCTGCGTCAGGTCTCTCCGCGTGACCTGCAGAGAGACACTGCCATCCAGCGCCACACCCCTCCCTAGGCATGTGCGCGCACATCACTGACTCTTATGAAGGGCCCACAGTGGGAACTTGGCCGCGGTCCCAGATGATGATGTCGCCGGAGCTCCGGTACTTAAGACCGGGCACAGCTTCCAATGATTGCCTTTGCAACAGGTCTCCATGCTGGTCATGTATTTGTTGCCTCCTGGTGATCCTCCTATGTTCCTGGTTCCTGATCCTCGCAAGTTGATCCTCAATTTTCCTTGCCAGTTACTCTGATTTGGGACTCCTGGTCCTTTCCAGTCCTCACTCTGAATTCCGGAGCAGGAGGGAATTTTATCCTCAAGGATCTAATTCAACTTTTGGGTATAAATACCCGTCTTTTGGAGACCTCCTTGTGCATTGCTTCAATTTCGGGGAACCATTACCCTGTTGAATTTCCCTGTCCATTGAGCCAGTTCAACTTGTTACTGGCACCCTTCATATTGAAGAAATCGAGTTACTGGTTCTGAAGAAATCTATTCACCCAGTAGTCTTAGGGTTACCCTGGCTCCAACGTCATTCCCCCAATTTGATTGGCGGTCACTCCAGCTGGTGGAATTGGGTTCCACCTGCCATCAGACTTGTCTATAAAAGGTGGTGCCACCTCCTGTGATTTCTTTGACCACCTCCTCAGGCATACTAGCTCCTTATTCAGACTTTGAAGATGTTTTTTCAAAGCAGAAGGCAGACCTTCTATCACCCCTTTGGAGGTTTGACTGTCCTATTGAACTTCTGTCTGGAACCTCACCTCCTCAAGAGCATACTTATCCTCTGTCCCTTCCTGAGACCAAGGCTATAACAGAGTACATCCAAGAGAACCTTGCTAAAGGGTTCATTTGTCCCTCGACATCTCCTACCAGTGCAGGATTTTTCTTCGTTACAAAGAAAGACTGTTATCTAAGGCCGTGTATCGATTATCGCGGCTTAAATGCCATCACCCACAAAGACAAATATCCGTTGCCCTTGATCTCTGAGTTATTCAATTGATTACATGGAGCTTCCATTTTCACCAAATTGGATCTACGTGGAGCTTGCAACTTGGTGCATATCCGCTCTGATGACATCTGGAAAACAGCTTTCAACACCAGAGATGGGCATTACGATTATCTGGTGATGCCTTTTGGCCTCTGTAATGTTCCCGCAGTATTTCAACAAATGATTAATGAAATCTTCAGAGATCTATTATATGTTAAAGTTGTGGCATACTTTGACATCCTTGTCTTCTCCAAAGATCTGGATACACACCGCACCAATGTCTGCATGGTTCTCCGCCTTTTTGCGAAATTGGATAAATGCCTGTTTGAAAAATCCAGTTTGCCTTTCTTGGATATATAATTTCACAATGGGGGATTCGCTATGGACCCCGAAAAACTCAAAAGAATGCAAGATTGGCCTCAGCCCGTGGGTCTTAAAGCTCTACGATTTCTAGGGTTCACAAATTATTACCATCATTTCATCCCTGATTACTCAGCGCTGGTGGCTCCTCTCACGGCCTTGACCCGTAAGGGCCAAGATACCCAGAACTGGCCCCCGGAAGCTATCACAGACTTTCAATGCCTCAAAGAGGCCTTCCTAGCTGGACCATGTCTCCTTCATCCTGGCCCAAACCACCCCTTCCAGGTCGAGGTGGACGCCTCTGCTATCGGGGCCAGGTGGTCTTGAGCCAGCATCCAACTTCTAGATCCCTTGTTTCATGCTCATTCTACTCACGAAAATTCTCCTCTGCGGACCAAAACTACATAAGAGCATGCCTTACTGGGTCAGACTAAGGGTCCATCAAGCCCAGTAACCTGTGCCAATCCAGGCCATAAGAACCTGGCAAGTACCCAAAAACTAAGTCTATCCCATGCTACTGTTGCTAATAATAGCATTGGAGATCGCAACTTGCTTGCCATCAAATTGGCTCTAGAAGAATTGCACCCATGGTTAGAAGGCGATCAACATAAATTCACCATATTTACAGACCACAAGAATCTAGAACACTTGAACTGTGCCCAGCACCTTAACACTCGTCAAGCTCAATTGACTCTGTTTTTTTCTAGGTTTAACTTCAAACTTCGCTATCGCCCAGCTGAAAAACATCTTCGGGCAGATGCCCTTTCACGTTCCTTCGAACCAGAAGATACTCCTGAAGAACCCCATGATATTATTGATCCAGCCTGCATTTGTTTGAGACTCACCCAGTTCTGACTGGGAAGACTGTGCCCCATTGCCTCCGTGAAAGAGTTCTCCAGTGGGCACATGATTCTAAGTTTGCTGGTCACCCAGGGAGAGCGCGAACCCTCGCATTGCTCCAGAAGTTCTTCTGGTGGCCTACTATGGTCTGACGCTAAAGCGTATGTAGATTCCTGCAATACTTGTGCTCAACAGAAACCCCCGGTCGGTCAACCATGGGGTTTACTCCAACCATTTCCAGCTCCCCAAGAACCGTGGATACATCTCTCCATGGATTTCATTGTGGACTTACTGCCATCCAAGGGTTACACGGTCATATGGGTTACCATAGATAGATTTTCTAAAATGGCCCTATACTGTCATGCCCTCTGTAATAAATTTGGCATCAACATCAGTTTGAGAACAGCGTACCATCCGTAGGCCAATGGACAAGCTGAGTGAATGAATCGCTCTTTAAAATCTTTTCTCCGCGCCTACATAAATGACCGCCAAACTAGTCTGAACTCCTTCAGTGGGCGGAGTTCTCACACAACTCCCATATTGTCGCTGCCACAGGTACATCGCCCTTTTCTATCGTTTATGGGAAGCAACCACAACCACCACTACCCATACTGTTATCGTTACCTTCTCCTGCTGTGCAAGCCACTGCTGATGCCCCCAAGGCACTCTGGAATCAGATGAACTTTCACTTATGCCAAGCCACATCCCGGGCCAAGAAGTCTGGACAGCCATCGACGCTCAGATCCTAAATTTCTTCCAGGCCAGAAAATCTGGTTAAGCACTCGGTATATTCAACTTAAGATACCTTCCCAAAGGTTAGCATCAAGGTAGTCATGTTGGACCAGTTAGACACCAGCTTAGGTTACCTCCAACATTGGGTATCCATAATACGTTCCACGTATAGCTTATGAAGCCAGTGGTCCTATCCTGGCCTTCACGAAAAGCTCCCAAACCATCTCCGCTGGTTGCAGAGACTGACACTACCTACAAAGTTCATGAAGTTGTGATGTTCACTGTAGGGGCCGCCGATGGGAATACCTCCTTTCCTGGGAGGGTTACTGCCACAAAGAAAATTTGTGGGAACCAGCTCATAGCATCCTGGATAAAAACCTCCTCCTTCAATTTCATTGTGCCCATCCGGGCAAACCCAGACCTCCAAGGAGGGGCCATAAGGGGGGTACTGTTACATGTGCCATCCACGGCAGACCCATGGCCCAGCACCCTTTCCTCTTTCCAGCTAATCCAGTATTTGGTTCATCATCCCTGGTGGTGGTAAGCCGCTGGCTCCATCCTCGGGCCGCCTCCGGTGCCTCAACTTCAGTTAAGGATTCCTGTGCTCCGCATCGGGCCTCTTCGCATGGCCCGCAGAGAGACGCTGCCATCCAGTGCCACACCCCTCCCTAGGCAGGCATGCATCACTGACTCTTATGATGGGCCTGCGGCGGGAATTTGACCACGGCCCGGGATGTTGATTTCACCGGAGCTTCGGTACTTAAGACCAGGCTTAGCTTCCAAAGATTGTCTTTGCAACAGGTCTCCATGCTAGTCGTGTACTCATTGCCTCCTGGTGATCCTCCTGTGTTCCTGCTTCCTGATCCTTGCAAGTTCCTGTTCCAGTTCTCCTCGTTCCTGCATTCTTGATTCCTAACCCTTTCCTTGGATTGCTTTCTCAGACACGACCTCTGCATTGCCTGACTACACTATTGACTCTCTCCATGCCCGGACCTCTGCATTGCCTGACTACACCATTGACTCTCTCTCCAAGTCCGGACCTCTGCATTGCCTGACTACACCATTGACTCTCTCTCCAAACCCGGACCTCTGCATAGCCTGACCATGCCATTGACTCTCTTCAAGCCTGGACCTTTGCATAGCCTGACCATGCCATTGACTCTCTTCAAGCCCGGACCTCTGCATCGCCTGACTACGCTACTGACTCTCTTCTCGTCCAGACCTCAGCCTTGTCTTGCCACCGCTTCTTGATTGCCACCGGCCCTGACCCCAGCTTGCACTACGATGTCTCTTCAGTCTACATCCTGCACATGGCCTATTCAGGCTTCGGCCTGTTCTTGCTCGGGCGCCCCCTGTCTGACTTTGGTTCTATTGGCGCCCGGGTTTCCGGGACTCTGCCTCATCCAGTACAGACTTCTCCATTCCACTGTTGCTGCCTCTGGGCTGACCTCTCAGTTCTTTCATCGACGACAATATACGGAGGCCCACCCTGACCCCGGTACCCAAAGGCTCAACCCACGGGGACCGAGTGCTGATATTGTTGATGCTCAAGCTGGTCTCCTTCCTTCAGCCCACTCCGCCTGCCAATGGTGGGGACCTGTAGGATCCCTCCTTTGGGTTGAGTCAACCCCCACCTCGGCCCAAGGGTCCACCTCTGGTGCAACACTGCCTCTTTGGTTTATCTTCTAACCCTCTAGCAATTATCCTAAGGTTGATAAGATGATGCAGCAGGTATGGCTGCTATCCATTACCTGCATGGACCACCTGCACCCTGATGCTTTTTCCCTGCTAGAGCTGCTGCCTGCCACTGTTTCAGCAGTGTGCTATCATGCTAATCCAGATGTCATTGGTTAAATGCATGTTACATCCCTTTGCCTTAGCCAGCTGCACCTGCATGCGACTATGCCCCTGATTGTTTAGGGTGGGGATAACTTGTGTACTAAATTTAGTCCTGTGTGGCACTTTGTAACTGGGGGCTAAAAGGTGTCAGGCCTGAATTAATGCTTTTGGAAACCATTACACTAGAAGGTAGCTTTCATACTCATTGGCTCCTGTCTTAGTGGAAAATAATCCCTTGTCTAAGATACTGAGCAATTTCTAAAGGAACTCGCTATATAAGGCTTACACAGGAAACAGAAACTGGCTTTGCATTTGTAAGTGGGCTTTTGAAAATTGTTACAGTATATGCTATTGAATTGTCAATTAGTTTAACTCACATTAAGTGCACTTAACGTGAGTAAGTGGCTTGTGAAAATTGCCAGAATAGTAAATTACATTTACATGCACAAGTCCTCTGATCACCTGTTCATCTAGCAAAGATTAAGGCTATCAAGAACAATCAATAATCAAGAAGGCAGGTATTAACGAAGGAAACATGCTTTTGATATTTTGGGAATTATCCTTAGCCTTATGACAACCCATACAAATTGCAGCTAGCAACATTTTTTTACTGGGTGATGAACTTTCTTGAAACTTCAGACAGTGCTGGTTGATGTGCTCTGCTTATGGACTTGGCTGTAGAAACAGACCTGTGCTTTTTGCCTTATGTCTGCTTATCAGTACCCCAGACCGTAGACATAAGGGTAAAGGGAACCATCTCAGACTTTAAAAAATGGATATTAAAGGGTTAGGCAAAACCCTGATTGTACAGATGTCTATGATAGTAGACAAAACCAAATTATTGGCATCAAGTATTAATCCATAATAGGACCATATTTTTGACTTCGGAAATTGCTTGTGAATTATGGGTGGACAGCTTATTATTAAAGACACTGTTTTTCTCCACTCCAAGCTTGAAAATATGGAAAATCTGCTAAGACTCCAGAATCTACATTTGATTAATTTTCACATTTTCTCTTGATTACATTGCAGAACCATCCAAGACTTTGCTTCATTCACATGCACACAAGACTTTCTCACCTCTCAGACTCGCTCATCACTCCTACCCCTTCTATTTCTTTCTCTTTCTCTTTCAGTATGACAGCTGAACAGCTCTCTGTAATATAAATTTTGTAACAAGCTTATATCTGATATAAAATATATTCTTATTATACAAATACCTATCTTTATGTCTATATTCTGCTGTACCCACTGCCCTGGGAAAGTGAACTCAGAACTTTACAAGTACATCACTACTAATAATATTACATTTTGGGGGCTTGTCTGTCTGGGATGTTTTTCCAGTGGATCTCCAGTTACATAAGTAGAACATTTGAATGTACCAGGAGTTTGGTTTATAAACAGGATGAGACATACAGTATCTAAAAGGTCTCTGTAGTACCTTTGAAATTTTTGTTAAAGTCTGTTAAAACCTTTTTTGAATTGAGGGTCTAGGTAGTGTGAGGTTTAAGATCAATAGGCCTTGTAATCAAATCTGATATTACATGGCACGGAATTTGTCAGGGTTAAATATATTTATTGCCCTGATGAATTTGTTATGGTCTGTTTAAATGGCCAGGGTATTTTCAATTGTGTAAACTGCTTAGAAAGACTCACAGATATTCTTTTCTAAAAATTAGAACAAATTAAAGTAGTCCCTAATATAATACATTACACATCTATCCTTGAGATTTTCCTTATGATTTCACTAGGACAGGCTAGCATAAAAAGAATATATGGCTTGCCCATAGTGGAATAGACATCTAACAATTCTTTATTTTTAACTCCTCTTTATTCTCAAACTTTCCTCCATAAAAAATTGTTTATTTGGCTTTCTGCTATCCCTTAAATTTCTCTTGTTCATAAAAGAAGAGTATTTCGACATCCAAGTTTTTTCCACATCTATATAATAAAAACAAATAAAAAGCCCTGTGCATTGTATAGATTTCTCTGAGCAGTCTTAAACATGGAAGCATTTAATTTCAAAGAGTTACATGAGCTAGTATTCTTCCATTCTAAGAGAAAAGGTGATTTAGTTTTATTTGAGTCAAATGGATTGCAAAAGCAAATCAAGAAAAAGAATAAGACATGTCTATTTATGCAAGGAATCTGTAGAGTCTATTTGTGCTTAATGAAGAGAATTCTAGATTCTCCAAATTTTGCAGGATTCCAGTCATTTAGCAGAGTTTCAAATCTCCATTAAACTGCAAAGACAGCTAATGAAACAAGCCACAAATTCTTCCTTAGCCTTTAGTGAAGAATTAGAAACATTTAAGAATGAAGTAAGCATTGAAAAAGTCAATTGGCATCCAAGGGACTGATTAATAATTCTGTGTCCTGGCCAATAGATTCTACCTCACCAATGGCTTGCCCGCACTCCCAGATCCTCACTGCATGCCACCTACACAGTGTTTCGAAACGAAGGGTAAAGCAAAAGTGTGCACGGCAGGGCTAAGATATGGTAAAACGGCAGGAGAAAGCCCAGTAAAGGAACACAAACCTAGAGAAGCAGGTCACGATTTATATTGCTCAGCTTCGGATGATGAATTCCCTATACCTGTAAAAGTGGTATTGCATGATGCATTGAAACAAAGTGATATTAAAAGGTCAGCAGAGAAGGCTAGCCCTATGGCCTTTATTTCAAATGAATGGTGCAAGTGGCCTATACCTGAGTCTAGAGAAGTCTAAACAAAAACGTTCAGATCTAGACAAACCCGTGAAGTTGGTTCTGAGACCACACTACTATAAACTTGGTTCCCTTAAGAACTCATACAAATTGATGCAAAGGGGGCTAGAGAACAGGTAGATATGAATCGGTTATTTACTCTTTCGGATAATAGAAAGACTAGGGGACACTCCATGAAGTTAGCATGTGGCACATTTAAAACTAATTGGAGAAAGTTCTTTTTTACTCAATGCACAATTAAACTCTGGAATTTGTTGCCAGAGGATGTGGTTAGTGCAGTTAGTATAGCTGTGTTTAAAAAAGGATTGGATAAGTTCTTGGAGGAGAAGTCCATTACCTGCTATTAAGTTCACCTAGAGAATAGCCACTGCTATTACTAGCAATGGTTACATGGAATAGACTTAGTTTTTGGTTACTTGCCAAGTTCTTATGGCCTGGATTGACCACTGTTGGAAACAGGATGCTGGGCTTGATGGACCCTTGGTCTGACCCAGTATGGCATGTTCTTATGTTCTTACTTGAACCCCATCCAGGCGCTTAGAAAATTTCACTCCTACAAAATGATCCAGCAGGTAAATTTGCTTACAGAGTCTGGATTCTGGAAGTAGTTTTGTATGAGGAGGAACACTGGTCCTGGACTAAAGAGTATGGTCAGAGATGGCATAAGGAATTTTTCTTAGGATTACTCTCCCCCAATTTAACTAAGCACCTACTGCTGTTTTCAGAGGACCTGAAAGAAACCCTTTTTGGGACGATAATGCTCCAGGGTCTGTTTGGTGGATTCAGCAATCACAGATAACAGTATCAGAAGTTGGGTCCATCCCAGTACACACAAAGCAGTGGCAGAGACAGAGGGATAACAGGACATGGACCCTGGGGAGAACAGGGCTGAAGTAATTTGATCAATTTCTCTGGGATATATCCCCTTTCATGAACTGAAATCACAGTGAGATGAGTTAGAAAAAGAAAATATAGAAGTTGGAACAAGAAAAACGCAATTAAAATGTGATTTGCTTGCAGCCCAAGACAAACAAAAAGCTAATGCATAGGAAAGTCTTGAACTCCCATTTCCAAATATCAAAATATCTCATGCCTTCACACCCTGGGTTGGATCTGCTCTCTCACTGTTGTGACGGCTGGCCGAGGCACCACATGACCAGCCACGCTTACCCCATGAGCCAGCCCTGCCTTTCTCCGATGTCCCAGAGCTGCCACTGCTGCCTCCTTCCTGCACAGTGGGGACCCGGTACTGCCGCCGCCACACCGCCAGCCTCAGCCCTTCCTAGGCACGTGCGGTTCCTCTCAATACTTAAAGGGGCCACGGCAGGAAAGCTTCCTGCGGCCCCAGATGTCCACGTCAGCAGGGATGGCCTATTTAAGGCAGATCCTGCTGCTCTAATATTGCCTCAGTAAGAGGTCACGCTCTCCAGAGACTGCAAGTTGCTCTCCGTGTTCCTGCTTCTCCATGTCCCTGCTTCAGCACCTGCCCTTTTGCTTCTCCTGACCTGTGCTCCTGCCCCAGATCTGTTCTCCTGCTCCTTGGATGATTCTTCTGGCTTTGACCCTGGTACGCCCTTTGAATTTCACTTGTCTGCTGCCTGTCCTGACCTTTGGCTTGTTTCCTGGATTTCATCTGTTTGCTGCCTGCCCCAACCATTGGAATGTTCCCTGGACTCATCTGTCTGCTGCCTGCCTGGTTCTGCCTTTGCTTGTCGCTCTCCTGGATTTGTCGCTCACAGACCAGCACCTAAGTCCAGCTGACCCCGGTATCCAAGGGTTCAAGCTGCAGGGAATGAGGGCTGGTATTGGTGAAGGTCCAGTGGGGTCTCTGCACCACTCTGCTCTGCCTACCGACGGCAGGGACCTGTGGAAGGAGCCTCCTTCTGCTGGTCACACCAACCCTGCCTTGTCCCAAGGATCCACATCGTAACACTCACCAAAAGACTCAGCTGATGGTCCCCTGGATCAGGGGAAGAATAGAGCTTTAGATCAGGGACTAAGCTTTGTGAACTAAAAAATGAAATTTCAGATCTATTAGTAAACATTTGTAACCTATCATTAGTCATCCATTGTACCTGAAGACTGGAGGATAGCTAATGTAACCCCAATATTTAAAAAAGGCTCCAGGGGCGATCCAGGAAACCACAGACCGGTTAGCCTGACTTCAGTGCTAGGAAAAATAGTGGAAAGTGTTCTAAACATCAAAATCACAGAACATATAGAAAGACATGGTTTAATGGAACAAAGTCAGCATGGCTTTACCCAAGGCAAGTCTTGCCTCACAAATCTGCTTCACTTTTTTGAAGGAGTTAATAAACATGTAGATAAAGGTGAACCAATAGATGTAGTGTACTTGGATTTTCAGAAGGCGTATGACAAAGTTCCTCATGAGAGGCTTCTAGGAAAAGTAAAAAGTCATGGTATAGGTGGTGATGTCCTTTTGTGGATTACAAACTAGGGATGTGAATCGTGTCCTCGATCGTCTTAACGATCGATTTCGGCTGGGAGGGGGAGGGAATCGTATTGTTGCCGTTTGGGGGGGTAAAATATCGTGAAAAATCGTGAAAAATCTAAAAATCGCAAAACCGGCACATTAAAACCCCCTAAAACCCACCCCCGACCCTTTAAATTAAATCCCCCACCCTCCCGAACCCCCCCCAAATGAGTTAAATAACCTGCGGGTCCAGCGGCGGTCCGGAACGGGCTCCTGCTCCTGAATCTTGTTGTCTTCAGCCGGCGCCATTTTCCAAAATGGCGCCGAAAAATGGCGGCGGCCATAGACGAACACGATTGGACGGCAGGAGGTCCTTCCGGACCCCCGCTGGACTTTTGGCAAGTCTCGTGGGGGTCAGGAGGCCCCCCACAAGCTGGCCAAAAGTTCCTGGAGGTCCAGCGGGGGTCAGGGAGCGATTTCCCACCGCAAATCATTTTCGTACGGAAAATGGCGCCGGCAGGAGATCGACTGCAGGAGGTCATTCAGCGAGGGTTCCGGCGCCTCGCTGAACAACCTCCTGCAGTCGATCTCCTGCCGGCGCCATTTTCCGTACGAAAACGATTCGCGGCGGGAAATCGCTCCCTGACCCCCGCTGGACCTCCAGGAACTTTTGGCCAGCTTGTGGGGGGCCTCCTGACCCCCACAAGACTTGCCAAAAGTCCAGCGGGGGTCCGGAAGGACCTCCTGCCGTCCAATCGTGTTCGTCTATGGCCGCCGCCATTTTTCGGCGCCATTTTGGAAAATGGCGCCGGCTGAAGACAACAAGATGCAGGAGCCCGTTCCGGACCGCTGCCGTTCCGGACCGCCGCTGGACCCGCAGGTTATTTAACTCATTTGGGGGGGGTTCGGGAGGGTGGGGGATTTAATTTAAAGGGCCGGGGGTGGGTTTTAGGGGGTTTTAGTGTGCCGGCTCACGATTCTAACGATTTATAACGATAAATCGTTAGAATCTCTATTGTATTGTGTTCCATAACGGTTTAAGACGATATTAAAATTATCGGACGATAATTTTCTCAATGGAAGGGAGTGGGCAGTGGGGTGCTTCAGGGATCTGTATTTGGACCCTTACTTTTCAATATATTTATAAATGATCTAGAAAGAAATACAAGTGAGTAATCAAATTTGCAGATGATATAAAATTATTCAGAGTAGTTAAATCTCAAGCAGATTGTGACAAATTGCAGGAAGACCTTGTGAGACTGGAAAATTGGGCATCCAGATGAAATTTCATGTGGATAAGTACAAGGTGATGCATATAGAGAAAAGTAACTCATGCTATAGTTATACAATGTTAGGTTCCATATTAGGAGCTACCACCCAAGAAAGAGATCTAGGTGTCATAGTGGATAACAGATTGAAATTGTCAGTTCAGTATGCTGTGGCAGTCAAAAAAAGAAAACAAAATGTTGCAAAATATTGGAAAGGTAATGGTTAATAAAACGGAAAATGTCATAATGCCTCTGATTCGCTCCATGGTGAGACCACACCTTGAATACTGTGTACAATTCCGGTCGCCGCATCTCATAAAAGATATAATTGCGTTGGAGAAGGTACAGAGAAGGGCGACCAAAATGATAAAGGGGATGGAACAGCTCCCCTATGAGGAAAGACTAAAGAGGTCAGGACTTTTCAGTTTGGAGAAGAGACGGCTGAGGAGGGATATGATAGAGGTGTTTAAAATCATGAGAGGTCTAAAATGGGTAAATGTGAATCGGTTATTTACTCTTTCGTATAATAGAAATACTTGGGGGCATTCCATGAAATTAGCATTTGGCACATTTAAAAATAATCGGAGAAAGTTCTTTTTTACTCAACGCACAATTAAACTCTGGAATTTGTTGCCAGAGGATGTGGTTAGTGCAGTTAGTATAGCTGTGTTTAAAAAAGGATTGGATAAGTTCTTGGAGGAGAAGTCCATCACCTGCTATTAATTAAGTTGACTTAGAAAATAGCCACTGCTATTAGCAATGGTAACATGGAATAGACTTAGTTTTTGGGTACTTGCCAGGTTCTTATGACCTGGATTGGCCACTGTTGGAGACAGGATGCTGGGCTTGATGGATACTTGGTCTGACCCAGTATGGCATGTTCTTATCTTCTTATGATATTGGATACTTGCAGGCATCCCAACTTTTACGTCAGGAAAAATTAACTTTAAATGACACAGGGGCAGGAATTGTTTTAAAGAGATGTATATGCTTGATGCTTGGTCTGGTATGCAGTCAGGGACACCCCAAACTAATAGATTTTGATATACAATATTAGGTATCACTGGAACTGTATTTTGTTCCCTAATTCAATTGATTTAGGGTTCTCTATAATAAGATGGGATTCACTTATCAAATGCTTCTGAATGTTTTGCCTCTTAATGTTAATTTAATGGGGCTTCCTCTAAACTTTCCAATGTATTTGTTGATACTTTTGTTCTTCATATTACCCACTTTGGAACCTGTTAATAAATATTATGAAATAAATTTGATAAGGTACTGATCATTCTTATTACTACCCTTAAATATATTCTTATCTTTGTAGATTCATTTGCTATAATCTCTCATCTAGATGACTAGCACCATATTTACTAAATAGGCTACCTCTCACCTTGATTAAGAACATAAGAAAATGCCATACTGGGTCAGACCAAGGGTCCATCAAGCCCAGCATCCTGTTTCCAACAGTGGCCAATCCAGGCCATAAGAACCTGGCAAGTACCCAAAAACTAAGTCTATTCCATGTAACCATTGCTAATGGCAGTGGCTATTCTCTAAGTGAACTTAATAGCAGGTAATGGACTTCTCCTCCAAGAACTTATCCAATCCTATATGTGGTTCGTGCAGCTATACTAGCTGCACGAACCACATTCTCTGGCAACAAATTCCAGAGTTTAATTGTGCGTTGAGTAAAAAAGAACTTTCTCCGATTAGTTTTAAATGTGCCCCATGCTAACTTCATGGAGTGCCCCCTAGTCTTTCTACTATCCGAAAGAGTAAATAACCGATTCACATCTACCCGTTCTAGACCTCTCATGATTTTAAATACCTCTATCATATCCCCCCTCAGTCGTCTCTTCTCCAAGCTGAAAAGTCCTAACCTCTTTAGTCTTTCCTCATAGGGGAGTTGTTCCATTCCCCTTATCATTTTGGTAGCCCTTCTCTGTACCTTCTCCATCGCAATTATATCTTTTTTGAGATGCGGCGACCAGAATTGTATACAGTATTCAAGGTGCGGTCTCACCATGGAGCGATACAGAGGCATTATGACATTTTCCATTTTATTCATCATTCCTTTTCTAATAATTCCCAACATTCTGTTTGCTTTTTTGACTGCCGCAGCACACTGCACCGAAGATTTCAATGTGTTATCCACTATGACACCTAGATCTCTTTCTTGGGTTGTAGCACCTAATATGGAACCCAACATTGTGTAATTATAGCATTGGTTATTTTTCCCTATATGCATCACCTTGCACTTATCCACATTAAATTTCATCTGCCATTTGGTTGCCCAATTTTCCAGTCTCACAAGGTCTTCCTGCAATTTATCACAATCTGCTTGTGATTTAACTACTCTGAACAATTTTGTGTCATCTGCAAATTTGATTATCTCACTCGTCGTATTTCTTTCCAGATCATTTATAAATATATTGAACAGTAAGGGTCCCAATACAGATCCCTGAGGCACTCCACTGTCCACTCCCTTCCACTGAGAAAATTGCCCATTCAATCCTACTCTCTGTTTCCTGTCTTTTAGCCAGTTTGCAATCCACGAAAGGACATCGCCACCTATCCCATGACTTTTTACTTTTCCTAGAAGCCTCTCATGAGGAACTTTGTCAAACGCCTTCTGAAAATCCAAGTATACTATATCTACTGGTTTACCTTTCTCCACATGTTTATTAACTCCTTCAAAAAAGTGAAGCAGATTTGTGAGGCAAGACTTGCCCTGGGTAAAGCCATGCTGACTTTGTTCCATTAAACCATGTCTTTCTATATGTTCTGTGATTTTGATGTTTAGAACACTTTCCACTATTTTTCCTGGCACTGAAGTCAGGCTAACCGGTCTGTAGTTTCCCGGATCGCCCCTGGAGCCCTTTTTAAATATTGGGGTTACATTTGCTATCCTCCAGTCTTCAGGTACAATGGATGATTTTAATGATAAGTTACAAATTTTTACTAATAGGTCTGAAATTTCATTTTTTAGTTCCTTCAGAACTCTGGGGTGTATACCATCCGGTCCAGGTGATTTACTACTCTTCAGTTTGTCAATCAGGCCTACCACATCTTCTAGATTCACCGTGATTTGATTCAGTCCATCTGAATCATTACCCATGAAAACCTTCTCCATTACGTGTACCTCCCCAACATCCTCTTCAGTAAACACCGAAGCAAAGAAATCATTTAATCTTTCCGCGATGGCCTTATCTTCTCTAAGTGCCCCTTTAACCCCTCGATCATCTAACGGTCCAACTGACTCCCTCACAGGCTTTCTGCTTCGGGTATATTTAAAAAAGTTTTTACTGTGTTTTTGCCTCTACAGCCAACTTCTTTTCAAATTCTCTCTTAGCCCGTCTTATCAATGTCTTACATTTAACTTGCCAATGTTTATGCTTTATCCTATTTTCTTCTGTTGGATCCTTCTTCCAATTTTTGAATGAAGATCTTTTGGCTAAAATAGCTTCTTTCACCTCCCCTTTTAACCATGCCGGTAATCGTTTTGCCTTCCTTCCACCTTTCTTAATGTGTGGAATACATCTGGACTGTGCTTCTAGAATGGTATTTTTTAACAATGACCACGCCTCTTGGACATTTTTTACTTTTGTAGCTGCTCCTTTCAGTTTTTTTCTAACAATTTTTCTCATTTTATCAAAGTTTCCCTTTTGAAAGTTTAGCACGAGAGCCTTGGATTTGCACACTGTTCCTCTTCCAGTCATTAAATCAAATTTGATCATATTATGATCACTATTGCCAAGCGGCCCCACCACCGTTACCTCACTCACCAAGTCCTGTGCTCCACTGAGAATTAGATCTAAAATTGCTCCCTCTCTCGTCGGTTCCTGAGCCAATTGCTCCATAAAGCTATCATTTATTCCATCCAGGAACGTTATCTCTCTAGTGTGACCCGATGATACATTTACCCAGTCTAGATTGGGGTAATTGAAGTCTCCCATTATTACTGCACTACCAATTTGGTTAGCTTCCCTAATTTCTCTTAGCATTTCACTGTCCATCTCACCATCTTGACCAGGTGATTGGTAGACAGCATTCTAATCTGTTCAATCCCTAGGATGCTCTGTCTATATTTTGATCCTGGGTCAGGCCATCAAACTATTATATGCTTACTTGTCAATATTGGTGCACCCTCTAGATGTCTCACATGGGTACAATCACTAGAGGATAGCTGCAGGACTCTCAGACTCACTCAGCACCTCATATATTTTGTATTCTGGGAATTGGACATTTGCTTTTATTTATTTTCCCCCTAAAATGTTTCCTTTTCTATTGTTAAGAGTCCATGACCTTCATCTTTCTAAGGATAGACTATCTACTGAATGATACCTAGTGCAGCAATTCTTCACTTTCCTCAATTACCATCGATGGCACAACATATTTCACACCCCTTGTTACCAGAGACTATTGACATCCAGACTTTATCTGTTGTGCTGTGCACCTGCTCCCTCTAGACAAGGGAGAAGAAACATTAAACTTTACAGAACTCTATTTCTATATTGATCACTTTAAGGCCTTCATGACAGACATGAATCACTCATCACCTATGAGATTAGGAGAACTCTACAAACTGTTGAAAAGATGTTTATGTTTCTGCATGGAAGAGTTTGACTGCTCACCTACTGTTGATCATGTTTTTAAATGTTCCCATTCATTCTATTATTGTGATTGTTATACAAATTCTGCTATACATCGTTATGATTTTTCCTTTGCTCTAAGATGAAAGCGACATGCATTTTCCTGAATCAAGTCTTATGGGTTACCATCTGCCTTTTATCTTACATTATATTTTGATTGGTTATTCTCTCTTATCTGCCTCTGAACTCAGGCCTGATCCAGTTTTATCTACTATATTGCTTCCCAGATTCAGCTATAGTATATTGTTACTTCTCATACCAACATGCTCTCACCCATACGTAATAACACATTGAGCCTGCAACATTTTAGCTCCCAGTGAACCCAAAAAGCAGTGCCATTACCTCTCTGTTTCTATCACAGTGAGTGAGAAACCACTGACTGCAGCAGAGAGGATCAGAAAAAGCCCTTTACCAGAGCTAAAGCCTACTTTTTTAAAGTTTTGTTTTTTTTTAGCTCTGAGACCTGAAAAGATCCTTCTCTGCAAACTACCAGAGAGCAAATAGTTTTTTGCACATGCTCAGACCTTTTAGTGGGAGGACATCAGTGTCACTTGATTCAGGTATCAGCTATAGAGTAGTTAAAAAGCTGCATCACATGATTTTGTCCTACATATTGGGGTAGATTTTTAAAAAAGTACGCTGGATTTTATAAGATACACGCGTATCTTCTAAAATCCTGGATCGGTGCGCGCAAGGCTGCCGATTTTGGGCAGCCGGTGCGCGCCGAGCCGCGCAGCCTGTCTCCATTCCCTGCGAGGCCGCTCCGAAATCGGAGCGGCCTCGGAGGGAACTTTCTTTCGCCCTCCCCTCACCTTCCCCTCCCTTCCCCTATCTAACCCCCCCCCCCACCTTTATCCACGGATTTACGCCTCCCGGAGGGAGACGTAAATCCACGCGCGCCAGCGGGCTGCTGGCGCGCCGAGACTCAACCCGGGGGCGGTTCCGGAGGGCACGGCCACGCCCCCGAAATGCCCCGGGCCGAAACGCTGTGCCCCGCCCCCGAAACGCCGCGTCATCTGGTCCCACGCCCCCGACATGCCCCCTTCGAAAAACCCCGGGACCTACGCGCATCCCGGGGCTCTGCGCGCGCCGGCGGCCTATGGAAAATAGGCGCACCGGCGCGCAAGACCCTGCTCGCGTAAATCCGGGCGGATTTACGCGAGCAGGGCTTTTAAAATCCACCCCATTGTCTCCTTGCCAACTTGTCCTGCTCTGGCTCCTAGGAGGATATTTTATCACACAGGCAAGAGTTGGTTGCTATAACTACCAATTAGATCCTATTCTTGTGGTTTGTTTGCTGAGTACAGCCATCGACTTGAATAGGAAACATAAATGAATGAGATGACAATTTTCATTTCAATACCTGCAAATCCTCCATTCATTTGCAGAGTTTCACAGCCGCTTGTGCTGCTGCTACTGCTGCCTACCTGCAATCGGGTTCAATTTGTCAAGCTACTAGACTTCCTGTTTTATATTTTCTTAGGTTTGCTGCTTTCCCTACTGTTCTGCTTCTTGCTGGTGATAGCCCCCTCTGGGTAACCGCACATGGTGCTGTTTATCAGGCCCATGGCGAACCCTGAGGCGCTGTGTGCCAGAGGTGCACGTGCCTCAGTCGCATGCAAGAAGAAGCACGCTCCATAGTCACACTCCTTTTTGCGAGCTTTGGGTGAAGCCACCAAATGCTGTTGGTGAAGGAACAAACCTGAGGATAAATTTGCTAGCTATCAGTCTAAGGGGGTCATTTTCCAAGGAGTTACCGCAGGAGATAATTCTGCAAATCGTGCTAACAGCCGTTAACGCGACTTGCAAATTTTTAAATCAGGGGGCGGAGTATATGTTAAGTAGGAAAGAGTTATCGTGTGCCGCGAAACAGCTGCAGTGTTAGCACGGCTCATAGCTACACCTCTTTCATGTGCGCTAGAGGCCGGTAAAGATTTATCGCAGTTAATGATGGAGATGGAGATGGAGATGGGGAGAGAGAGAGAGACTGAGAGAGAGAGAGACTGTGAGACTGTAGGGTCTCTTCCCTAGACAGGTATTTGTATCCCTATGAGAGGCTCACCTAGTTACTCGAGGTGGGGATTAGGTATGAGTGTAGGGGGTTGGGGGCCACTTTCACATTCAACATGAGACGTACGAACAGAACAGTGGTCTCTTGTGAAGATTCGATGGCCTTCGGAATGAGGAAACTCACTCCAAGATGAGATTTGGGCAATGTTTGCTAGGTTGAGAGAACATTGCCCAAATCTCATCTTGGAGTGAGTTTCCTCATTCCGAAGGCCATCGGATCTTTACAAGAGACCACTGTTCTGTTCGTACGTCTCATGTTGAATGTGAAAGTGGCCCCCAACCCCCTACACTCATACCTAATCCCCACCTCGAGTTACTAGGTGAGCCTCTCATAGGGATACAAATACCTGTCTAGGGAAGAGACCCTATAGCAAGTCTCTCTCTCTCTCTCTCTCTCTCTCTCTCTCTCTCTCTCTCTCTCTCTCTCTCTCTCTCTCTCTCTCAAAAAACATTATGTAGTGTGAATTGGGTTAATAGTGCAACTTGTGCTAAGAGTGTGTTGCATAGCTGTTATCACAATTTGTGATACCTTATGCTAATAAGCATATGTAACACCCCTTTTTGTTATCGTGTGTGATATTGGAAAATGAGGCCCTAAGTTTGTTATTTTTTTTAATAATATTTTATTTATAAATTATAGATAACTTTAGACAGAATCAACCAATTTAGAATGGGTCATTAAAAAATTATATAAAAAGAAAATAAAGGCTAGGATAAACACAATATCCACCTAATACTAGGTAATCATTTAATCCTGTACAATGAAATTAGGAGGATTCAAGGGTTACAAAGAACACACTTTAACCATAGGTAAAAGGGAAAAAATAAAATTAAAGGGAGGCAAAGAATATTGTATATTTTTCACCATGACAGAGTTAGGTGGCACTGCCTTCCATTCTATGGGAATCAAGAAAAAAATGCAATAGAGACTAGAGATGTGAATTGTGTGCCCGATCGTCTTAACGATCAGGTTCGGATGGTGGGAGGGAAAAATCGGATCGTTAGACATTGTGAATTGGAATCATTCCGATTCCAATTCACATTGTTAAATTTTTAGTGAGGCCTGAGCAGATAAACAAAACCCCACCTACCGCTCCCCCCCAAAAAAAATGTTAAATTACCTGGTGGTCCAGTGGGGGAGGGGGTCCCTTAACTTGTCACAGGGAGCGACCGTCGCTCCCTGTGACAAGTTAAGGGCAAAGGCGATCGGCGCCATTTTGAAACCTCCAGCACCGGCACCAGCACGATTGAAGGGATGGCTCCTGGACCCCCCGCTAGACCACCAGGTACATCTAAAAGGTTTTTGGGGGGGTCAGGAGGGTGGGAGAAGCAAAGGGGTAATTTGAAAAGGGTCGGGGTGGTTTTTTTTTTTCGGGTCATCGGCGCCTTTTTATCAGTGGTAGCCAAAATGGCGCCGATGGCCCGAGAGCGGGAGATCGTGCTGGGGACCCCCCCCCCCACTGGACCACCAGGTAATTTAACATTTTGGGGGGGTTCGGGAGGGTGGGGGAGTGTAAGGAATTTGTTTTAAAAGGTTGGGGTGGGTTTAGAGGTTGTGTTGGTGTGCCGGTTTTCCCACCCTCCCCCAAATAATTCCCGTGCCCTATTTAACGATACAATATAAATGCTCCTGACGATAAATCGTGGGCATTTGTATTGTATCGTGTACTCTAACGGTTTAGAACGATTTTAAAATTATCGGACAATAATTTTAATCGTTCAAAAACGATTCACATCCCTAATAGAGACGGCTCAAAGAAAACATATCGAACATCATTCAATTTCAATACACATTTACAGGGGTATCTGATATTATTCTCTTCACCTGTCTAGCCTCCTGGCATATTCCTAAAATCTTCTTCCTATGTATTTGAGTGGTTCTGGTAAAATTGGGATATACCTATAATCATCTGACAGTAGTACAATTTATCTCTATTACAAAGGAAAAGTCTTAATACAGAGTCCCGGTCAATAGAAAATCAAAAGTAACAAGTAAAGTTCCACGGAAATCCACTAGATCTTCCCCCACTGTTTCCAAATAAGGCTGAAAGATCAACATCCCCAGAATTCTGGAGCTGAGTGGCTGAGGTATCATGATTTTCTTTCTTCTCACTAGATGAAAAATATATATTAGACATAGGTGGGACTGCGTCAGATGGAAAATGCAATATGACCAATAAGTATTTTTTAAATTGATCATGTGGAGATATTAGTTTTACGTGTGGGGAATTTAACACTCTTAGATTTAGATATCTAAGAGCGTTTTCCATACTCTCCATTTTTCTGGAAGCCACTAATTCTCCTTTAACCAGCCCACTCTGAATAGCTTGTAACTGAGAGACCCGAGAGTCTAAGTCAATAATTCTAGAAGTATGAGAACAAAGTAATGGATCCATACATTGAATACTTTGTTGTGTTTCAGGCATAACAGAGGTTAATGTTGAAATAGATGTTTACAAAGAAATCAAAGCACTCCTCACTGATTCTCAGGTAATAGCCTGAGGTCTGAGCATTTTCAAATTTAAAGCTGTGTTTACCGTACCCTCCCGGCAGGTTTCTGAAATCCTGACAGGATAATCTGCTGGTTCTTCTCACCCATCGTGAGTGGAAACTGGAGCGCCTTAGTTCTTCTGAGTTAACCTGCCGCAGCGCAGGCTGAAACAATGAGCCTGCAGTGTCTCCAGATGCAAGGCCCCCGCCAAATGCTCCAGGTTCTGCCTCAGCGGTTGGCTTCACATCCAGCAGTAGCTGTCGTGAAGACTGGCCCAGAACCTGTGCTAGTCATGGAATGGGGGAGAAGGAGTCATGGGAGCCCTGGGGCTCAATTATGTTTGCTTGTCCTGCAGAGCTGGAGTGTGCTCCTCCCTCCCGGGATTGAAATATTCGTCGGGGTGAAGAAGCCCTCTATGGTAGGTTGAGTCGAGGTAGATAAGGAGGACACAGAGTATTCTACCCAAATCCGTCTCTTCCTCTTGGTGTGCGCCATCAAAGTTTCAAAAAAATCCACAAAAAGAGAGAGCCTCTATCTCCCCGTCCTCCCTTCAGAGCGCCATCTTATATCTTGAGCTATCAGTCTAAGTTAAAAAATTATAAAGAATCTATTGATCTAACCAAACATTCATGGTTCTCTTCCTTGATTGCTTTAGCTCCCTCCAAAGCATTTTAGGATATTTCATACTTTGATAGCATCTCCAGTTAATAATCCAGCCTCACGGAACTTTGCATCTTCTTTCTTGGAAAAAATAGCTTTTACAGTCAAGTCACTTATGCCACATTTGGCTAATATCTTTTTCCCTCCACACCCTGTCTCTCATGTTTAGCAAGCATTCACCCCCACAGCATGTAGCAAAGTAGTCTCTATTCTGAGCAAGATGAAAGATTTTTGTGGGTTTGACATGTTTGTGGACCCTTGGTTGCTGTATTGATGACTCCTCCAATGGGGAGGAGACCCATGGGGAAAATACAGCAATAGGCTGCCTCTACAATAAATGAACACAGAGAGAATGGAAGCTTTATTATATGGCAGTAGGCAATGCCTGAGGAGCGGGCTGCCTTCCTCAGCCAGTGGAGTAGGTCTCGGATGAATAAAGTTAAGTCCAGGCGCTGTGTTGTATCAAGTGCAGAGAAGGTCTCACCAGAAACTGGAAGTGAAGGGTCCGATAGTGGTCCACAGAGCGGGGTAGGCTGAGAACCCAGTCACAGTTGACGTAGTCAGCGATGGTAGATCAGGTAGTGGTCCACGGAGCAGAGTACGCCGAGAATATATTCTGTGGTGAGACAAGGCAGAGAGACTGAAGAGAGAAGGTACTCACAAAGGCTGGTAGCTGTAGGAGAGGTGACGTCCGCAGCGCAGAGGTAGAGATGATGCAAGGCCCGGAGCGCCAGGGCCAAGATGTCCTCAAGAAGCAGGTTTAACCCAGGAAGAAGACAGGCGAGAGCAAGGCCCCTGGGGTGTGGGTACTTATGGTCCTGATGGAGCTGGGAAACCTGGAGAGTAGACAGGAGTGAAGCAAACCCCCAAGGAGTGGGTGCCTTGAGTGTCCTTGCTGGAACAGCATAACCCCAGAGGATAAGTAGGAGTGAAAAGGCTCCCAAGGAGTAGGTATCTAGAATACCCTGGTGTAGCCAGCATAACCCCGGAGGGTTTGTAGGAGCGAGAACTCAGAGTGAGACGACTCTGAAGGAAATCAAAATTAGCTGGAGTGGAATCCTTGCTAACTTGTAGCTGGATCGGAGGCTAAGTACCGGAGGTAGTGACGTGATGTGGTGGGGATGCCCCTGAGGACCCGCCATGACATATTCAAAAGAGGGCGGTGCACGCACGCGTGCCCTAAGTGACCTCAGTATAAGAATGGCGAACACAGTCGTCCATGCCGGTCCGGGGACACCAGAGAGGTCGGCAAGGAGAGGTAGAGGCAGCCATCTTGCCCAGAGGAGAGGAAAGAGAAAGAAAAGAGGTGAGACAGAGAAGGTGCACCATCTGCAACCAACAGGTGCAACAAAGACAATGTCTTGTCTTATAATTTTTGTTTTTCAGCATTGATTAAGGTTATGTGTATGTACATTGGTTCTTTTTTTTACCAAGCTTGCCAAATGCCAATTGTCACATACTGAAGGCTTACTGCCAACTTCACTGAAAGTGGCAGCAGTATATACTTTACTTAAAAAGGCTAATCTAGACTCTTCACATTTGCTAAACTTTCTACCTTATCATTCTTAAATAAGGTCATTGTTTTAGGTCATCTTTAATAATACCTAAATAACAACTTTCTGGATAAGACCTAATTTGTGTTCTGTGCTCTTCATAGCACAGATTCATTGCTGCTTACAAGCTTTAATAGCATTCATCTGGGATTTGACTTGGAAGTTAAATATTTCTTGGCTTTGTTAGACCTGTCATCAGCTTTTGACACTCAACCTTAAGAATTTACTGTGGGCTGGAAGCTTTAAGTATTTCCTCTACTGTGCTGTGCTGGTTTTCCTCTTTCCTCTCAGATTGATCT
This sequence comes from Rhinatrema bivittatum, assembly GCF_901001135.1. Lineage (NCBI taxonomy): Eukaryota > Metazoa > Chordata > Amphibia > Gymnophiona > Rhinatrematidae > Rhinatrema > Rhinatrema bivittatum. The sequence continues at coordinate 7,018,116 of NC_042624.1, read as the reverse complement.
TTTAGGGTCATTGTTGGTAATGCATTTCCTGGTTATACCCTTCAGCTACAGGCATCCTTCAGGTTTCCTCACTCTCTCTAGCCTTTACCATTTGGATGTCTCATACAAGTTGTTTGCAGATGACATCCAGTTCATTTTTCCGTTTTTCCTCACTCTGGAATCTATTAGAAAAATTAACAACCTGCTTATTCAGGATTAAGGAGTAGCTGTCCGGTAACATGCATGCCCTGAATGTCAAGAAAACTGAAATAGTCTTGTTATCCAGGACTGAAATTGTTAATGGCCCTGTAGAGTTTCTGTTTGATGAGCAAGTTTAAGTTATACTTATTCGATCAAAGGCTCATGACCTGTGGGTATTAATAGACTCCTCTCTTTCCATGCAATGCTATATTAATTATTTAGTCCAGTCATCTTGCTACAAGCTGTGTCTACTGTGTTCTCTAAAACCCTCCTTATTTCACTCAGATTTTCAAACTATAACTTAATCATTTATTCTGTCCTCACTGGACTACTGCAATGTTCTATGCTTGGAGGGTCCTCGATAACTATTTGCGGGTACTTCAACTTATACAGAATTCTGCAATACATGTCATTTCAGGTACCATAATGTGTGACCATATTTCTCGGAATCTAGTTAGCCTTCACTGGCTTCTGATAGCCTTGCAGGTGAAGTTTAAAGTCCTCCTTTTGATGTTTAAAGCACTCCATGGTCTGGACCCTCCAGCTATTGGGTCTTCTATAACAGACACCACACCACCGCTGCCTCCGCTCCTCATCACAGCATTTGGTTGAGATTCCATTGCTCTCCTTGCCCAATTAACAACCTCTCACAAGCGGATCTTTTGTATCCCAGACCCTGCTCTCTTGAACAGCCTTACTGCAGCTATTAGAGCAGAGAGTAATATTTCATGGTTTAGCAAGTACTTAAAGACATATTCCTTTTCTCTAGCCTTTTTAGACTGGGTATTGCTTGATCTTGTTAAGCCACGGTTTTTGTTTTTCCAAGAGATATACAGTAATGTTGCTTTAAGTTGTTTTGGCATGTTTATGTTTTGTTTTGCATAAGGTTTTGTTATGCTCTACTGTGTATGTTGACTGTAATCCACTGAGATTGGTAGATCAGCAAAATAGAAATTATGAAAATAGGTGAAAATGGACTCATTCATTGCATTTTACCCTTTTTTTCATATAAATGCAAAAAGAAACAGTGGGGCTGATAGTTGTTGTCCATTTGTCTCACAAAGGATTGGTAATATTAAAAGTTAGAAGTTTGAGGAGGGGTGAAATTGTGATGTAAATTAACTTTTGCTGTGTGCATGCTTTGACTGAAAGCCAGGAAAGGTAAGCGATTTCATTTAGTGTGTATGTGTGTGTGTGTGCCTGATTAAAAAAAAAAAAAGACTAGGGAACTACATATTTTCTTTTAGTGTCTGTATGTGTGCCTTGATTTAAAAAAAAGACAAGGGAGTTGGGTAATTTATTTTTGTGTCTTTCTTTCCCTCCCACCTACTCCTAAATTGTGAGGATTCTTAGGTAAATTATCAATCTGTTGCGAAGGCGATAGATCTCTCCCATCATTAGATAAGATATTAGACAGTGCTGGGGAGGAGCTGGCTATCATGGCACATGTCAGCACCAACCAAGGAATGTGTGTGACAGAGAGATTCTGGAAAGCCAAATTTATGCTCTTAGGTAGAAAATTGAAATCCTGAACCTCCAGGGTAATGTTTTCTGAAATGCTCCCTGTTCCATGGACAGGCAGGCAGAGCTCCGGAGTCTCAATGTGTTGATGAGACGATGGTGCAGGGGATTCAGTTTTATTAGGAAATGGACAACATTTTAGGGAAGGGAAGCCTATTCCAAAAGCATGGGCTCTACCTTAACAAGGGTGGAACAAGGCTGCTGGTGTTAATCTTCAAAAAGGAGATAGAGCAGCTTTAAAACTAGAACAAAGGGGAAAGCTGACAGTCGCTCAGCAGGGGATGGTGGGAGGAGGTATCTTCAAAGGTTACTAAAACAATAGAGGAGTTAGGGCATCCTGATAGAGAGACTCCAATGAAAGAAATAGTAGCCCATGTGATGATAAGTAAAGAACCACCTGAGTTAAAAGATGCCAAAATAATCCTGTCAATTAATAAGCAGATTAATAAAAAAAAAAAAATAATACTTTGAATGTCTGTATGCTAATGCCAGAAGTCTAAAAAGTAAGATGGGAGAGTTAGAATACATAACACTGAATGAAGAGGTAGGCATAATTGGTATCTCAGAGACCTGGTGAGGAAGGATAACCAATAGGATTCTTCTATACCAGGTTAGAAATTATATCACAATGATATTGTAGATCACCTGGTGCCCTATGTTAGGGATGACATAGAGTCCAGCAGGATAAAGATTCTGCAGAAGTCTAAATGCACAGGGAATTCTTATGGATGGAAATTGCATGTGTAATGGGGAAGAGTATTATAGTGGGGTTATATTACCATCCACTGGCTGAAATGAACAGAGGGACAATGAAATGCTGACAGAGATTAGGGAAGCTAATAAATATGACAGCTCAGTAATAATGGAAGATTTCAATTACCCCAATATTGACTGGTTGAATGTAAAATCAGAACATTCAAGTTAAAATAAATGATTGCTACATAGACCCAATGAGAGGAGGAGCCATTTTAGATATTTTTTGTGGATTGCAGCACTTGGTATGAGAGATAATTGTGGTGGGGCCACTCAACAATAGTGATTATAATGCAATCAAATTTGAGTTTAATGACTAGGAGGGCAATAAGTAAATCTACAACTCTACCATTAAACTCTCAAAAGGGGAACTTTGATAAAAAATAATTAGAAATAAACTGAAAAGTGCAACTACAAAGGTTAAAAATTTACATCAGATGTGGTCATTATTTAAAAATACCATGTTAGAAGCCTTTCCAGATGTCTTCAATGTATCAAAAACATGGAAGGAAGGACAATTGACTACCAACATGGTTAAAAAGTGATGTAAAAGAGGATATTTTAACCAAAAGAAGTTCTTTGGAAAATAGGAAAAAGTATAAGCATTAATGATGGACAGAAGAAAAAAGGTTGTTTCATTTTGTTCATTCATTTCATTGGAACACAAATTCATTTCATTAATTTCAATACAAACAAAAGTATTTATTTGTTTCATTAGTTTATTCATTTGCCATTAAAAGCTATGGGGGCAGCACTGCAGTCCATTCTGGGCTTTACAACAGTGATTTTCTTATCAACATTAATGATTATTTTAGTTCATTTGTTGAATGGAGGAGGGGAGGAGAGGGAACTAAGGGGGACAAAATACAACTATACCATTGTTGCACAAATACTTTAATACATTTTTAACTTTTGCGTATCAGGCCACCTCAAGTGGTGGCATTGGGGTGAACAGAGGGTCAGCCTTCACCCCCATTCACATACTTCTTATTGGCATGGGCAATTGAACTTTATATACATCTCACCACGCTTTCACTTCACCTTCTCCCATATGTTGTTTTTACAAGTTTTATCTCCACTCTGTTCAATGTAATTCAAAACACGTTCACTGTTTTATCCCAAGTTATGTTTATCCAGGTTTCTCCACCTTGTTCAATGTAAGACAAGACTATGTCATTGTTGTCGTTTGCTGGTTGTATTGTAAACCGAAGAGATAATTAATTCTGTTAATTGAACCTCGGTATATAAAAGTTATAAATAAATAAAATAAATAAATAATTTCCATGGCCATTTAAATCTACTATAGGAGCCTCGAGACCCATGTTAGAGTCCAAGGGCTCCCATGGTAGATTACAGATTCCCCAGGAGGAGTTATTAATTTATCAAGGATGACCACTTTCTAGATCAGCCATGATAAATTATTAACAGGAAATTGCCCACTAATGAGCTGCTTTGCATAGATTTGCAAAATTCCTGCATGCAAAGCAATTCATCAAAATAGGAGAGGAAATCTGGCAGTGCCATGCAAATAATCATGTATATCATGCTATATTACTGCGATTGGGCTACATCACATGATAAACAGCATACACACTGTTTAACAAATGTTAGAGCTCTATTGCAACTTGATACATCGCCCAGTTAGCCAGATAAACATCCAGCTAACTTTGGAGATATATTAAATAGTGAATCCACATTATTGAATATAACCAGCTAAATTGTTTTGGGTAAGTTTAGGACAGCTCTTTGACCCAACCAGACACAGCTGGCTTGGATATACGGCTAACTATGATACTCTGTTAGCTGGATATCTCATCTCCTCCCATTTACATCCTAGGAGCACCCCTAACTTATCTGACTAAATTCTAGCCAGTTCAAATTTAGCTGGATAAGTGCCCACATCTTCATTTATAAGTTATATAAGTTATCTGGCTAAATACTTCTGAATAGGGACATCTACGTGTTTCTCCTACTACCCCATATCTTTTCTGGTTCTCCCGTTTACTGTTTTTTTGTGCATCTCTAGGATTCCAGGAGTGTATCCCACCGTTCTTCTTTCTTGGTTATACTGGGGTGTGTTGCCCCCCTAAAAACTGCAGTCAGAAGGAAGACATGAGGGCACAACAGCATAGATGTACAGGAGACACTTTGTACATGTTAGGAATGTGGAAAAAGGTGTCAGTAGGAAGAACTGATATTCACCAACCTCTTTTATAGAAAAGTGTGCATGCTTAGAGTCATGGAGGCCAGCTGGTATAAAAAAAAAATAGTTCTTGATACCTTTCAGTCTTAACATTCATCATGGGCAAAGATTTTGAAAAGAGTTCCAAAAAGGGAGCCAGCTGTGACTTTTTTTTTTTTGCCATCGATGGAATCCCTGCCAGGCAGACATTGCCGCAGTTTTAGCTAGGAGGCAATATTCAGCAGTATTATTCCAAAGATAAACTTCTAACAAATTAATTGCCTTGCTGTAGGCTGTATGATGCTGATAAAAAAAAAAAAAAAACAACTTGATTAATTGCTGTCCTCAAATACATCTGAATCCTAATTAAGATGTTTTCATCCAGGTTTGAAAACTCTTCGTGCCATCTACAAGAACCTGTTACCTAAGCACACTTGGTTTCATAGAAATGAAGGCATTTTGCATCTTATTTGACTGTTTTCTGAAGCGATGCATCTCAGCCTGAAATCTGCTAGCAGACATATTGGAAGCATTAAAAGATAGGAATTCTTCACCTAACCTGGTAGGTAGCCTTGCACAAGTTATTGAAGTATTACTGAACCACCTGGCACATTTAAGCATTTTTATTTTTTAATGAAAACTCAGCAGTATGAAATAAAAATGCATTTCACTGATGATTATCAAGGTACTGGATTATATCATGAGACCACTGCACATCACTAGATATCCTGAGACAAATATAAGGGCATGTCATTAGATCAAGGAGGGTCTACTAATGTGAAACCTATCCTACCAGCAAGTGAAATTTAAACAAGAAAAAAAATGAGAATTTTATTTCTTTATATTAGTTATTCATTTCCACTTAAAGCTGCAAGTTCCACAAACTCTTCCTGTCAGAGTCTGCAGCTGACTGCTTTAAATGTTCCTTTTTCAATATAAATGCTAATACGCTTTGATTATGCTGGAAACCATGACAATGGACACTTCAGCACTTACTTACTCAAGCCGGAGAAGAATGCCACAAGTTAAAACCAAAAAAACAAAACTCATCATACAAATTACATCACATTTAGAGCACTGTTAAGAAATGCTCATTTCATTTTTTTGTATATTTCATAGTGATGTATAATTTCTCTACAGATAAGGATGTCTAAGCTCATCTGCTCCGTCTGCTTGTCTATGCCTATTGATTCACCATCATATTTCCCTCATATTTATTACTGCTCTTAAAATTCAAGCTGGCATGGGAAAGATATATCCATTATTTGGGCAATGGTTATTGCTTCCTCTGGAATTTTAAAATAAAAGGCACTTAGGGGTGAGTGCACTACAACCCATGCTAAAACAGTTTTAGCGTGCATGTAGGAATATTTGAGGCACCACTAAAATGGCTTTTAGTAGGCAGCGCTGTAAACATTTTCCCTATAAAATTAACTGTACTGCAAAGGTACAAAAATAGTGCGCATGATCTCCCCCAAAATGTCCCCTCCCCCACCTATTCTTCCTACAATGACATCAAGAAGATAGGGGCAGAAGGGTAAATGACGCCCTCCTGTCTTGGCTGATGATTGGCATTTTAATAAATACTGGGAGAGTGGGAGGATTAGGGGTTGGGGTGGGAAGTAGAAGGGGAGGAAGAGAGGCCCAAGGAACCAGAGAACAGTCAGGGGGAGGAAGTGAAGTCGGCCCTGATCTCATTTCCATTTTGACTTTAATAATTCTTTTAGCAGGGATTGGTGGGGGGTAAGGATGCTCGACCTGACAAGGCCTGCTCTCATAGCTTGAGTGGGGAGGCAGTTATTTGAGCTGCTAGGCCCAAGATGTACCTTTGTTGTTTTTTAAACATCAGCACTTCTTAATTGACGCCATTCTCTTGAATAGAGCTGGCTAAGCCTAAAGTTATCTGGATGTACACACACACACACACACACACACACATACACATATACACACACACACACATATACATATACACACACACACACATATACATATATACACACACACACACACACACATATACATATACATATACATACATACACACACATATACATATACATATACACACACACACACACATATACATATACACACACACATACATATACATATACACACATACATATACATATACACACACACACACAAAGATAAGAATGAAGTCCTTGTCCAGTTGTTACGACAGTAGGCTACTAGAAATGGCTATGGCCACACCTCTCTTAGAGCTGAAATGAGATCATGAGGAATAGGAAAATTTCAAGTGTAATGTACATCCATCAGGACTCAAAGAAAGGAAATTAGCAGGTAAGAACAATTTTACTTTCCCTTCCAGTCCCATTCTCCCCCTCCCTTGGGAAATCACATCCATACACAAACTGTTTACCTATTTAAATTTCCAAAAGAAATTCCTTAAGAGTTACACTCTAAATAATCTTCAGCCATTTCAGATCCAAGCATGAGGTAAGTAAAAGTGAGATACTATCTTCATGTTAGTTAAAAAAGATTAAGATGCTTGAATCATGAATGTATATAAAAGATACGTAAAAGAATAGTAGCCAAGGTAGAAGTCTTGAGGATTAATGCTCACACGTTTCAAGCATATGCTAATTCAACCTCCTTTTGTGTCTTTACAACTTCTTAGTCACTGCTTCAGTATCTAAGACTGTAGCAAAAAAAAGAAAGATAATTTTAAGGAAAAGCTTTAAAACGTTTGCAAATAATGAAAGAAGACTGAAGCAAGTTTGTTCACATCTTTTTTTATTGAAAAAGTTCTGCAAGTGTTATTATATTGTAAGGGTTTGGGTGGACCCTTGGACACTGTGGCAGCTGCCCATGCCCACAGGGGGGAGTCCTGTGAGGGGCCACAGGTCAGGCTCAGCTTTGGGACACACAACACAGAGTTATATCTTTTATTAGACAGAGTTGAGAAGCCACCAGAGGTGGCAGTAGTGAGTGGAGATGAAGCCCGGCTGGGCTTAGGGTTCCTCAGGATACTGGAACAATGATTCCCTCTATGGCTGTGCTGTAGTGGAGAAAACTGAGAGCGTGAGTACAGTGGAGCATACACAGAGTTCTGGTATAGAGCCTCATTGGTAAAGTTACTCACACAGCGGTTTCTCCCAGAAGGTAACACAGAAGCTGGAATAGAGGCAGGCCCTCGAGGAGCGAGTACCTGGTTCCAGGGAACAGCTCTGAGGGAATACAGATGGTAACTCACTGATGTTGTAGGCAGCGGTTTCTTCCAAGCAGAAGTGATAAGTTCAGGCAGCGAGTCAGGGAACGTGGGCCCTTGAGGAGCGAGTACCGGTTCCTGAAAGCGACCTGAAAGAAATGAGAGAGGCCCCTGAGGAGCGGGTACCCCGTTAGGATAAAGTCAAAGTTGGCAAGGTAGAGTAGCTGGGTACGGAGAGTGAATCCCATCCATAAGGAGTCCCTTGCTAACTTGATTAGCTTGCAAAAAGTGTAGGCTTTTGTATCCGGGATGCGTGACGTCATCACAGGGGGACGCCCCTGAGGTTCGTGCCAAAGAGAGAATAAGAAGCAGGGCCGCGTGGCGCGCATGCCCTATGGTACCTGGACAACATGGCGGGATGCAGCGCCCAAGCCGGACCGGGGATGCTGGAGAGGATGGGAGGCAGAAGCCACGGCAGCCAGACGTTCATCAACCACGGGAGGAGTGGCAAAAAAGGTAAGGTGGGCGGAGTGGAGACGTCGGGCAGCGACAGTCGTAACAGCAAGCTTATGTTTTTTGTTTTGTTCAGCACAATTATTAAAACCTCTTTAAAGCACGGTCCATATTTTAACATGCTGCAGAGAAATAAAACCGAAGCTACAGCAAAATGTCGACATACTGTACCATAATCTGATCCTTCCTTATGCTGCTACAAATGATGCTTATTTTACATTAGAACTGCACGCACATCTGCTCTGCTCTCTCAAACACCAGGGACAGGCACCTGCCTTTGAACACCTGATTTAAGATTCAATTTCCTTTTGTGTATAAGGAATACCCTCTGTCCAGCTCCCACAAACAGTTTTAAGACAGACGTGGCCTATTGCTGGAGAAGGACCAATTATTTAATGAATTAATCTCATTATTTCTGTGCCCAGTTCGTTTGTTTTCCAGATTTCATGGAGTCAGATTAGCACACTTGAAAGAACTGTTAATGAAAGAGATTTCTTCTTCCCTCAAGGAATAGTGTAAATGTTAGAGGGAATTGAATGCAAATGAAGGAAACCATTATAATAAACAAAGTAGCAGTTTTGAGTTCTCCATCAATAGTACATTAATTATGCCAGCGTCTGTGTGTCACTGAATGTCTTATCCTGTAAAATTCATACCTGAGACTGAACAGGTAAGTCATATGGAGAGTTCCAGTATAAAAAGCCCCCATGTAAAACCCTAGTGATACAGAGAGCACCTATAAGGTACATTGTTCCTTTAGTATCATCCCAAACAGCAGGAAGTATACGGAGTCCTGTAATGCTAAATTTGGTCTGCAAACTATGCATTCATTTGCTTAATAAAAAAAAAAACAGGTGGCACATTTGGGATTGCAGCCATTTGTTTTCTTTGACACAAATTCATTCAGTGTAGTTTTTATTTGCCTGCTTCCATTTTTCTTTGCTTGTGTCTAAGTCAAATTATCACAGTAATGTGCACATATTGTTCCAAGCTTGCACAGGGCTGCTGCTACAACTACAATGGCCTTGTTACAAGGGCAGGGCCTGAAACTGAAAGTGATGACCCAAGACACAAAAAAAAACAAGGCTTTGAAATGAAGGACTGCTAGAAAACTGGAGGTAGGCCTCTGCAGGTCCAATGAGGCTGGAAATTCTCCTTTTCCTACTGCTGCCATTCCCGTGCAGAAGATTTCCATTCTGAAATGGTGACGCTTCTGTCGGCCACGTTTAAATCTAAGACAGGATGAAATGTGCTGCCCTTTGGAAACTACAAAATAAATGGAATAGGGTCCTTGTCCTCTCTTCTGGATAGGTACTAGAACTATAGCCTCCAAGTCCCATAACCTTTTCTGAGTTGCTTTTGCTGCCTCCCTTTTTCATTTGTGATGTGCAGGGGGAAATCATAAATACATTTGGCATTAGGGAGACAAACCTGGAAGTATACCCTTTAAAGATTATATCCAGAATTCACTGATCCGATATAATTTGGGTCCACTCTATATAATATCAAGACAGGTATCCACCTACTGTTATTACTGTTGTAGGGGCCTGCTTGATAATATTATGAAGTGTGACTGCTAACTGCTATTGCAGCAGGTCTGTCCTTGGCCTTTTGGCCCCTCAAAAAGACAGGGACATGTCTTGAACTATGTGTGAGGCCATTAACCCCAATGGTTTACCCTTGTATTGATACCTAAGCTACTGCTGTCTAAGCCCTTGCATGCTTGACCAGCCTCTAAACTCAGGAAGTCTTTGGGTCTTAGTCTTATCAAAATCCTTCATTCATTTTTCTAAATCTTTTCTGAATAGATGTCCCCTCCATTAAGGAGAGCTTACACAGGTGAGATTTGGATGCTGAGTCCACTTCTCAATTACAAGGTCAAAGCAGTATCCTGGTTGTCATTTTGGAGGTGACTTATCTAGAGGATAGCCTAATTCCATCATACATTGTATCTTCTAGAAAAGCCACTACCGACTCCAGATATGCAGTTTGATGGTTCTCAGACAACTGCTGCATAAAGCGTAAAGTTGCCCAGGCTACATAGTCTCCGTGTATCGAGGCCTGAATCATTATAGATGTCAATATTCAATAAACCATTCAGTGGACAAGTTATCCGGCTAGAGTTAGCTGGGTAACTTGTCCAGTATACTAAGCAGGATAAATGTGCCGCTAAATATAGTTGCTTAAAATTATCCAGTTACATGTTCCCGGATAACTTTAAAACCTAACTAGCTGAGAGAGAGGGAGCAATTTTAGATCTAATTCTCAGTGGAGCACAGGACTTGGTGAGAGAGGTAACTGTGGTGGGGCAGCTTGGCAATAGTGATCATAATATGATCAAATTTGATTTAATGACTGGAAAAGGAACAGTGTGCAAATCCAAGGCTCTCGTGCTAAACTTTCAAAAGGGAAACTTTGATAAAATGAGAAAAATTGTTTAGAAAAAAATGAAAGGAGCAGCTACAAAAGTAAAAAATGTCCAAGAGGCGTGGTCATTGTTAAAAAATACCATTCTAGAAGCACAGTCCAGATGTATTCCACACATTAAGAAAGGTGGAAAGAAGGCAAAACATTTACCAGCATGGTTAAAAGGAGAGGTGAAAGAAGCTATTTTAGCTAAAATCTTCATTCAAAAATTGGAAGAAGGATCCAACAGAAGAAAATAGGGTAAAGCATAAACATTGGCAAGTTAAATGTAAGACATTGATAAGACAGGCTAAGAGAGAATTTGAAAAGAAGTTGGCTGTAGAGGCAAAAACTCACAGTAAAAACTTTTTTAAATATATCCGAAGCAGAAAGCCTGTGAGGGAGTCAGTTGGACCGTTAGATGATCGAGGGGTTAAAGGGGCACTTAAACAAGATAAGGCCATCGCGGAAAGATTAAATGATTTCTTTGCTTCAGTGTTTACTGAAGAGGATGTTGGGGAGGTACCCGTAATGGAGAAGGTTTTCATGGGTAATGATTCAGATGGACTGAATCAAATCACGGTGAACCTAGAAGATGTGGTAGGCCTGATTGACAAACTGAAGAGTAGTAAATCACCTGGACCGGATGGTATACACCAGAGTTCTGAAGGAACTAAAAAATGAAATTTCAGACCTATTAGTAAAAATTTGTAACTTATCATTAAAATCATCCATTGTACCTGAAGACTGGAGGATAGCAAATGTAACCCCAATATTTAAAAAGGGCTCCAGGGGCGATCCGGGAAACTACAGACCGGTTAGCCTGACTTCAGTGCCAGGAAAAATAGTGGAAAGTGTTCTAAACATCAAAATCACAGAACATATAGAAAGACATGGTTTAATGGAACAAAGTCAGCATGGCTTTACCCAGGGCAAGTCTTGCCTCACAAATCTGCTTCACTTTTTTGAAGGAGTTAATAAACATGTGGATAAAGGTGAACTGGTAGATATAATATACTTGGATTTTCAGAAGGCGTTTGACAAAGTTCCTCATGAGAGGCTTCTAGGAAAAGTAAAAAGTCATGGGATAGGTGGCAATGTCCTTTCGTGGATTGCAAACTGGCTAAAAGACAGGAAACAGAGAGTAGGATTAAATGGGCAATTTTCTCAGTGGAAGGGAGTGGACAGTGGAGTGCCTCAGGGATCTGTATTGGGACCCTTACTTTTCAATATATTTATAAATGATCTGGAAAGAAATACGACGAGTGAGATAATCAAATTTGCAGATGACACAAAATTGTTCAGAGTAGTTAAATCACAAGCAGATTGTGATAAATTGCAGGAAGACCTTGTGAGACTGGAAAATTGGGCATCCAAATGGCAGATGAAATTTAATGTGGATAAGTGCAAGGTGATGCATATAGGGAAAAATAACCCATGCTATAATTACACAATGTTGGGTTCCATATTAGGTGCTACAACCCAAGAAAGAGATCTAGGTGTCATAGTGGATAACACATTGAAATCGTCGGTACAGTGTGCTGCGGCAGTCAAAAAAGCAAACAGAATGTTGGGAATTATTAGAAAGGGAATGGTGAATAAAACGGAAAATGTCATAATGCCTCTGTATCGCTCCATGGTGAGACCGCACCTTGAATACTGTGTACAATTCTGGTCGCCGCATCTCAAAAAAGATATAATTGCGATGGAGAAGGTACAGAGAAGGGCTACCAAAATGATAAGGGGAATGGAACAACTCTCCTATGAGGAAAGACTAAAGAGGTTAGGACTTTTCAGCTTGGAGAAGAGACGACTGAGGGGGGATATGATAGAGGTGTTTAAAATCATGAGAGGTCTAGAACGGGTAGATGTGAATCGGTTATTTACTCTTTCGGATAGTAGAAAGACTAGGGGGCACTCCATGAAGTTAGTATGGGGCACATTTAAAACTAATCGGAGAAAGTTCTTTTTTACTCAACGCACAATTAGACTCTGGAATTTGTTGCCGGAGGATGTGCTTAGTGCAGTTAATATAGCTGTGTTTAAAAAAGGATTGGATAAGTTCTTGGAGGAGAAGTCCATTACCTGCTATTAAGTTCACTTAGAGAATAGCCACTGCCATTAGCAATGGTTACATGGAATAGACTTAGTTTTTGGGTACTTGCCAGGTTCTTATGGCCTGGATTGGCCACTGTTGGAAACAGGATGCTGGGCTTGATGGACCCTTGGTCTGACCCAGTATGGCATTTTCTTATGTTCTTATGTTCTTATGTTTGAGTGTAGCCAATTAGATTTTTAAGTTATCCGGTCTTGTTTGGTCGATTAATGTGCTACTTATCCGGATATCTTTATCCATGCAAATGACTTTTGAATATTGACCTCATAGTTCTTGTGGAGTAGGCCTTTCTAAGGAACCCTTCTATTTTCCTGTTCTGAGGATTCTTTAGGGATCTATGGTTATGGTTAACTTTTCTTTTTATGATGTTCCTATCTGGGGTGGCTCACAACAGAGCATACACAATCATGCATCAATTATTAAAACATATTTAAAACAACCATAAAATAGGTATAACTGGCCACTGGATAGTAAAAGAAAATACAACTAATCAGATCTTACAGCAGTATCTCAACAGAAATGCAAAATCCAGATTACAAAAAAGGGTTAGGGAATGGTAGGAATCCATCAACTGAACTTCAAAAAGGGGATATAAAATCTTTAATAACATGCCTTCTCAAAAAGAGAGGTTGTTAAAAGCTTTCAAGCAAGTCGCAGGCTTCAATTTATATGACAAACTATTCCAAAATTATGGGCCTGCAATTGAGAATGCAGATTTTCGCATTTCAGATAAATGAACCTGCTTAAGCTTTCTGTGAGGAGTGCAAAGATCTCATTGGAAAGTAAGGTTTAATCATAGCAGAGATCCATGGTGTTCCTGCACAGCCTCTTAGCCAAAAATGGCAATAAATGTATTCCAATCGATCACTTGAACAGCCCTATTGTGCTGTTCATTGGATCGAGGTCCAGTAGTTGTCAAATTTTTGACAATACTGAACAGTATCTTTGGGTTATTTCCTGCCGCTTGAATCAGTGGTGAGAAATAACTTTTTGCTTCCTCAGTGTGTTGCTGATAATTTTTCAAGAAATCTCTGAATACACTTAGATTATTCGCAGATCTATGTATCTGCCACTTCCTTTCATACTATTTCAGTTGATGCCTCATAGATCTAAGCTCCTGTGAGATCCAGCCCTCTAAGTGTATTGTGTGTTTATGCTTATTTGCATGAACTGGTACAATCTTGTCAAGCATTTTCATCAAGATTTTATTCCATGTAGCTAAGGCCAATTCACTATTGGTCCAAGAAAACAAAGAGGTAGGCGATCTATGATAGCCATCAGGAAAAACATAAAAACAGATGCCTGGATCTTTTTCAATGTTTGTTAAAACAGAGACGTGTTCACAAATTGCCCAATTGGACAATTTGTGAACACGTCTCTGTTTTAATAAACATTGAAAAAGATCCAGGCATCTGTTTTTATGTTTTTCCCAATTCACTATTGGAACAAGAGATCAGATCTAATTCAAGCTCTAAGGCAGATTTAAAAGACTCCGCGTCAATCATTCCTCATCTCAGCACTGTTATCTTGCTCCTTCTGTTTTGGTTCAGCATAAAGAGTGTCTCAAAAAAAGTGATCGGACCATGGTACCGATTTGGCTGACCAGTAAGAAATCTGAATTGTGACCAGAGAAGAATAAATGAAAACTAAGTGAAGAATGTTCCTGCCAGAATGCGTTGGGCCTGTTGATACTTGGACCAATCTAAGCTTTCCATGATATCTAAGAAAGAAGCACATGTCTGAGATAAAGGATGCTTATTAACTTGTAGGTTAATGTCTTGTAGTAGAATGGTGTTATTCCAATCAGCATTTATTCTCAACAGTTGCTCAAAGATAGGTGAGCAGCTCTGCTCCATAATGCACAGAAGAACACACACTAGGCAGACATTAACAGCAGGTGATCATAAAAACGTCATCTAATATTGTATATCAAAACTCAAATTATTGTAGGTAAAATCCTAACATGACTTAAACACAGCTAGTAACACCCCCCCCCCCTTCCAGTTCTTCATGCATGACTGTGAAACAACTGTATAATTTGGAGAACATATTGGATTAATCATCACAGCATCTGAGTCTAATAGCCATAATTGAGTTATACAAAGCATATCCAGTGAGTCTCTTAACAATGGGTCATGTAACAAGGCAGGTTTTTTTAATAACCGATTGAGCATTGATAACATAAATATAAATTGATTTTGATTCTGTGGTTATAGAAAGCCATGAGATCTCAATCTAAATTAGACAAGATGGCCACAGGGAGGACTTGATCCTCAAAACAGTATAGAAGGCTATCATATCTCCCTTGGCCAGTCAGAACTGGAATTGTATAACATACCTTTCTTAAAGATGATGGTAAGGTCAAGTCCATACTGGAAACAGAAAAAGAATGACCACTGGACCTCATCGCACTCATCTTGCTCAAAGGAGCTCATTTTTTGTGCTCCTTTGTACACATAACGGAGCGTGCACTACACTGGTTCACAGCACCTCCAGCATCCTGCTCAGTCTGTTCACCCCCCGGATAGGTGACATCATTGTGAGGGTATGGCTTCAGTTCCTTGCTGACAGCCAAGCTGGTGGTGAGAGCAAAGGCAGGGCAAGAAAATTAAGAGGCAAGCAATTCCTCCCCTCAAGATGAGACAGCAGGATATAGTGTTCTCAATTTCAAGGCAGCTTTTGCTCTCAGTCCTGCAGGCTGTTGCGAGAGTGGGGTGCAGTCGCTTGCTTGAGAAAGAGTGAGCCCTTGGATCATGGCACAACCACAGGGCAAGGCTCCAAGGTAGACACTGTGGGAGGCAAGTGTATCCAGGCAAGGTCTGGAACATAGCTTGGACTTGGAACATCACTCTCAGTCCTCCACTGAATATGTACGCACAGAGACCCAACAACACAATGCTGGTTTCTAGGTTAACACTCCAGCCACTCAGTCGCCCTTTCAGCCCTGCCTCTAGGAACTGCAAGTGTGTCAGGACATAAGAAGGCCGAAGACAGGACATGGCATGATGAGGAACATAGATGCAGACACTGAAAGCTTGGCACTTGAATGAAGACTAGGAACTTGGATGAAGACTTGAATCTGAGGAACATGGATGATGGCTCTGGAGATGGGGAACATATATGAAGGCTCAGGTTCAGGTTAGTGTTCAGTTTCCTGGGACACTGCACCTCAGCACGCCCTCACAGCCCCCTGTGGGGTGGTCATGGACCACATTGTCCTGCGCACCCTACACAACCTGCCACAGGTTGGTCGCAGACCTCTCCAGGAGTAAGACAGACTCAGGTCGGAGACTCAGGTGATGACAGGAGCCAAGACACCCCTTGCAATGAGGATCATGGCTTGGAACGAGGATCATGGCTTGGAATGAGGAACAAGGAGATCCGCTGGCTGGACATGTTTCATGAGCCCTGGAACTAGGACATGACTGGCAGTCACCAAAGAAGCGCACCACCAGGAATCAACCACACAGAAGGGCAAAATCTTACTGCACCACCCCTAAGAGAACTGAAAGGAGAAGAGGGACCCAACATAGAAAAATCAGTCTGAGAAGACTGAAGAAAAGAGCAGAGCTCTACAACCACAAGGCAACAGCTTCATGAAAAAGAAAAAATTGAAGAGGGCCTGTTGCGAGAATCGGCCACGGAGAACCGCAGCCAGACTCTCCCACTTATCAGCATGACCGACTCCGCCTCCTAGGGCTCGGGAACCTTGCTTCGGTTGGCGGCCATGGCCAGCGAGCTTTGCCGTGGCCTTGCTCTTCGGCACTCCCCCTGACGTGCCGCACAAGCTCAGACCTGCTCCCTGACCCCTGGCTCCCCAGGCACGTGCGCACGCGCATCATCTGGCCCCTTTTCAGGAAGCAGCATGGGAGGGGTCAGGACTCCTCTGTCCGGGCCTGCAACTATTTAAGGCAAGACCTGCTCCACAGACCTTGCCTTGGCTACTCCTGGCTCTAGTTCCTGTGAAGTACTCCTGTTGCCTTGTTCCTGGTTCCTGTCTTTCATCTGTTTCACCTGCCAAGACCCTTGCCTGCCTGACTACGAGATATGCTGCCTGCCCAGACCCTTGCCTGCCTGACCACGAGTTTCTTCACCTGCGTGAGACCTCACATAAGTCCAGCCAGCCCTGGTATCCAAGGGCTCAAGTCATGGGAAACGAGGGCTGGTAGTGGTGAAAGTCCTCCGGGGTCTCAGGTCTCCTATAGCCTCGCCTGCCATCGGAGGGACCTCTGGGGCTCCTCCCCATTGGCTCCCATTTCCACCAGTCCAAGGATTCACTCTCGTAATAGGGACCATGTGTGGATGCATGGATAGTGGCATACAGGGTATGCTCAGTGTGCCAGTCAAAGTTCTAGAAACTTTGACATAAGTTTTCAATAGAGATGTGCTTCGGCCTGCCGCGGGAAATTTCATTTTCCTGCGGTTCAGGCTGATTTTTTTTCAGCTGCCCCCCCCAAAAAAAACAAAACCCAACCCTTCAAATTCAATTACCTCCAATCCTCCCCCTCCCGACCCCCCCCCAAAAAAAAACTTGCCTAAAATACCTGGTGGTCCAGCGGGGGTTGCAGGAGCGATCTCCCCTTCTCGGGCCATTGGCTGCCACTAATCAAAATGGTGCCAGTGACTCTTTGCCCTTAACATGTGACAGGGGCTATCGGTGCCATTGGCTGGCCTCTGTTACATGGTAGCAGCAATGGATGGCCAGCACCATCTGCCCTTGTCTGGTCTTGTCCTGCCTTCCCAGTCCAGGTCCTAGTATCCATTCCCTAGTTATTGCAAGTCTGTATCTAGTCTCAGTCTCTGCTCAGTGTCCAAGTCTGTGCTTAGTATTCTGTCCATTCTTGTCCACCCTGTTCTATTATCCAATCCTCAGCTTCCTCCCTATTCCATATCCATACCTGTACTTCCGTTCTGTCTCTCCCCACAATGTCCAGCCTTTGCCAGACCTCAGTTCCAGCTTGTGCCTGCACTGCCTTGTCCAGCCTGTCCCATCCTGTCCAGCTCTTTCAGCTAAGCCCTATTAATCCCCAGAACCCAAGGGTTCAACCCTCAGGGGAGGGGACTGGTTAGGCAGAAGACAAGCTCAGCTTCTAGATGTGACTATCCATGATGTTCTTCCACCGAAGCCAAGCCATATTGACACCCATAGCCCATGGGCTCAACCTGAAGGGGAGGGGACTGGCTAGGCATAAGACCATCCCTTGTCCAACCATGCTGTCTTATACCACACCTGTGGGGGTGTATGCTAACCCTAGCCATGCACCCCATCATATCCATAATTATTAAATGTTTCTTTATCAATAAATTAGTAATTTGTTTCAGTCTTGTAAAGATATGCAAATGATTTTATTTTAATTTGATTCAAGAGGAAACCTTTGTAAAATACCTATTTGCATATAAATCCAATATTATATATATTTCATGTTGATGAATGTTGATATAATTTCTATAATTCTTTTTTCTGAAGTGCTAGTATGTACAATATAATTTGAACCCTGTTATCAAATTACACATTTATTCATTTTTCAGCATATACAACCTATTTTAACAAGAATTGCAATATGAGCATTTGCTTTTTAAAAAGCAGCAATTCAAAGACAAAAATATGAAGAGAATATAATTTAATTCCTTTTTTGTTTAAAATAATATAAATGTTATTATGCAACTTTTTAATGTAATTTTTCATAACATTTACATACTGTAGTATAATGCAAAAGAGTTTTATGAGAAAAAGTGAGATAGAATTAGCATAAATAAGTTAGAAGCAATGTGGTATGTCTTTTTTCTTCTTAAGAACATAAGAACATAAAAAAATGCCATACTA
The DNA here is from genome assembly GCF_901001135.1 of Rhinatrema bivittatum. Lineage (NCBI taxonomy): Eukaryota > Metazoa > Chordata > Amphibia > Gymnophiona > Rhinatrematidae > Rhinatrema > Rhinatrema bivittatum. The sequence goes on along the minus strand of NC_042624.1, from coordinate 6,999,446 downwards.
GGTCAGACCAAGGGTCCATCAAGCCCAGCATCCTGTTTCCAACAGTGGCCAATCCAGGCCATAAGAACCTGGCAAGTACCCAAAAACTAAGTCTATTCCATGTTACCATTTCTAACTGCAGTGGCTATTCTCTGAGGGGTAGATTTTATAATTTTGCGTGAGAGCGTACTTTTGTTCGCGCACCAGGCGCGAACAAAAGTACACTGGATTTTATAAGATACGCGCGTATCTTATAAAATCCGGGGTCGGCGCATGCAAGGGGGTGCACATTTGTGCAACCTGCATGCGCCGAACCCAGCGCGCGCTGCCTGTTCCCTCTGAGGCCGCTCCGATTTCGGAGTGGCCTCTGAGGGAACTTTCCTTCGCCCTTCCCCCACCTTTCCCGCCCTTCCCCTACCTAACCCACCCCACCTCGGCCCTATCTAAACCCCCCCCCTTACCTTTGTTGGCAGATTTACGCCTGCTAAAAGCAGATGTAAATCTGCGCGCGCCAGCGGGCTGCTGGCGCGCCATCACCCGACCCAGGGGCTGGTCCGGAGGCCTCGACCACGCCCCCGGGCCGGCGCCACGCCCCCGGGCCCATCCCCAAAATGCCGCGTCACGCCCCCAAAACGCCACGTCATTTACGGAACACCCCGACACGCCCCCGACACGCCCCTTTTACGAAGCCCCGGGACTTACGCGCGTCCAGGGGCTCTGCGCGTGCCGGTGGCCTATGCAAAACAGGCGCGCCGGTGTGCGAGGGCGCTGCGCGCATATATCCGGCCAGATTTACGTGCGCAGGGCATTTAAAATCCGGCCATAAGTGAACTTAATAGCAGGTAATGGACTTCTCCTCTAAGAACTTATCCAATCCTTTTTTAAACACAGCTATACTAACTGCACTAACCACATCCTCTGGCAACATATTCTCTCTCTTTCTCTCTCTCTCATGGCTAGGCAGCTTCAAACCTACTAAAATAGGTCTTTCAGGGAACATCACAAAATGCACTAACCCCATAATGCAAGCTATTACACAGCTTAACACTACTGAAAAAGGTGTAGCTAAAATCAGTGTTAAGTCCATGCAATAGGACTTGGTAAGCCCACACTAACTCCTCCTCTTTTTCAGATATGGTGCTATCACATGCATTAAAGTCTTATTGCATGCGTTAACGGGGCTTTTCTCATGCGATAAGCCCTTAACGCATGCGAAAATGCCTTAGTGCATTTTGATAAATGACCCCCATAGCCTATTAGGTTTTTTTGTTATACTGCTATATGTAGGCGAATAACTTTATGCTTAAATGTTCAGCGGGACATTTCTCCTACTAACTATCGGATCGATACTGTAAAACCGCGGGAGAGCGGACGAACGCCCGCTCTCCCGGTGCACGCACCGGCCCTTCGCCGGTGCGAGTGATCCAGTATTCAAATGAGGTGACGCGGTGCAAACGAGGAAAAGGAGGCGCTAGGGACACTAGCGCGTCCCTAGCACCTCCTTTTGGCCTGGAGCGGCGGCTGTCAGCGGGTTTGACAGCCGACGCTCAATTTTGCCGGCATCGGTTCTCGGGCCCGCTGACAGCCACGGGCTCGGAAACCGGACGCCGGCAAAATTGAGCGTCCGGTTTTCGGCCCGACAGCCGCGGGCCGAATTCAAATTTATTTATTTTTTTTTTTACTTTTTTTTACTTTTGGGGACCTCCGACTTTATCGCCATGATATTAAGTCGGAGGGTGCACAGAAAAGCAGTTTTTACTGCTTTTCTGTGCACTTTCCTGGCGCCGGAAGAAATTAGCGCCGACCTTTGGGTCGGCGCTAATTTCTTAGAGTAAAATGTGTGGCTTGGCTGCACATTTTACTAACTGGATCCCGCGCGCATACCTAATAGGGCTATCAACATGCATTTGCATGTTGAGGGCGCTATTAGGTGCCGCGGGTGGGCCGCGTGTTTTCCTCCCCTTACTGAATAAGGGGTAAGGGAAAACACGCGTCCAGAGCAGGCTGACAGTGCGCTCCGACGGAGCACACTTTACTGTATCGACCTGTATATCAGGCAAGATATCTGGCTAAGATAACTTGCCCACTAACTGGCCTACTGAATATGGATCCCAACATTTCTTGAACTCTTTTCATATATGCATAGTAATATTTTCTAAACAAAATAAAAGGAAATTATTGAAGGATTCAGAGTAGTGAAAATGAAAGATAAGAGTCAGAGAGAAAGTTAAATACCTTAGTTTTCCTGCTTACTAAGCAGAGAGGACAAATAGTTGTCAGACTCCAATACAAAGCACCCTTCAATCTTTTTTTTTTTTTTTTTTTAATTATTTGTTTAATAGGTTTTAAAAATTTTACAAGGATACCTTGCATTCAAGAAACATTTGCAATACATATAAGAAAACTTAAAGATGTACAAAGGAAAGGATTGCATTAACATATACCACATTATGGAGAGAAAAACATTAGAAAAGTTACAAAACAGGAAACCACTAGTACTTTTTCTTTTTAGTTATTGGTCTATCCCACCTCCCTACGGCTAACAAACAGTTCATTTAGGAGTAGTTTTATTTTGTAAAAAAATGTTCCTATTGAATGGGATCAAAGAAAATATAATTAGTATCTTGAAGTTTAACTAGGCACGTACAAGGAAATCTAAAAGGAAGCACCAAGAGCCAATATTCTAGGCTTTTTAATAAGATACACCTTCCTACGAGCCTGTGTCTCTTTAACAACATCAGGGAAAACATTTATCTTAGAACCAAGAAATAAGGACTCTTTAAAGCAAAAAAAAGTTTAAGGATCCATTATTTATCACATTCACGAGCAAACGTTACTAACAGTTACTAACAGTCTTTTACATCAGTAACAGAATCTTCCAAAAATTCAGTAAGATTTAATAATTTTTCTCTCGCATCCAATTCTCTTCCTAGAACCTCTCCCTGAGTTGATGATTTATCGCCCAAGATATAAAAAGTGTTAACAATCTCAGGGATAGTCTCTTTAGAGATTTAAAAAAAAAATCTATATAAAACTTCTTAATCATCTGCAAAGGAGAAAATAAGGAACAGCGAGGGAAATTAAGAAATCTCAGATTACATCTTTTAGAATAATTACCCATATTTTCTGTCTTCCCATGTAAAGACTGATTATCTCTAAAGAGACTGTAGTATCTTGTAATTTATTACAATCAACAACAACATTAATGATAGGACTTTTTAAATCAATCATTTTCTGAGATTGTTCATTAAGTAAACCAGGTAAAGCCCCATAAGATCCCAATGCATTATCAATATGTGAGGAAAGAGCTGACTACAAATTAGTGATAAAATTACACAAATCTTAGAGAGCCAGAATAAATATATCAAACATACAAAATTTATTTGAACAAACCACCTATATATAAACCTGTATAGACAATAAAAACTAAGCTAGCACACTCACGCATTCATACCCACAAAATAAAAAATGTCTTTTTGAGATACAACGTACAAGTATAATCTCTTGCTGCAAATGCATTTCACATATATTTCTTCTTCATGAACAATCAAAAATACATGTATCATATGTTACCACAATTTTTTGAACTAAAATATTTAATTCTGAATGTCCGACAAAAGTAGATACAAGATCTCTTCGTTTCACCCCTCACACAAGGGGCTTCCTCAGGGACCGATATGATTAATATATTCTAAATATGCTGCCGCACTGCAAAAACAAATATTACAAGAATTACCCGCAAATCCAACATCAATATTGTTGTCACCCAATACCATCCACATTTTCCTCACCATCCGTTCCTTTAATTCTTGAATTTTTAAACAGTTAAGGAACTTACCAATTTCACCATCACCAATAAATGCCCCAAACCTTATTTAAAATATCTCCATTTTGCTTTTAACCATACAATATAACAATACAACTTACAATCAAACAGAAAACACAATTTTTCTTCTCCTATTTACCCTATACTGAACCCCTGAAAAACTCAGGTCAAATTAATAGTGGCCATACCTACCTCAAAATCTGAATCATACATATGTTTCACTTCAAAAACTTCTTGTAAACTCCATCCAACACCATACTTTCAATGCACTGAGGCCATCAGTTCAAACACTCCATATAACGCGGCGTGTCCTTAGATATTCCCTTTAAACGTTGCAAGGTAATACCACCTTCAATTCCTTTATACATCTATTGTAACACACACCGACCTGTGCTCTCAAGAAAACATATTCTGCAACAATATAACCCAAAGAATTATCATTAAAGATAAGAAACACACTTACCGTTAACCACCAAGTCCTTTACTACACAAAAAAAGATTTCCAATACTCACGTCCAGACCGGAGGTGACGTACCAAGTCGTCACCCGCTGAGATGTGAGGTTCATGCATATCCAAAAAACTTTATATAGGGCGAACACTAGTCAATTAAACAGATCTTACAATTATCTTTTAAAGAACCAATCCAATTATCTTTTAAACAAACCACTCCACTTCTCTTTTTTTATAACCAAAGAATGGGAGAAACATTCTGAAGGCTCCACCAGCCCACGTATTAATAAAACGCATTCCACTCTATTGGACCATTCAATCATAACGGGGCAACAGTCTGCCAACTGTAGATGAATTGTTGTTCAACCTTTCTTAACATTAAGGATAAATCTCCCCCATGTTGAAGAGTCACTTTCTTAATCACGAAAAAACGAATTTCTTCCACAGTATGACTACTTTCAACCCAATGGCTTACTAAAGGAGCATGTTCACGTAATGCCTTGATGCGACTCCGGTGCTCAACAATACGGCAACGAATAGGACGTATAGTGATAGCAGCCATTAGAGAGTCTAATATTATTTCAGCAGGTTTAGACATCTTACAAGGTGTCACCAGCAAAGAAACACCTATCTCCTGGGACCTCACCTGCTGGGAAGGATTGGAAAAATTAGTTACACTTACCAATCCTTCCCTAGGGCACAAAAGAGGTGGATTAGCCAACTGCGGAGGGAATGGACCAGAGGGACTGAGAGAGCGAGAGCTCTGCAGGATCAGAGCCAGAGAACCCAGAAGCTCCAAGCTCACTTGGTCCCAATAATGAACCTAGTGAAATTAAATGTTTCTAAACCAGATTGGGTAGACTGAGGGGTAGATTGAGAGGCAGGATGGAAACTCCTCAAAGTACCTTTTCTCTTCTTGCCCATCCTGAACTGAAGCAAAACTTGAGAAATGCAGTGGAGAAACGTCCAGGAAAAAAAACAGCAGAAGGGGCAGCAGCCTCAGTAATAAGGTTCCCCGATGTAAGGGCACTGACAGAGAAGCCTCCAGGTGCTCTCCTGGTGATGTTTCTTGCACAGCGTGCTTTATCAGCTGACCCTGGGCTTGTGGTGACGTCAGCAGCCTCAGTAATAAGGTTCCCGGTTGTAAGGGACCTGACAGGGAAGCCCTCCAGGCACTTTACCCACCTTTCATTCCTTAAACCAATTAACTTCCACTTCCAGTGCCCTAGGCCAGTGGTCCCCAACCCTGTCTTGGGGGCCCACCAGCCAGTCGGGCTTTCAGGATATCCACAATGAATATGCATGAGAGACAATTTGCATGTTACGGAGGTAGTGCATGCAAATTTTCTCTCATGCATATTCATTGTGGATATCCTGAAAACTCAACTGGCTGGTGGGCCCCCAGGACAGGGTTGGGGACCACTGCCCTAGGCCACCACCTACCCTGCCTAATGCTTTCACTGGCCCTTCTTACCTGGCTAGATTCAGCCCTTAACTGGCTAACTAGCACAGCCGCATAGTGGCTGAATATGGACCTCTTAAATACCAGCAGCTTAAAGAAATATCTTTAAGAACATAAGAAGTTGCTAAATTGGGTCATATCAAGGATCCATAAAGTCCAGCAGCCTGTTTCCAACAGTGGCCAATCCAAGCCACAAATACCTGACAAGTACCTAAACATTAAATAGATCCAGAACTGCTAATGCCTGTACTAGCTGTGGCTATTCCCTAAGTCAACTTGATTAATAGTAGTATATGGAACTCTCCTCCGGGAACTTATCAAAACCTTTTTTAAACCCAGCTATATTAACTGCCTTAACCACATGCTCTGGCAATGAATTCCAGAGTTTTATTGTGCTTTGAGTGAAAATGATTTTTCTCCTGTTTTAAAAGGGCCAATTGCTATCTTTCTGGAGTGTTCCCTTGTCCTTCTAAAATCTGAAAGAGTAAATAACCAATTCACATTTACCCATTCTAGTCCTCTCATGATTTTGTAAACCTCTATCATATCCCCCCTCAGCCATCTCAACAGCCCTAACCACTTTAGCCTTTCCTCATAGGAGAGCCTTTCCATCTCCTATATCATTTTGGTCGCCCTTCTATGCACTTTATCCAGTGCAACTAGATATTATTTGAGATGTGGTGACCAGAATTGCACACAGTATTCAAGGTGCAGTCTTACCATGAAGCGATACAGAGGCATTATGATAGCCTCTGTTTTAGTCCCCATTCCCTTCCTAATAATTTCTAATGTTCTTTTTTAATTTTTTGACCACTTCAGAACACTGAGCCGACAAGTTCAATGTATTATTCACTATGATGCCAGATCCTTTTCCTGGGTGGTAACTCCTAATATCGTGCAGCTACAGCATAGGTTATTTTTCCCTCTATGTATTATCTTTCACTTATCCACATTAAATTTCATCTGCCATTTGGATGCCTAATTTTCCAGTCTCACAAGGTCCTCCTGAAATTTAGCACAATCTGCATGTGATTTAACTATTCTCAATAATTTTGTATCATCTGCAAATTTGATCACCTCACTCATCGTATCCCTTTCCAGATCATTTATAAATGTATTGAAAAGCACCTATCCAAATACAGATACTTGAGGCACTCCACTGCTTACCTTTTTCCACTGAGAAAACTGACCTTGTATTCCTACTCTGTTTCCTGTCTTTTAACCAGTTTGCAATTCACAAAAGGACATCACCTCATATCTCAAATGTTTTGTTTTCTTAAAAATCTCTCTTGAGGACTTTGTCAAACACCTTCTAAAAATCCAAATATGCTACATTTACTGTTTCACCTTTATTTACATGTTTATTAACCCCTTCAAAATAATGTAGCAGATTTTTGAGGCAAGACTTCTCTTGGACAAATCCATGCTGGCTATGTCCCATTAAACCATGTCTATCTATATGTTCTGAGATTTTGTTCTTTAGAAGAGTTTTCACTATTTTTCCAAGCATTGAAGTTAGACTCACCATTCTATAGTTTCCCTGGTCACCACTGTAGTCCTTTTTAAATATCTAGGATAATGTATGGGATATTCTGGAATGTGTGGGATTAGCAGCAAGGCAGTTTTTAGAAGCTGTTTCAGAGAGTATTAATAAACTAAACTGCTAACATCTCCAGTTTACACACAAATGAGCTAGTTTGTTTGCACAACATTTTCCTAATTGGTTGGCATAATTGTATCTTATATTTTAATTGGATTGAATGTAAATGTGATTTCACATAAATTGAACCCAGAAGTTGAATTTTGAAATACTTTTTCACTTTCAGCATACATTTTAGCATTTCAGCATATTTTTATGTCAATAGCCTTGCATAGTTTTTATGAGCCCAATATTCAAAACGGTATTTAGCCAGAGAAGTCCTACTTATCCATCTACATGGCACTGCTGAATATCTAGCTAAGGTCAGCAGATACCACTTAACTGGATGTCACTTACTCCTAGATTCATCAAAAAGTGTTACTAATATACTGATAATGCCCACGATAAGGAAAAAAGGCATCTTTATGGAAATTTTTGAGTTACCATACCAGGCAGTAACTTACTGCTTCGTATCATTACATCATGTGATAATCCCTATTATTCACATCCTACACTAAGGAAGGTGGGAAGAGAGAGATAGAGAGGGGAGAGCCTATCTACAAGGCCCTCATAGTAGGGAAGTATGTATATCTCTATAGGAGGGCCAGCTAATGGGTTGAGATGAGGTGTTGGTGATGGTTTAGGGGCCAATTTCACATGTAAAGTAAGATGTATGAACAGCATAGCATACCTTGGTGAAGATTTGATGTCATTTGGAGTGAGAAAAGTCTCAAAAAGATGAAATTTCTACAATGTCCTCTCACCCTAGCTTGATGGCATCTATACCATTGCCAATGCTAATTCCAACCTCCACTGACTTTGCTTTCTCCTGTCCTGTACTTTCTGAATAGAGCTAGCAGTGGAAGCAGGTGTCATATTCTTCCAGCCTTGACTTCTCCTTGCTTCATGCTACTTTTGGTTTCACCCTGAAAAGTAATAATAAAAAAATAGCTTTAGTAGGGGAGTGCTGGTAATTGTACTACTAGTGTTGCCAGATGTATTTAGATATGCACTTATTAGTGCCTTTCCAGAAGGAGGCAAAGCTTTTTCCTCTGCCAATATTACCACATCGCCTTCCTCTTCCTCCCATTCTCTGGGTCATGATGGATATTTGACATAGTCGTTAAGAGTGCTGATTGCCCATCTTCCCACTGTTTTTGGAAAGGGACTTGCCATTTTTCAGACATGTCCGGGTCAGTGCCACTACTTAACCGCATAAATCGAAATTTATCTGGAAAAGTTCCGCTACTTTTCCAGATAAGTCCAAACTTGAGTGCATCATGGTTATTATATACATGAGCACAAATGCAAGCATATATTCTCATATTTATAACCTGAGCATGTCAGGTTATAGTCTGTAGGCTATAAAATACAGTAGAAAATTTCTTGGCACCCATGTATGCACATACTGCATATGGGTGCATATGAGCAGTTTTGAAATGTTTCTTATAAGTAGATTTAGTGCACTCTATTTGAGTTTGTGCACACTATGGGGTAGATTTTATAAACTTGTGCGCGCGCACACATGGACGCCCCATTTTATAACATGCACGTGTAGGTGCATGCATGTTATAAAATCAGGGGTTAGCATGTGCAACGGGGTGCACATTAGTGCAACGTCATGTGCCATCGCCCACGGCCTTCCCCCATTCCCTCCCAGGCTGCTCCAATTTAGGATCGGCCTGGGAGGGAACTTCCCTACCCCCTAATCTATCCTTCCTACCCCTTTCCCTAAACTTCCCGCCCCCTAGCCCTATTCTAAACCCCTTCCAAAAAGTTATCTCACCTTTTGTGCCTGCTTGAAGCAGGCGCAGGTTGCATGTGCCGGTAGCCTGCTGGCACGCGATCCCATGGCACAGCGGCAAATGGCTGCTATGCCATGGGCCTCTAGCCTCCACCCCGCTCTGCCCTTCCCCACCCCTTTCCCAAAGCCCCAGGACTTACATGCGTCCCGGTGCTTTACGCATGTGGTCGGGCCTTTTTAAAATAGGCCCGGTGTGCGTAAGGCCACTTACGTGCGTAAATCCACGGGATTTACGCACGTAGGGCTTTTAAAATCTGGCCCTATTTGAATTGTAATAGTATGCACTGAGTCCATTTAGTGTGCACTCAATCAAAACAGTGGGTCCTAAATGAAAAATTTTAAAAATACAAATTTGTGTTAATCTTTTTATTGTTTCAGTTTAGAAACAAAAATAGGAGATGTCATTGACATTGCCTATGTGGTTAGGGTAAATTGCTGGTTGCCAGCTGCCTACTTTTGAATGTCCCATGGACTTTAATTGGAAATGAAAGTGAATACAAACAATTTTTGTTAATTTTGGGGGCACTGACCATTTTTTGCCATTTTCAATGAAGCAAAATGAATCTGCCTGATTTGATTTGGATTTCTTATTCTTTTTAAACAAATGTACATCCCTAAAGGAAACTTCACAATTGGTAATAAACTCACAGGCAAGGAAGAGGAGAGCATGGTGGATTCAGTTCTGTTGTGTTCCGCAGCCGTGGATGTCTATGGCCGCGGCCCCCTACCTTACCCGCGGTGGCGACCCGCCACGGCAGCTTCTAGGGAAGCTGCTGAGTCTATGCCCGTCACTCCGGCATGGGCCCCCGGGATGGCCACCGGGTGGGGAGCTGTCCCTGCTCCTCCCTCGCGGCGTTAGGCAGTCTTTCCTCCGCGGAGGAAATCCAAGATGGCTGCTGCCATCTTAGGTGCGAGGCCACGCCTCCTTGCTAGATTTAAAGGGACCTCGTCCCTTTAACTACTCTCAGCTGTTCTCAATGATCCAGAGCAGAGGAAGTATATAAGGAGACTTCCTCTGCTCATTCTTTGACTTGGCAACATCTCTTGTAGTGCTGTTTAAGTCTGCTTGCTTCGGTGAGTCTTCTAATGCTTTGGATCCTTGTTCCTGATTCCTGTCTCGTCTTGGTGTTCCTGGCTCCTGACTTCGGACTGGCAAGCGATGATCCCTTGGTGTGTGACCTCGGACTGGTGAGCGATGACCCTCTGGCACTTGACCTTGGACTTCTTCTGGACTATCGTCTCCAAAGTCCCAGCAGCCTGGGTCCCTACGGGCTCCTCCCAGGGGGACTGCGGGCTTCCAGGGGTGAAGCTTCAGTTAGCCCTTACACCGACCTCACAACTCCTTGACCTCTCAAAGGTCCACCTAAGTCCCAGCGGCCCAGGTCCCTACGGGCTCCTCCTGGAGGGACCGCGGGCTTCCAGTGGCGAAGACACAGTTCCTCTCCTTGATGTCACAACTCTTTGTCTGCCTCCACAGTTACCTCAGTTTCCAGTGCCGAGGGTCAGCTGTTCACTTCTTCTGTTCTGCCTCACCACCCGACGGGAGAACCTACGGATCCACTTCCTAGGTATACCATCCTGCCGTTGGTCCAAGGGTTCACAAGCCTAAGCATAACAAGTTCAGATTCAGGGATGTCAGGTTCTGATGGTTGCCATAAAGAGAATAGGAATCCCAAGAGCTCATTTTAACAAGAGATCCTGCCAAGAAAAACAAGGCATCCTGAGTGTGTGTGTGGTTAGTATATGCATCATGGAGGATAAGGATTCATTGTCTAAGAAGTGTAGCTTATGTAAATGTATTTCCTTTCAAGATGGTTGATTATTAAATACACCAATCCCTGGAATGGAGTGTATCTTATTGTAGTCCAGGAGTTAAGCCCTGAAGCTTCGTTTCTCACATGTTCAGAACAAATCACAGGGCACAAACGAATTGTGGCTTTTATTATTACATGCCTAATCATTTCTTTGTTACAATAGTCCTGAGGAGGGGTAGGAATGAAAAGGGTTAAAAGCAGCCGCCTGTGTTAGTAGATCCTATGCTCAGCTTCTTTTTTTGTTATCTTATAATAATGTGCAGCATAATAATGCAGACTATGTAACATACTATCTAGTCAAGGTGAAAGAGTCTGTTTCTATCTAAATTATGCTGTTCATCAGCAAATAGATATTAATCTATTGTTTCCACAGTGAGTGTGACTGTTGGTAAAATACGAGTATCTTTGAAAAGTAGTTATGAGAATTTCTTAGATGATGCTTTTTTTTTTCTGTTTCTTTAGGGTTTGGAATGTAGGATACTTAAATCAGAGGATAAGAAATGCTAGTTTTATTCGTTCCAGTTTTTTCTTATATGTTTGAGTTTTTTTATTTTATTTATTTCCAGAAACAGGAAAGTAGGCTAATGAAATCCCATCCTACAGACACTGTTCATCAGACCTGTGCAGTACGGCTGTAGTTAGTTACAGAACAAGTGCTGGGCCTTTAAAACTTCTCTATCTATAGCAACTTATAAATATTTGCAGCTGTTCGTGAATATTTATGAGTTTCATTGGCAGTGAATTTAATGCCTATGCACATTTGACAGAAGTTTTAATGAGTTTGCATTCAATAGAAAAGCTCTAATTAGCCTCTGGATGGCTCTTAATGCATTGTGCCTCCAATGGGCTGTATACACCAGTTGGAAAGCTGGTTTGGGGGTCAGAATAACTGGTGGAGAGAGAGCAGAAACCAAGGAGGAGATATTATAGAGCCATTCAAATACCTAAAAGATATTAATAATGCATAAGAAGTGAACTTTTTTTCCACTGCAAAGGAAGTTCCAGAACAAGAGGTCATGATGACACAAAGTTCTGAAAGGGTAGCCTCATGAGGAATGTCAGGAAGAAAAGGGTGCTGGGTCTGTGGAACGCCCTGCCATCACTGGTAGTGGAGGATAGAGCAGTAACAGACATCAAGAAAACAAAGGATAAGCGCAGAGCTTTTGTATTTGCAAAAAGTGAATGCTTCTTTATGGTCAGGAGCGGTTCTGGAAAACCGAAGAGGGGCAAATGCGGGTCCTATTCATAAAAGTAGAAGTAGGGAGAAAGCTGGAAACTTCAGGCTAGTCTGATCTCTGTGGTGAGCAGATTTATGAAATTGCTGCTAAAAATTGGATAGTGCAGTTTCTGAAATCCGATGGATTGCAAGATCCACGGCAGACACATTTGATCAATTTCTTGGATTGGGTGCCCAGAGATTTGGATCAAGGGAGGGCGCTAGACGTACTATACTTGGATTTCAGTGGTATACTTTGTCACGGTTCTGCACAGGAGACTTATAAATAAATTGAGCTCCCTTGGAATGGAACCTCAACCTAGAGTGACTAACTGGGTTAGAAACTGGTTGAGTGGGAAGCGACAATTCTTTTCGACATTTTTGTGAACAACTTAATGGAAAGATTATTAGGAAAAGTTTGTCTTTTTGTGAATGGTACCAAATCTGAAACAGGGTAGACAGCCATTTACAAGCATTTACCTAACGATCCTTCACCCTCATAATAGTAGTAGACAATTCCCCCTCATACCCCCTACAGTTTACCATTTATTGGCAATGCCTTAATAATCTACCTTCTAATTTACATAGCTTCAATTTATTGCTCAATTTTGCAACTTATAGTATTATCCCGCAATATGTATTATATATTTTATATGCTTTGTCTACTTTTCTATCCATTCTGTTCCTTAGATGTTTTCCTTTCTTTTTTTTATTCCCTTCATGTCTCACATATACCAAATCCTTCCACTTATTTTCTCAATTTTTTTCTCTCTTCACAATATGTAGTATGAGTTTTAATTGTACTAGTTCCTCAATCTTGTAACTTTTTGCAACTTGTATTTTAACTTATTTTATTTAAAATGTGCTTTGATTTTTAACTTCTTTATCTCCGATTTACCTAGTTTGTACTTCTTTACCTTCTTCAACTGTTCCTTAGATATAACTAGTATTGTTATTATTTATAACCATTTCAATTGTTCATGTGTAAAGCACCGTTGCTAGATGTTAGTTTAATTGTAAACCGATGTGATGTTACTAAACGAATGTCGGTATATAAAAGCTACAAATAAAATAAATAAATAAATAAGAAGTAGAAAACATGAGAAGGGATCTAGTGAAGTTCTAAGAATGGTCAAGAGACCGGCAGCTAAGATTTAATGCTTAAAAAATAGAGAGTAAAGCAATTAGGGTGAAAAACTCCAAGGGAGAGCAACAGTATTAGAGGTTAAATTCTTCTAAGCACAAAAGGATCTGGGGGTGATTTTATCTGATGATATTAATGTGACCAAACAGATGGATAAAGCAATGGCAAAAACCCATAAATATACTTGGCTGCATAGGGAGAGGAATGGTTAGCAAAAGAAAGGGAAGTGATATTGGCCCTGGTGAGGTCCCTAGTGAGACCTCGTTTGGAAGACTGTTTACAATTCTGGAGACCATACTTTCAAAAGGAAATAAACCTCTTGGAGATGGTACAGAGGGTGGCTACTAAAACGATTAATGCTCTTTGTTCTAAAGCATATAGGGATATCTAAGTTCTAAAATCAAAATGTATATTTATTCATATTCTGTGTCATATTTAGCCTTCTGGTTACGTATGTTCCGTCTCATAGTGATGTACTGCCACATTTATTCGCATAGTCTTATTTACTCATCTTGCTACTCTATTACATTAATTGGCTGAAATGTAAATATTGCTCTGTTCTTTCTCTCCCCTCTTCCAGTTCCAAGTTAATTTTTCCCTGTTTTATTGTAACTTTCTCACATCCTTTTTCTGATTCCCTGTATTTAAAAGTTCAAGGTTCTTATTGAGAATATTGTTTATTACGCTACATTATGCTTTTCACACTTTGTTAATTGTAAACCGGGTTGATGTGATGCCTGTCATGAAACTTGGTATAACAAAAACAATAAATAAAATAAATAAATAAATAAATAAATATATACTGTAGAGGAAAGGCAAAATAGGGGAGATATGTAGAGACATTTAGATACCTCACAGGTCTCCTTGCACAGGAGGCTAGCCTCTTTCAACTGTAAGGAGGCTGTAGAATGAGGGGAAATAGCATGATGGTAAAAGAGGGTAGATGCAAGAGTAATTTTAGGAAATATTTGTTTACACAGAGAGAGAGAGAGTAGTAGATGCATGGAACAGCATCCCAGTGGAGATAGTAGAGACAAAAATAGTATCTGAATTCAAAAGAAGCATGAAATAAATACAAGGGATCTCTGCGGGAGTGGTGGGAATTGTAAGGGCTATATAAATTGAATGGATAGGTAGACTATATGGGCCATATGCTCTTTTTCTGCTGTCATGTGTCAATGTTTCTATGTTTAGATAGTGAAAGCACAATCTATCAATATGACAGGCTATCATAATAGCCTGGCTGATAATAATATGCTACAGTTCAAGAGAAAGGATGAAAAGAAAAGCATCAGTTGCCAAGATGACCTATCAGTCATAAATTAAAAGGTCAGCATGAAGACTCCATAGAACTAGTAGCAATCAACTGGACTTAAACCAGGTAGTGGTAATAAGAAATTGCCATACTGGATTAGACAAGGGTCCATCAAGCCCAGCATCCTGTTTCCAACCATGGCCAATCCAGGCTACAAGTATCTGGCAAGTACCCACACACTGAGTAGATCCCATGCTACTGATGCCAGTAATAGCAGTGGCTATTCTCTAAGACAACTTGATTACTAGCAGTTAATGGACTTCTCCTTCATGAAATTATCCAAACCTTTTTGAAACCCAACTACACTAGCTGCACTAACTACATCCTCTGGCAACAAATTCCAGAGCTTAATTGTGCATTGAGTGAAAAAGAATTTTCTCTGTTCAGTTTTAAATGTGCTACTTGCTAACTTCATTGAGTGCCCCCTAGTCCTTCTATTATCCAAAAGAGTAAATAATTGATTCACATTTACAAGAGCAATATTTAAGCCAACACTCACACCCTTTTCTTTGTTTTATAAAATGTTGTAATAATCCTCACCATCACCAATGCTAGTGAGGCTGTTGTAAAAAAATATTTGATCTCCTCATGTTCACTGGTTTTATTTTTAATTATGGTCAGTAGTATAATGGGTACATCACTTATCAAACTGACTGACACATTAAATAAGAATGACATAAGCCAATCAGTGTTCACTTCTGATCTAAGCACTGCCCATTCCTCTCTCACTCCACTGGAAATGAATGAGCACAGCCCTGCCCATTCTCTAATTACCAAGCCACACCACCTCCTATCTCAAACCACTCACCCAGCCCACCCTCAATCAATACATTTGCCTGTCACAAACTATGCCCATAACTCCAACCATGTCCCTCCCACTCCCATAGAAGTGAAAGGAATAGCCCTGCCCATTCCCCACCCTTGAGCCATTTCCACTCCTATACCTAAACCATACCCCTAGCTCTCCCTAAGCCACACCCTCTTTAATTTTTTTGAATAGCCCTTATTGCCTTTTGATGACATCACTAAAGGTCAAACCTAACCCTCCTGCCCCCCAAAATATGCCCTATAACATCATCAGAAATGGCCTTGTCACTTTTTGATGTCAGTTTTATAAGGTGTTCCCTTATAAAACGCTCCCTACACTTTATACTCATCATCATAACCAACTATTCTTAACTCAACTGGTAGCTTCCCACCTATAAAATATATGCAATATGTCGCTACACCTATCTATACAACCCCTAAAATCAAACTACTATAATACGAAACCATCCCCCCATCGTTATCTACTGCATAAAATAAGACTCTTCATGAAATCTATTCTTGAAATCATCCCCTCATCAGGACTAAGGCACATAATTAAATAGTTTTATCACTCTCCCACAGAAATCGATGTAAACCATGTTTGACCATTTATATACATTGTAAAATTCAGCATCATTGGAAGTTTGTAATTTTGGATAGAGGTTGGTATTATTGCAAGACATCGTCTCACCTTCCTATCCACTTTAGAAAGTAGTTTGTACTCTCTAGTTGTATCGTAGTTCACCATTTATATAAACCATTGCTATACTTAGCATACGGAGTGAAAGCAAGCACCATCACACTCAGTTACCAAAATTATTAATCAGTTACCAATGTTACTATGTATAGCTCGTATCTATATTATCTAACAGTTTTCAATATTATCTAGCAGCTATCAATGTATTTATAGTTTGATTTTTCATGTAAATCGTTGTTATACCTGTAAACTGGAGTGAAGGCCAGCACCAAACTTCGGTATATAAAAACAGACAAATAAATAAAAAATAATAAACTCATAAGCATTGCTTGCTACATATGTCTGCATGGGTAGGCCTTTTGTCTTACCAAAATTTGGCCTCTCATTGTTTTTAACTGTAACTATTTGATCTTCTTTAAGGTTAAACAATTTTTATTGAGCATGAACAAAACACACAACCCGGGAGGTAGAGACACTTATACCTCCCAGTAACATAAGTCAGCAATTGTCGGAAAACAGGCTCATTTATCTTATCCCCCTACCTCACACAGCCCCTTTCCCCCCTTACCCCCCTATCACCACCCACTGCTATCACTTGAAAGTTATCACATCTTTATTTTTACATCTGATTGTACATGTCTAGGCATGTCTATGTGAGTTACATTTACTAAGTGAAACTGTCCTTATACGATGTACAATCAACTACTGTTAATAAATAAACATCATATTTGTAAGCTGAATATAGCGCTACCACAGTGTAGTCTATATTGGATTAAGTGAGGAAACCTCATAAAAAAGGCAGGCTTCTTTATATGGTAGAAAGCTATTGTAATCATAATGTTGAAAAGAAACATAAATTATGAATATCCCCCTCAACAGCTGTTGGTACAACACTTATTTCTCACCTCATGTTCCTGTCTCTTCCCTATGTTATAGTAAAATCTCCAGTGCTTACATGAAATTTTATTTCCAGCCCTTAGCTCTTTCAAATCCACTTTGTAAACCTGCTAGCCATGTGCTAGTAGCTGACACTTTCGCAGTTAGTACCAGTAAGTCCCACAAACACGCCCTCCCACCTTCTGCCTTGCTTCTGCATCCAGTGACCCACAGCGAAGAGCCAAACAGAAAGCACCCGAGCAAACCGGAAATGTAGCACTCGCTTGCATATACATGCAGTAGCAAATATACGCGTGTGAGTTTGACTGAACGCACCGTCTCGTAAGCGCAGTCCTTGTAAAATACGTCAAACACATGTAGGTCTAGTGTCCACCCCCGGCACATCCCCGAACATGCCCCTTTTTGAAGTGTGCATGTTTGTGAGCGTGAATAGACATGCATGCATAGTCTCCGGCTACGCAAAATTACATGTGCATGCGCCGGCAATACAAATGCGTGTAAATTGGTGATTTTGCACGTGCAGCGCTTTGAAAATTTGGGCTTGAATGTTTATTTAAGTTCAGTTCATTTCTCAAACAGAAATTAACAAAAAAACCCTACTCCATGAAGTTAGCATGTGGCACATTTAAAACTAATCTGAGAAAGTTCTTTTTTACTCAAAGCACAATTAAACTCTGGAATTTGCTGCCAGAGGATGTGGTTAGTGCAGTTAGTAAAGCTGTGTTTATAAAAGGATTGAATAAGTTCTTGGAGGAGGTCCATTACCTGCTATTAATTAAGTTGACTTAGAGAATAGCCACTGCTATTACTAGCAACGGTAACATGGAATAGACTTACTTTTTGGGTACTTGCCAGGTTCTTATGGCCTGGATTGGCCACTGTTGGAAACAGGATGCTGGGCTTGATGGACCCTTGGTCTGACCCAGTATGGCATGTTCTTATGTTCTTATGTTGAGTTTCCTCAAGGATCTCTAGCCACCCCAAAAATGTGTGGGGTCCAGGCCTACCTGTCTGAGCTGAGTGGAATCCAACAGGATCCTCCCTAGGCCTTTCTGATCCTACTCCTACCCTCCCTAGAAATGTGCTTGGGCCAGACCTTGCATAGGGGTCCATTTCTCTGTTTATTTATGTATTTATTCATTTATTATATCTTGTATTCTGCAAAATCCAATTTGTTCATTGTGGATTACAAAAAAGATACATAAAATGAAAATCATACAATAAAAACAATAGTTTTTATTTTTTTGCCTCCACCCTGCCACAATTCTTAATAAATGATGTTGGCCAGCCCTGAAACTGATGCTGTACAACATGAAAATGGCAGCTGTCTCCAGGCTGGCTGGCTGGCATCATTTTCTTGTACAATGTAAGTTTTGGCAGCACAATGATTACTGGAATAAAATGTATCTCGTCAGCGAGAGGAGGTATTTAAACTTCAAGGTTTGTGTTGGCTCAACCTAGCCAAACATATGTTTTTGAATATGGATTTCATATTCTTTAGAGGAATGTGAAGAAAAAATAACCATTGTTGGATTTATTTCACTGTTGTTGGCCTGTTCTTTCCAAGTAATTTATTTCACATTTAACCAGGATTCCTGAAAATGGAAGCTCTGATTTATTCAATTATCAGCATGCAGCAGTGGTATTTAAGTTGGAGTGACTCACTTACAGTTATTTAGTTGCCACAAGAGGAACTTTATCAGTCCTCTAGTACCAGAAAGGTACAGAGTTTTATTGTTGTCTTCTATTGACACTCCCTGCTAGAGTTGTGCTTCCTCCCATACCACTGCATTTCTCCCTTCTAAGCACACACAAAACATGATAGTTTCACCTTATGTAAGATCTGCCTGTCCCACATCTACTCTGGCTGCTCCTGGAGATGGCCTGTAAATAAAATACAAATTTTATATTGGTGCCTGGCCTCACCCCCCCCAAACCACCACCACCCCTCCTATTTCATTTCTCCTGAATAGAGATGTGAACCGGAATCGCTTCGGTTCCGGTTCAGATTCAAATCTAATAATTTTTATCGTCCGGTCCGATTGGTTTTTTGCTTATCGGCTGCGCCCGATCCAATAAACAAAAAACCCACCCTGACCCTTTAAAACTGACCCCTTAGCCTCACCCACCCTCCTGACCCCCCCAAAAACGTTTTAAAATTACCTGGTTGTCCAGTGGGGGCGCGGGGAGCAATCTCCCGCTCTCAGGCCGTCGGCTGCGCTAATAAAAATGGCGCCGATGGCCCTTTGCCTTTACCATGTGACAGGGTATCCGTGCCATTGGCCGGCCCCTGTCACATGGCGCGGGCCATTTTTGTATTATTTACAAAGTGACCAAAAATTAAGAGAAAATTGAAAAGATATTTTCAATGACAATATCCAATTGCTCACATTTAAGACAATTTAACTCTTCAAGCAACAATCAACATTTCTTCTCAGATTAGTAAGGAATATTCACAAATCCCAAATCCTTTCATATATATGCATACTCTCTCTAGGATTAATTCTTGACTTACTTATCCTAAATATATACATGACATACTATGAAATATAATTCAAACAAATATGAATTATCAATAGACAGATAAATAACCATACAATTATATACTTTTGTATATATCCCAAATAAAATAGACATATCCCTTAATGGACAGTGTAATAAAACTGAGACTTAGGGGGTTATTTTCTAAGTCACGTTATGGCCTTTTTGCATGCGAAATACACCTTAACGCATGCAAAAAGCACCATAATGTGATGCTAATTTCAATCTTTTCACAAATAGCATTTTAAGGGGAGGGAGGGAGAAAGAGAGAAAGTAACTTTAAGTCACTTATAGTAGTTAGGTATTTATACCTCTGTATGAGGCCACCTAGTAACTCGAGGTGAGGTTTTATGTAGTAGTGTAGGGGTTAGGGGCCACTTTGACATGCAGAGGTGAGACGTACGAACAGAACAGTGCTCTCTTGTGAAGATTGATGACCTTGGAGTGAGAAAACCACATAAAGATGAGATTTGTACAATGTCCTCTCAATCCAGCTTGAACTCTCAACCCAGGTAACATCAATCTAGGTTGAGAGAACATTTGTACAAATCTCATCTTTGCTAAGATATGGCACTTGCAATAAATAATACCATAAAACATGGCCCCTCTAAATATCACATACAATAGTTGATAAATCTAGCCCTTAGGGGTAGATTTTCTAAATTACGTGCGCGCGAACAAAGTATGCAGGATTTATAAGATACGCGTGTAGCCGCGCGTATCTTATAAAATCCGGGGTCGGTGCGGGCAAGGGGGTGCACATTTGTTGCAACTTGCGCGCT
The DNA here is from genome assembly GCF_901001135.1 of Rhinatrema bivittatum. Taxonomy (NCBI): domain Eukaryota; kingdom Metazoa; phylum Chordata; class Amphibia; order Gymnophiona; family Rhinatrematidae; genus Rhinatrema; species Rhinatrema bivittatum. Next base: position 6,979,072 of record NC_042624.1, on the reverse strand, counting down.
CCAGAGCCCTGCACGCGCTGCCCATTCCCCTCCGAGGCCGCTCTGAAATCGGAGCGGCCTCGGAAGGAACTTTCCTTCTACCCCCCGGCCCTATCTAACCCTTCCCCCTACCTTTGTTGGCAAAGTTACGCCGGCCAGAGGGCTGCTGGCACGCATCACCCGATCTGGGGGCTGGACCGGAGGCCTTGACCACGCCCCCAGGGCCAGCACCACGCCCCCGACACGCCTCCTCCTTATGAAGCCCTGGGACTTACGCGCGTCCTGCCAAGCCTATGCAAAATAGGCTCAGCACGCACAGGGGGGGGTTTAAAAGGGTTACGCGCATAAATTATGCGCGTAACCCTTTTAAAATCCGTCCGTTAGTGTCTTAGTTGATTGTGGAACTTTCTTCAGGACCTCAGCAAAGAATATCGGGAGTCCACAGGTATTTATTTTCTTTACTTGTCTACACAGATATAGCATAGGAAATGCATCATCCAGTAGATAGTTTGTGCAGAAGCCTTCATATATTAGCCTTTGTAATATTAAATATTAGAAATGCTATAATAGACCAAATGTGAGTAGAAATCCAATATCTTCATTCGAGGAATAGCTAGCAGAGGAGAGAATGATTACAGATGTGAAAGTATCTAAAGGAGTTTTGCATGAAAATCTTTGAGTTAAATTTTGGGGTGATTTTTTGGGACTTTTTACATGGCAGAATTGTTGAAGGGCTGGAGAAATAGAAAGCCTAATAGTCTTATTGGCCTCTCCCTGCACCGTTTTCTTTCTCTGCCAGGTAATGCCTTTTCCAATCCTCTTGTCTAGTACTTTTATAGTTGATCACTGCCCATCTGGTGCTGGTTTGACTACCTGTGTTCCTTCTTGAACTTTTACATACAAACATTTTAGGATGCTTGTGTGTAACCTTCCATTTATTTATGTCCGCATTTCTAAAATCTCTGTTCCTGCCATGTGGGAAAAAATGGATTTAAAAAGGCTGTCTCTGTAGATGGATGTCTCTCTATGATGGCTAGATACAGGCCTTTGTAGACAATTGCATATATGATATGCCTGGGGAAATGTTGGTGGCACATAGGGGATCCAGTTCACGGGGTCATAGATGTACAAGGACCTTGAAGAAAATAAAAGGTCATCCCTGAGCCTTTGTAGAGTGGAGCAAATGATGACCCCAAGACCAAAGCTTGCTAATCTTTCATTTGTCCATGGCTTGGTGAGTAACTATGAGGGGCTTCAGTATTGTAGTCAGAGGTGTTGCAAACCCCCCAAAATAGTATATATTCACAGGTAATACTCTATTGGTATTCCTAGGCTTTCATTTGGCACACTAAACCAGAGCACTACACATGCATCACCTAATTGTCTGCACATAAGCACAATTTTCTCAGATGGTGATTGTTTGTGGCTTATTAACAATGGCATATGTCTATGGGGTGAATTTTCAAAATGTTATGTGCTTAACAATTGCATACACATGCATAAGTAACCACTACTAGCATAGTCCATATTTTTAAAAAGTGAAACTGGAAGATAACTTTTCAAAACTGCTCCCCTGCACCCATATATGCGTTGTGTGTATAGGAAACATGAAATTTACTACTTATTTTATAACTGCATGTAAATGATTTGTGCAGGTTATAGAATACAAGTGCCTAATGCCCTCACACTTTGGAAATGGCTCAGACATTCATCTGAATCATCAGAATATATGCTCGTGTATGTAACTAAAAACTACAACCCGCAGAAGTTCAGTCTTATCCAGAATTATAGCGGGTAACTTATCGGAGAACTCTGAAAGGGGCTACTTTTTCTGACTATCTGGGTATGTAGGATAGCTGGAGAAATCTAAAACAAAAGTGCTATTTATCCAGATAAGTTCAAATTTTGTCTTTTTAAGCATGTGGCAAAAGTTTTGAAAAATTGCTACAATGTTGTGCCATTGAATTGCCCTTAGGATATTCAGTGTTAGTGCACTTTTACACACTTAAATGGCTTTTGAAAATTTGCTGTGAAGGTATGTTTTACACTACCTCCATAGATTTTTACTCACATAACTTAGATGCATTTACCCACAGTGAATTTGGCTTTTCTACGCACAAATCAGGGAGTTTTATAACATGTGCTTGACAATGAAATAGTCAATTTTACCAGTTTGCCCAGTCCATCTGCAGGTCATGAAGACCCTCCTGGATATCTCAGCCTGAAGTCCCCCCCCATTACACCCCGACCTCCACTCTGACATTTTTTTTCACTTTTGACTTGTTTACGATCTACTTATACCCATGTAAATATACACAAGTAAAGGACTTACAAGATCAGTTGGCAATCTGTAAATATGAGCAGCAATGTGGGTCTTACCCTGAAACACCCTTGGCTCTCCAGTTTTTCACATGTGGAAGTTTACTTGTGGTCCCAATATATGCACATATTCACATGCATGCTAGTTTACGTGTGTATATGCTATTTTTATGCACGTATCTTTTGAAAATTCACCTTTCAGTACGCATTTTCTCTTCTATTTTTTAAGGCATTGCTATTCCATCTTTAACAATATATAATTGATCAAAACAGTTTACATTGATAAAATTTAAAGAAATTAAACAAAAATAAATATAATATACCATAAAATAATATTAAATGGTAAATCAATCATAGAAAACAGTGAATAAACCAGCTAAGATCAGAATATTTCTAATAACAAAAAATGTAAGTAAAATAAAAAGGTAGAGAGAAATACAATTTCATGATCAGAACCTTTACTAATCTGACATCTAATCTTTTGCACGGTCTAGGGGTGTTGCGGGCTGTGGCCAAAATGCATTCATGTAAGTTGCTATTTTTATGCATATAGATTTGCCAACTTATGGATGGATGGAATTTGACACCTGCTAATTATCTGGTGTAAATGATATTACATGTTTATTGTGTAGTGCTGTCTGAATAGGAGGTCTGCAAGAGAACTGGGAGAGAGTTCAGGCTGAAGAGAACTGGGAGGGTCTCATTGACCTGGAGGGAGAAAGAGGGTGAACTGCTAGACAAATTGGTAAACCTGGCAATTTCCTTGACATGCGCATGTTTTAAAATAAACTGGCTTATGCACATATATCCGAATATAATGTAGGCGAGTAAGTCGTACTTTATTTTCACATATAAAATAAACACATGTACATTTTAAAAATAAGTAGTAAAAGTGAACGTGTCCAGTGATTGATAGACATTGTTTCAATGCATTGCGTGTATTTGTGCGCAAGCCTACATATGTGCATATGTTGCGGGGTAGAGATATGCGTATATTATAAAATATGTGTATATTAGGGATGTGCAGAGCAAAATTTTATGTTCATATTTTTATGTCCGAAAGGGGGTCCCACTTGCGGCCAATATGGACATAAAAAAAATCCAATGAGTTGGGTATATGTACATATGTGCAAAAAAAAAAATTTAAACCCCTCACCCCCTTAATCCCCCCCCCCAGACTTACCACAACTCCCTGGTGATCGAGCGAGGAGTGAGGACGTCATTTCTGCAATCCTTGGCGAGAAGCATGTGACGTCGGCGGCACGTCGAGTGACGGGCGTCACGTGATTCCCGGCGAGTTCGCGCCGGACAGCTCGTTCGGCCCAAAAAGAACTTTGGCCAGCTTGGGGGGGCCTCCTGACCCCCCAAGCTGGCCAGGTGAATAAAGATTCAAGACAAGGTACAGATAATAATGAAAAATATTTAGTATTAATATAAAGAATGAAAACAGTATAAGTAATACAAAAGTCTTGCCTTGTCTTGAAAAGGGTTCTAAAGGGCTACATTATGGATTGGCTTCTGATAGTACAGACTTACAGTCTACCAGCTGCTATATTGTGCAGTTGATTGCCCGTAACTCAGCCCTTACAGCCTGTCGGCCTGGGTCAGGCCTCTGTGCCTAGCACTCCAGCCCTGCAGCTCATGTACTAGCCCACTTTGAGTCTGGCGCATCTGCTGCAGTTCCTGAAGGGCCAGCTGGTACGGCCAGCTGGTACGGCTTCCAGGCCGTACCCTTTTGGGAGGCTGGTCTGGCTGGAGGCGGTACTTCTCTGGGGCAGGGGACCTCTCTTCTTCCATCTCACTGTCATCTGGGATCTGACCCTCTTCCTCCTGCTCCAGCTCTCCACTCTCTCCTTTAGAGTCTTACTGTGCTGCTATCTCCTCTTGGCCTTGCTCCTGTGGTGACCCAGAAGAGGTGCTTTATAAATTATAAGCAAATTATAAATGATAAAGTAAATTATAGATGATAAAGTAAATCCTGACAGAAACTAATTTGATTTTAAATACCACAACCATTTTGGCTTCGCCCACATTGGGATCCCTCCATATGTGCCTAGTGAAAGACCTGTCTAGGATTGCCGTGGCACTGTGAATCAGTACTCACTTCCTAAATTGTGTGGGTGTCTACACAAGACTGCACTTGAGGCTGCAAGATGTGTTTTTTTCCTTCAGAGGCAAGGCTACAGCTGTGAGCTAATTTTGGCCAGAATACAATTAAATCTGATCTTTATTAAGCCTGACCTACACAGCGACATGAACTAACAGTAACGTGATGGATAATGGAAAGTGTCCAAATCTCAGCTGGAAGTTTTAGTGTAGCTACCACCCGCTGTCAAAGAGAGGGAAGGATTGACAGGATTAAATATGGCAAGGCAGGCAGAAGAAAGCTAAAGAGTTTGGATTGCAAAATTTGGGGGAATAAACTGGATGATCTCAGATTGTGTCAAATATGATAGATAACGTTTCTTACAAGTATGTTTGAAAAACCTGAAGCTTTACATGGATGCAGCCAGAGAGTTTGCCAGAACTTCATTTCCCCTGGCAGATCACAAGTATTTTCTTTCCACAGTATTGAAGATATTTTCAAGACATGCATATGTAAATCCTTAGTAAAGGGAAAACGGTTATACTTTTTCCAGCAAGCTAGCATTCCCATGTTAATTATCTCAAGGTACTAGAGAGCTCCACTATAACTATGTCTAAATGATACAAAATGGCTTCATATTGCTAGAAATAGGAACGTACTCACAGGCCAATGAAACATGTGAACACTTACTCTCTACAACCTTGATTCCTCCTGAAAGCAGACAGGGAGACCTCCTCCAGAGCTGTCTGAATTTGGCCTTTAGCATCTCTAGGTCTCTTGGGCTGACGTTTGCCTAGAAGAAACAGCATGGTATATAAACATTTAGCAATAGGCCATCACCGTTAGACATCTTATTTCCCAACCACCTACCGAAAGAAAATGTATTCCTCCTGTAAGATCTCCTGGTCAGGATAAGCATTAACACTTTGAAGTTCTTCTGGTCCAAAGGCGGAAGTACTTTTACATGCACATAATGTCATATTTTCTAGCCCGTTTACCACCACAGCATATAATCTGGCCAAGTCTCACCTTTGGTACATTCCAGAGGCCTATGCTAATCTGCAAGAGGGAGCTGTGACAAGTGAGCTTCAAAAATGCAACTCAGTACCCATCTACCACAGGATGCACTTTTGATCCCAGACACATGTTAGGCAAGGTCACTGCTGCACTGTGATTACATAGTGCCCCATCCACACTTTGGAGCCTTCCCCTGCTGAAAGCCACATCTAACACCATCTTTAAAGTTGCAAACCCACTGGGATGCAGACAAACTGGTGGTAAGTCCTGTAGTTCAGCTTCCCTGTAAATACACTCTGCCTTTCACCACAGTTGAATACAAGTATCTCTGGATGCATTTGATTCTTACCGTTTGAAGGTCTTCCTTATTTTTAACCAACCAGTCATCCTGACCCTGATGTTCCTTCTGCTGGGATAAGGGGGATACCGTATCTCTTCCTGGCAAGATGGTCCTTTTCATTCTCCAAAAAGTTGGCTTTTTGACTACAGGCAGCCATTATAGAATATGAAAACATAGTCAATAGAGGACATGATTCCCTACCAGGACTGCATAATATGACCCTAGATTTATTTGGCTAAGTGGCAATCTACAACCTATCGATGGATAACTCTTTTGTCTGAGTAAATGGTGATTTTCAACTTATAGACAGATAGGGATAAGCATTTATTTCAAACAAAAGTGCAAAATGCAATGAATAAGGTTAATTTGTTTCATTTGGTGGACCTTGTATTGTACTCCACCCTGAACATAGGAAGGGTGGGGTAACAAATGTTCCTAAATAAATAAATAAATAGATATAATCTTGGCCTCCCCCAAATGAAATAAATCATGCATTGGGCCTAGACTTAGGCCCGAAGCCAGGGCTTTGCCTAGTGCATAAGCCAAGGCCAAAAGCAGAAGCCATGGCCTATGCCTAAGTGCAACGCCAGTGCCTTGGCTTAAAACCAAAGCCGGAGACTCACCTAGGTCCAAGCTCGATGTCAGGGTCTCGTGGAGGCACAAACAACACTGGGGCCTTGGCAGAGACTCCAGAAAATAAAAAAAAATATAAAATAAATAAAACTTACCTGATCCATGGTTGAACCAACAAAGGCCGGGTCCCAAGACTGGGGTCTTGTTCTGGACCCAGGCCTGACATCATGACCCAACCCAGAGACCAGATCTTGACCCCTGAGCCTCAGCCTAGGCTAGAGCCTGAGCTCAGGCCCAATACCTTGATCTGACCTGGAGGCCAGGTCCTGGTACTAGGGACTTGGTCCTGACCCAGGCCGAGCAACATGACACAATGCAAGCATGGTCCCGACACCCAGGCCTTGGCCTAGGCCAAAGCCCAAGACCAGACCCAATGCCATAACCCAACCCAGAGGCTGGGTACCAGAACCAGGGCTTAGGACCCTGGGGCCCCGGAACCCAGGCCTGGGAGCTCCTCTTCAGATCCTCTTCTTTCTTTGGCTCTTCAATGCCAAATGACTGTATCTGTTAGGATTGCACTGTAGTTAATTAACTCTGGCGCATTCACCCTAGTGCACAGCACCATTTTGATATATGGCATTATATGGCATTGTCGCACATCAAAATGGCACTGTCCGCTGGAGTGAATGCACAAGAGTTAATTAACTCTGGAACGGCCACATCAGATGCTGTTGTTTGGCATTGAGCTGAAGAAAGAAGAGGAGCTGACGAGGAGTTCCCAGACATGGGCTCTGAGGCCTGGGCCTGACTCTACGCTGAGATCCAGGTGCTGGGACCTGGTCTTGGGCCTGAGGCCCTGGTGTCGGGCCTGGGTCCAGGTCTAGGCCCCAGCATCTGGATCAGACCTCTGGGTATGTTCGTGACATCAGGCTTGGGCTCTGGCTCCAGCCTAGGCTGAGGGCCAGGTGTCGGGACCTGAACTTCAGGTTGGGTCATGTGTTGGGCCTAGACTCGAGCTCCAGCCTAGGCCGAGGCACAGGCATTGGGACCTGACCCCAAGGTCATGTTGCAAACATCGGGCCTGGGCTCGAGTTATGGCCGAGGCTTCAGGACCTGTCTTCTGGATTTGGTCACAGTGTCTAGCTTGGGTCCAGGCTAAGGCATTAGCATCAGTACCTGGCCTCCAGGTCAGGTTGCAGTTTCAGGCTTGGACTCAGACTCCAGCCTAGGCCAAGGTTAGGGATGGGGACCCGGCTCTGGGCAGGTTGTAGCGTCGGACCTATATACAGGCCAAGGCCACGACTTTGGGTTGCGACATCGGGCCTGGGCTCAGGCTCCAGCCTATGCTTACTCCACATCATTGAGGCTCATCCTCTAAGGTGGGTTGTGGCACCTGGCCTGGGTCCAGCCTTTTTGTCAGATTGTGGCCTGGGCTCAGGCTCTGGCCTAGGCCTCCGCCCTGGCTTCGGGATCTCGCCTCTGGGTCGAGACACGTTGTTGGGCCTAGGTTTGGGTTCCACCCTAGGCTGAGGCCCAGACATATGGACCCTGCCTCTGGGTTGGGTCATGGTGTTTGTCCTGGGTGCTGATGCCCTGATGTTGTGAATTGGCCTCCTAGCCCTGGTGTCGGCCTTGAGTAGACCTAGGCAGCATCAGCCTACGGTGGCCTCAGCCTATGTTATTTCGAGGCTTTGGCCTAGTTCTTGTTGGAGGATCCCCACCGGACTGGGAAGTGGAGGCCCAGGGGGGATCTGGGACCCAGAATCTTTCCAGGAGGGTGGTTTTGCTTTCATTTTTGTTGCTTTTCTTTGTTTTTTTTGTTTTTTTTTTTTACTGCTTGATTAGTTGTTTTCATATGAAAAACGAATCAAGCAATCCATGAACTGAAATTTATGTGAAAATAACCTCTCAGTAATAAACCAAATAACAAAAACAAATTGTTTTACCCTGCACATCCCTATAGACATATAATTATGTTGTTTCACTAAGTGACAATAGTTAGATATATGATTAGCCATCTATAATTTTAGCCAGATACAGCCAGATTTTTAAATTTATCTAGATAAGATTTTGATATTTGAAAATTCAAGTTCTTTTTATCAGTTTACATTTCGCTGGATAGGTCAGCGCTAGCCAGCTTACTGAATATTGACTTAAATAGAAATAATCTAAGGCTGTTTGGCATATCAGAAAAACATGAACGAAAGACACCTATATGTAATATATATATATATATATATATATATATATATATATATATATATATATACACAAAATGACTACTCTGGAGAGTATTCTTAGTAAAGTGATTATAATAAAAGCACATTAAATGGGAAGAAATAAGGAATATATTGGAGAGAAGGTTTATGCATTTATTTGAAACAAATGCAAAAAGTACAATGTATGAGGCCACTTTTGGTTCATTCAGTGTAGATTGTAGATGTCCTATGAAAATAACAAAAATTTGGGGGTGTTTTAATATTTATGGCATTTTAAAAAAGGGGGCCTCCTTTGGGGACTAGAAATCTCCTCCACCCAGGAAGAAGTAAACCCAGGACCTGGGATTTCCACTCCTGGCCTAAAAACTAATTCGGACCAACCAGCGCCTACCCAGAGCTGACCCAGTGGCCTACCTAGAGTTAGTGTGGACCATGTCTAGAGTCTGAGTGGAACCTGGTAGGATCTCTCTCTCTACATTTTTCCTGAGTAATGGCCACGCACTCCTGCCCTGGTTCTGCTCTTTTAAAAATGGTTCCATCTGACTGTAGGATGGCGCCTAAGTGACACAGCTTCTGCACCTTCCTCTGGTGTGGCCGGCACCGTTATGTTGTATGGCTGTAGGTTTGTACAGCTGTAAATCATAATGGTGCCGGCACAAAGGAGGAAGGCAACACATTTATGTTACTCTGGCACTATCCTCCATGTTTAAAGAACCAAGATCTGGGCAGAAGCATCACTCCTGCCCTTTTTTTACTCAGGATACAGGAAGGGGGGCAAGTGGGGGCTGAGGGAGAGCTCCCCAGCTCTAGGATATTGAAATGGGGGAGGGCACTGGGCAGACTCTGCGCTGGTTCAGGCCATGCTGGATTAGATGTTTGGAGGGGGTCCAGGTAGGTTCTGTCAGGCCCATAGCTTGGATTCAGATTTTGCTGGGCAAGAAGTGGTTTCCAGAGCTATGCATGGCCCATTTATTTTTTAACTCTGTTTGTTTTTAGGGTTTTTTTTTTACTTGCAATTTTTTTTTTTTGGGACAGGGGAGGGGTAGCAAACAAATGAACCAAAGCACAAATCCCCCCCCCGCAAAAAAAAAAAACAAAAACAAACAAACAAACCTCAGAAATGAAAAAACACAAACTGAAACATAATATTGTAGATAACACATCCTTATAGGGGAGATCAAGTCTGGCGAATTACTGAAAAGTTTTGAGAAAAATGGAAGTTACAGCTGCTTACTGGAAGAATAGAGACATTAGCTTTGAGGCATGACAGGTAATGATTTGCAAAGACTATTGAGCATAGGTGATAGCTAACAAGAAAAATATAACATCAGTATGCTCAACACTGGTCAAAAAGATATAAAGTATGTGCTTGTTTACCCAGCCAAAATCTGAGTTTTGCTGACTCTGATATAATAGAAAAAGCAGAAAAACTAAACTATATTTTGTCTCACTGCAACAGTGATCTATATTCAAAAAGGCTTGGATGTGAACAATATGTGTCGGATTGATTGAAATGACCTGCTTTAAACATTGCACAAAGGTGATGAGCACCTTTTCTGATGATGTGATCTTAAGTGCACTCAAGCAACACTAATTTACATGCCTGCTATTCATAGGCCAAATCAGAAATGTAAAACAAGGATAAAGATCAATATTTACTCCTCTCTTTTCCTGATCCATGAATGGAAAGTGTAATATTAGGACCTGGATTGAGCATGGGAGACATGGCAAGAAGATGGAAGGAGCTAGCAAATTCCTTCACCTTTAATGTTGGGTGCTTCAGGAACTGCAAGTTTGCTAGTTTGTGCAAGGCACTGAGATTAATCACATGGAAGCACATTGCAGTTACACCAAATAATAGATGCTGGAACATTTCCCATCAAATTCTGACTTCTGGTTTGCTAGAATAGAATGAAGAGGCACGTGAAAGAAAACGGAAAGATAAGTGTTTAATTAAGAGTGCATTTTTTTCATTATAAAATTTATGTTTTGGGAACATGCATACATATCATTACTGAATTTGACAATAATTTACTGGCTACAGGTACAGGAGGCTGACAGTGAAATGTTGCAGTGGACAGACTGGTGTGGATGCATAAGCCTGAGCACTCATATATTATTTTTTGTGGTACTGCTAAAATTAGTGCAGAGAATTGTGAGGGTCACTTTAAAGATTACTTTGAGATTCTTTGGATCGATATCATGATGGTGTCAAGGAAAGATAACAGGTCGATCCAGTAAGGCCGCGGTTAAAAACAGTGAGGTAGTGTCAGGCGCACCCTTCCTCCCCGCACGCACAGTTCTCTTCACTAACTCCCCGATACTCTCCTCTAATCGCATGCAAAGGCATGCCGCGGCTGTGAAGCGTTAGGGAAGGGTTATGCCCGCGCAACCCATTTTACTGTATAGGCGCTGTAACAGCGCCTATACAGTAACCTGGGTGCGCTGGTACCTGTCATTTCAAATGACATTTGAAATGACAGGCACCAGGAAGTGTAAAAAAGTTTAAAAGTGTAAAAAACAAAAAACCTGTGTGTTATATAAAAAAATAAAACAATTTTAAATACCTGTCGGAGGGCCGTGGGTCCCGGTGGGCGGCGGGCAGCCATCAGCGGCATCCGGTAGTCCCTTCTCCCTTCCTCCCTCCCTCCCCTGCCTGGATGAGCGCCAAAATCGCACGGGCGGGTCGGCAGCGGGGGGGGCGGCAGCAGGATCCGGGAGCGGCGGGTAGGCGGCAGCGGGGTCCGGGGGGGCAGCGGCAGCGGGGTTCGGGGGTGGCAGCGAGATCCGGGGAGCCAGCAGCGGCAGCATGTTCGATCGGGTAGGCAGCTAGGTGGCAAAGTAAAGATGGCCGCCTGCACGGGAAAATCGTGCAATTGGCCGCTGAAGACGTGACGTCACACCCGTGACGCCAAACGTCGTGACGTCACGTCTTCAGCGGCCAATTGCACGATTTTCCCGTGCAGGCGGCCATCTTTACTTTGCCACCTAGCTGCCTACCCGATCAAACATGCTGCCGCTGCTGGCTCCCCGGATCTCGCTGCCACCCCCGGACCCCGCTGCCGCTGCCCCCCCGGACCCCGCTGCCGCCTACCCGCCGCTCCCGGATCCTGCTACCGCCCCCCCCCCCCGCTGCCGACCCGCCCGTGCGATTTTGGCGCTCATCCAGGCAGGGGAGGGAGGGAGGAAGGGAGAAGGGACTACCGGATGCCGCTGATGGCTGCCCGCCGCCCACCGGGACCCACGGCCCTCCGACAGGTATTTAAAATTGTTTTATTTTTTTATATAACACACAGGTTTTTTGTTTTTTACACTTTTTACACTTACCATAGCAGGCAGGCCCGAGCCTTTCTACTTTTTCGTTTGTTTTTTTTTGCCCTGGTCCCGTCCGTCTCCTGCAGCCCCGTCCGGTCCGGACGGGGCTGCAGGAGACCGGACGGGACCAGGGCGGGTAAGCAATGTTTTACCCTACACTACACTACACTAACTCCTACTAGGGGGAGGCGGTAAACTAGCAGGTTAAGGCCGCGGCAGAACAGCGGGTTACGGAGGAGATAATATCAGCGCCCGTTACAGTATCGCAGGGAATAGCTAATTCCTTCATTATACAGCTTTTTCGTTCATTTACATGCCGGGTGCGGAAAGGGTTATGCGTCTGTTTTCAGAAGCGATACGGACGCGTGAAACTGGAGACTATCGCCGAATTGCCTTGCGCGCCCGAATTGTGCGCTACGAGCACGTTACAGACGGGCAATCCTCGAGCGGACGATACTGGATCGACCTGATTATGGGGCACATCTTCAAAACCATACGCGCGTAAATCCTGGGCTTACGCGTGCCGGGCCAATATTCAAAGAATCGGCCACGCACGTAAATCCCCGGGATGCATGTAAGTCCCGGGGCCTCGGGAAAGGGGGGGGGGGGCATGGAAGGATGGGGATATGCCAGGGGATCGCTGGCCGGCAGGATGCCGGTGCGCGCAACTTGCTCCTACCCTGAGGCAGGAGCAAATGGTAAGACAAGGATTTGGGGGGAGGTTAGGATAGGGCTAGGGGGTGGGAAGGATAAGGGAAGGGGTAGGAAGGTTAGTATAGGGGGTAGGGAACTGCGGAAGGCGGCAGGCGGCGGCCCGTGCAGTTACACTAATGTGCACCCCCTTGCGCGCGCCAACCCCCGATTTTATAACATGTGCGTGTATGTTATAAAATCGAGTTTCCATGTGTGAGCGCTGGACAGCGCAAGTTTTTAAAATCTACCCCTGTGCATGTGAAATATGTTATGAAGCTTTTGAGTTACAGTAGACCAAAAGAGGGTAAATTTTAGAGGAATTCTCCATGGGTAAACAGGTGGTTACCCACAGAAAGGATCCCTTTAAAAAATTCCAGGAACCTTCCACCAGGAAAAGAGGAAATGCTGGGGATGGGGCTAGGTCAGGCCAGCTGAGATGTGCTCCATGATTTTATTTTGAAACCCTGGCATTCTCTCTAGCCAGCATATTTTTGCCCTTCCGAAGCATGCAGGGTAAGAGATCCACGCGGCACCGTCCAGCCAGTGTATTTTTAAAGAGAAACTCCATGGGGAATTTATAAAAATCAGCTTGTAGGCCTGTGTGTGCAATGTACCTGCCAGCCTGCAAACAGCAAAAGGAATTTCAAATTGATCCTTTCTGGGGTAGCTTTCCATCAGCAAACAGGTGCCTGTCCACGGAATAATATCCTTTAACAATTGCCAGCTTCCTCTGTGGAAGTGAGCAGTAGTGTTTTCATAAAATTGCTGTGACCCATTTCTACCATGCAACATGTTTTTCTTCATCACAAAACTTTGAAAACAGGTCCCTCGGTGGCTAAAAACTGCCTCTGCAGCAGCTGTTCTTAGCAGAGCTACTGTAATAAACTAATTTCTCTCCTCTAATATGTTATCTGGTTTCTTTGAATACAGGTTTGCTGTAGTGTTCCAATAAGAAGTACTTGCAATAGTGAAACTATGGGCCTGCACTGTATAGGAGCTGACATGATAGATAGAAATAGATGGGACTTTAATGACTACTGTGGTTACTTAGCTGGTTGCTCGAGGGACCCAGATGAGTACTCAGCGATGGAGGACAATGCTTTTGCCCTCACCCCACATATGTCATTAACAAGGTCGATATTATTAAATGCGAATCTGCTCTTTATCTCCCTTGTGCAACATAGAATGTCAGTAGAATACATTCTTATACAAGATTTTTTTCCCTTTCACCACTAATATTACTGCTCTAGAAATGAAAATATTTGTATAAGAGTTCATTAGGATATTATTGTGCACAGACTTAATTGCATGCACAAATTACCACTCCTAAAATAAATTTGTCTTTAGCTCAGATTAATTCTGAGTAACACTGTGAACTCAAAATACCAAACTATAACATTCCCAGACAAAACTAGAATTCATATGTTTTAAATTAGTTTGGCAAGAAATTAAAATATTGTTTTCTGAGGAAAGACTAGTACCACATGGGAGAAAACGAGCATCTGCCTACTGTAACCTAGTTATATTAGAGGAATATAAGCACAGGTTATGGTGGCAATGGTGTACTATGGGTCTCTGGCATGTGGTTGCCAATATTTGCATTTTCTCCTCCCCCCAGTCCCATCCTTCTCATAGCAATATTTAAAAACACGTGAGGCGTATTTTCAAAGACTTACACACATAAAACTTAGCATATTCACATCTAAGTAGCATGAAAACCTCAAAGAGTAATGACAATGTGGTCTTTGGTGGGGTGAATAGACACAGAAGAAGGTTAGGGAGTGGGAGGGTGAGTCTTTGTAGGAGAGTCCCTTTTAAATATGACTCCTATAATAACTCACCCTCCCAAAATATAGCTGCAACACACACTCTCACCCATCACCCTTTATAGACCTTTATGCTTCTGTTTCTCCCCAATCTATTTCTCTAACAACCGCTGTATGTCCTAATAACCAACCAGTATGGCTCTGTCTATCCCAGAGTCATTCACAGATACCCCCATGGTATGCCCCTGTCTATTCCTGAAACAATTCTGCATGAGCCCGGCTTTCCCAGTGTCCCCAGTAGGTCCCAGTCTGTCCCTGATTATTCCCTCCCACTATCTGACCTGCTTCTGTGTCCACTTACCCAGAGAGACCATCCCAGCAAAGACAAAATCACTATTTAAAGTTAAGGTATCGAATGGTACTGTTGCGCCGGAGGTGGACCTGAGGTGGGGTTGACGCTACTTGTTGGAGGGATCCTATGGGTCCCCACCGTCAGCAGGTGGAGTGGGCTGATGGAAGGAGGCCAGTTGGCGCTTCACCAATACCAGCCCTCGTTCAGCATGGGTTGAGCGTTTGGGTACCGGGGCCGGCTTGGCTTAGGTGTGCCTCCGTATGTCGTCGTTGATGGAGAGGTAACGAGGTTAGCCCAGAGGCAGCAACAGCAAAGCTCGGAAGTCTGTATTGGATGAGGCGGAGTCCTGGAGACCTGGGTGCCAATAGAACCAAAGTCAGACAGGGAGCGCCCGAGCAAGAACAGGCTGAAGCCTGAATAGGCCAAGTCTACAATGCCTCTTCAATCATACAGCAAGCTGGAGTCAGGGCCGGCGGCAATGAAGGAGCGGTGGCAAGGCAAGGCTGAGATCTGGATGAGGTGAAGATCAAAGGTGAAGTCAGACAAAGCAGTGGTCAGGGCTTGGTAAGGATCAGTAACGTAATCAGGCAATGCAGAGGTCCGGGCTTGGTGAGGATCAGTAGCGTAATCAGGCAATGCAGAGGTCCGGGCTTGGAGAGGATCAGTAGCAAAGTCAGGCAATGTAGAGGTCAGGACTTGGAGAGGATTAGTAGCGTAGTCAGGCAATGCAGAGGTCATGTCCAAGAAGTCAATCCAAAGAAGGCTAGGAATCAGGAATGCAGGAATGAAGGGGAACATGAACTAGAATTAGGAAGAATCAGGAACCAGAAACGCAGGAGAATTATCAAGAGGCATTGAAGTACACGACCAGCGTGGAGACCTGTTGAAAAGGTGGCTATCAGGAGCTGAGCCTGGCCTTAAGTATGGGAGCTTTGGCGATGTTCATCCGGGGCCGCGACCAAGTTCCCACTGCGGGCCCTTCATAAGTGACAGTGATGCGCGCGGCACTGAATGGTGGCACCTCTCCACGGGCCACGCGGAGAGGCCCATCGTGGAGTAGAGAGGCCTGTAGCTGAAGCAGGAACACCAGGGGTGACCTGAGGACAGAGCTGGTGGCCCACCGCCACCAGAGATGAGGAACTAGGTGCTGGATTTGACAAAGAGAGGTAAGGGGGCTGGACTGCGGGTCTGCCACGGCCGTCACATGCAACAGTAACCCCCCTTATGCCCTTGGAGGTCTGGGTTTGCCCGGATGGGCATGATGAAATTGAAGGAGGATGTTTTTATCCAGGATGTTACAAGCTGGTTCCCACGAATTCTCTTCTGGGCCGTAACCCTCCCAGGAAAGGAGGTATTCCCACTGGTGGCCCCTACGGCAAAAATCTAGGACTTCATGGACCTTAAAAGTAATGTGATTCTGAGATCAGAAGAGATGGTTTGGGAACTTTCGTGAAGGCCAAGATAGAACCACTGGCTTTAGAAGGGATACATGGAATATATAATGGATTCCTAAAGTTTGGTGTCAGCCGAAGCTGGTATGTAACTGGTCCAACATGATGAATGATTGGAAAAGATCTGATGTAACTCGATGCAAACCTTTGGGTAGGTATCATAAGTCGAATGTACCGTGTCCTTAACCGGATTTTCTGGCCAGGAAGAACTCAGGAGCAGAGTGTCAATGGATGTCCACAGACATCTTGGCCTGGGATGTGGCTTGGCGTAAGCAAAGATTTGTCTGAATCCAGAGCACCTTGAGGGCATCTGCAGTAGCTTGCACAGCAGGAGAGAGCAAAGATAATGGTATTGGTAATGGTGGTTGAGTTTGCTTCCCATAAACAATAAAGAAGGGTGACATGCCTGTGGCAGCAGTGATATGGGAGTTGTGGGAGAACTCCACCCAAGGAAGGAGTTCGGTCCAGTTGTCCTGATGGTCATTGATGTAGGCACGAAGAAAAGATTTTAAAGAGTAGTTCATTCACACAGCTGCCTGTTGACTTGCGGATGGTACGCTGTGGTTAAACTGATGTTAATGCCAAATTTATTGCAGAGAGCATGCCAGTACTGGGCAACGAATTGTGGACCTCTGTCAGAAACAATGTCTTTGGGTAAGCCGTGTATCCGAAATATATGGAGGAAGAACAGGCGTGACAGTTCGGGAGCAGATGGTAGGCCGAGTAATGGAACAAAATGGGCCATTTTAGAAAATCCTATCTATGTTAAACCATATGACCATGTGACTCTTGGATGGTGGCAAGTCCACAATGAAATCCATGGAAAGATGTGTCCAAGGTTCTTCAGGAGCTGGGAGTGGCTGAAGCAAACCCCATGGTCGAGTAACCAGGAGTTTCAGTTGAGCGCAAGTATTGCAGAATCGACGTACGCTTTAGCGTCAGAAACCATAGTAGGCCACCAGAAGAACCTCTGGAGCAATGCTAGGGTTCGCGCATCGCCCTGGGTGACCAGCGAACTTAGTCAAGTGCCCACCGGAGACCTCTTTCATGGAGGCGACGGGGCACAACAGTCTTCCCAGTTGGAACTGGGTAAGTTGCAGACAAGCAAATACAGGCTGGGTCAATGATATGAGCAGGTTCTTCAGGAGTATCTTCTGGTTCGAAGGAACATGACAGGCATATGCCCATAGATTTTTCCTAGCTGGATAATAGCGAAGTTCGAAGTTGAACCTAGAAAAGAAAAAGGGACCATAGAGCTTGATGGGCGTTGAGGACGCTGGGCATGACTCAGTGTTCCAGGTTCTTGTGGTCGGGTAAATATGTGAATTTATGTTGAGGTGCCCTCTAGCCAGGGGCACCGTTCCTCTATGACTAATTTGATAGCAAGCAATTCAGTCTCCAATACTATTGTTTTTGTTCCATGGAAGAGAACTTGCGTGAGAAGAATGAGGCACGGAACCAGGGATCCAGAGGTTGAATGTTGGCTCAGAACCGCCCCAGCCCCATAGCAGAAGCGTCTAACCTCAAACAGAAAGGGTGGCTCGGGTCTGGAGGGTGAAGACAGGGTCCAGTAAGGAGGCCCTTGAGGCGTTGGGAAGGCATTAATGGCTTCCAGGGTCCAGTTCGGGTATCCTGGCCCTTGGGGTCAACGCTGTGAGAGGAGCTGCCAGAGTTGAATGGGAAATGAAATGGCGGTAATAATTCGTGAATCCAAGGAATCGTTGCAGCGCTTTAAGGCCCACGGGCCTTTGAGCTTTTCAGGATCCATGGAGAATCCTTGCTGCAAGATTATATACCCTAGGAAGGGCAAACTGGATTTTTCAAACTGGCATTATCGAACTTTGCGAAAAGATGGTTTTCGCGAAAGACATGAAGCTAGATCCTTGGAGAAGACAAGGATGTCATCAAGGTATGATACAACCTTAACATACAGTAGATCTCTGAAGAATTTCATTAATCATCCATTGAAATACTGCAGGAGGATTACAGAGGCCAAAGGGCATCACCAGATATTCGTAATGCCCGTCTCTGGTGTTTGAAGACTGTTTTCCAGATATCTTCGGGGCGGATACGCACCAAGTTGTAAGCTCTGCGCAGATTCAATTTGGTGAAAATAGAGGCTCCATGTAATCAATCAAATAACTTGGAGATCAAGGGCAACGGATATTTGTCTTTGCAGGTGATGGCATTTAAGCCGTGGTAATTGATACTCGGCCTTAGGGATTCGTCTTTCTTCGTAACAAAGAAAAATTCTGCTCCAGCAGGAGATGCTGATAGTCGAATGAACCATTTAGCAAGGTTCTCCTGGATGTACATCTGTCATAACTTTGGTGACAGAGGGTAAGTATGCCCTCAGGGTTGGGGGGGGGGGGGGGCATAGTCCCAGGCAGAAGTTCGATAGGGCAGTCAAGCCTTCGAAGAGGTGGTAGAAAGTTCACTTTCTGCTTCGAAAGGACATCTTCAAAGTCTGCATAGGGATTTGGTATACCTGAGGAGGTGGTCACCAAAGGAACTGTGGGAGGGTGGCACCACCTTTTGTTAAACAAGTCTGATGGCAAGTGGAGCCCCATTCCATCAGCTGGAGGGCCCCCCCCCCCCCCCAATCAAATTCTGGGAAATGACATTGGAGCCAAGGTAGCCCTAGGACTACTGGGTGAATGGATTTTTCTAAGACCATAAGTTTGATTTCTTCAACATGGAGGGCACCAGTAAGGAGTTGAAACTGGCTCAGTGGTCAAGGAGATTCGGCCAGGTAATGGCTCACCATAAATCAAAGCATGCACAAGGATGTCCTCCAGAGGATGGGTATTTATACCCAGAAGTTGAACTAGATCCTTAAGAATAAAAGTTCCTCCTGCTCCAGAATCCACAGAGCTAGGACTGGGAAGGACCAGGAGTCCCAAATCATGGTAACCGTAAAGACAGTTGAGGGGCAGTGGACATTGTACTCAAGTTCAGGACCCCTACTGAACTTAGGCCAGGCAGTTTCCCGAATGTACTGGTCAGGCCTGAAGGTGATAGCCTGGTGCTCCACAGTACAACATAGGCCTGATTGTCTCCGCTGGAGGCATTCTTCCGGGGACAGCTGCCAAGGGCCCAACTGCATGGGTTCTTCCGTTTTGGCCACAAGAGGAACCCTACCGGAGGCAGGGCTAGTGAACAGTGGATGGATGATCAATTCAGCCAATCATATTGATAAGCTCCTCAAGTGAGGGAGGGAGCTCCCGAGCTGCCAATTCATCCTTCAGCTGCGGGGATAGCTCATCCAGGTAGATAGTGCGCAGGCAGTCTTCCTGACAAGAGAGTTCTGTGGCTAAAGTCTGAAATTCAAATCGTATAATCAAATAGGCTCCTTTGGCCTTGCCGAAGGTGTAACAGATTGGTGCTTGCCACGGCATGTCGCCTATGATCATCAAATTTCCTCTGAAACATGGCCAGAAATCAAGATAGTCCTTGCAGGAGTGAATCCGATTGCTCCGAAAAGGGCGAGGACCAAGCCAACACCTTCCCCTCCAGACGAGACAAGATAAAAGGTCACATGGTAAGGGCAAAGGGCCATCGGCGCCATTTTGATTAGTGGCAGCAGACGACCCAAGAGGGGGAGATCGCTCCCGGGACCCCGCTGGACCACCAGGGATTTTAGGCAAGTTTTGGGAGGGTCAGGAGGGTAGGAGATTGCAATTAATTAAATCTGAAGGGTTGGGGTATGTTTGGGTTTGGGGTTTTTTATGTGCCCTTTCTCCCCCCCCCCAAAAAAAAAAACAAAAAACAATAAGAAAACCCCACGAAATTTTCGTGGGGTTTTCCTATCATTTTCGGGGACCCCCAAACCGTGACAAAATAGGAAATATCGTCTATATTTCCTATTTTGTCACAAACGAATGCACATCCCTAGTGCACACAGGTATCATATTTGACAAAATGCGTGCTGTGATGCGTGCATGTGTTTAACATCAGAGCATCCATGTGCGTGCGGCGAGAACTGTTCACATGGACGTGCGCGTCTTTGAAAACCTACCCCATAAGAATTAATCAACGCTAACTTTTAAAGGATTACAGCTGAGAAAATTTAGAGTCTATACAATGGTAGACTATATCTTGTGATAGCTAATAATTAAGTACTGCAGTCCATGGGGGAGTAATCCATAATTGTGCTCATTCATACACACTTGCAGTTCATAGCCTTCCCTTTCTTCTTGCTTACTTAATTTAACCAAGTCTCCTTAGGATTTCTTATCTTCTCTGAATCCTTTCCAAGTAAAGAGCCAAAGTTCCCTGTGCTCCTGGGCACTCTTTGTTTCCCATTCCTCAGTTTTTCTTATTTTATAATTGTTCATTGAGGGTCAAGTGCTATTTGCCACTATTCCTAGAACGCACTATCAAGCCGCACTTCAAGCAAGTTTTACTTATACTGGATAAGGGTTTTCAGTTTACCCTGTCTTTCATCTACAGGACAAGGTTGTCACTGGAAGAGACTTTACACTTATCGGGGAATTAATTTATATGACTTGTCTTTAGTGTGTATTTCTCTTTAAATAGTCAATTTCATTCATATTCCAACTTTCATAACCATCTACATAAGCTGAAAATAAACCTGAGCGGTGCAGCTGATTAAATATTTAATTAATATCTTACCTTTTGAACAGTTAATTAATACATTTCCACCAATACCCATTTATTCTATAATGTTTTCTATTAGTTTGTGTTTTAAAACCATAAATAGGCCTCAATTTGAAGACAAAAGCAGCGCACATTGCCCTCTTCCCTTCAGCTCCACTCAGCTCGCTCTCTCTCTCTCTCTCTTGTCAAAAGTTCAAAGCTGCTTGAGAAATTTTTACTTTCATGATGTCACCCCTAAAGAAAGTACTTATCATACTCATCTTAAATCATTCAGTTCTTGTAACTGTATAAAGTCTAATTAAATTTGTATTCTTATCAGTCACGTAAAATTAATTGTGATTTGTCTCAAAAGGGTGTAATTACACAGGGCTCATAACATTTTAGCTTCTTATTGAGTTACATTGTTTCCCTGGTTACTGGCTGACAAACATTGTTTTAACTGTGGCAGCATTGAGATATAAACTGAATATGGTTAACACTTAAAAAACAAATACAAATCATCATTTAAATTATCATATTCACTCCAAAATCATCCAGTTCCACTTACACATACCCCAGGCACACTACCAACATCTCCTAGGAAAACCCTTTATACCAATTTAATTTTTTCATGTAAAATGGCTTCCAATATAGTCCTCAGCTCTATTTTTGATCTTCTCTATAATTTTCCCTTCTCCCTGATGTTTTTTAATTCATCCAAATATTGTAGAGGGGGTTCTATGTGCATTGGGGCAATTAATTTATAAAACACTTTTTATTCATAAAAATGGTCTTGCCCAAGTCCTGTATCTCTGTTTCACCTGATCACTACCTTCAAACAATTTTTTTTAATTAATATTTTATTAAGTTTTTTTTAAACAATTTAACATTGTAAAAAAAACACAGAAAATATGCTGTATGAACATATCATCATATAAGAAATACTTTTACATAATTCACACTCATATAAGCATATTTAGTCTACATTACAGGAGGTTTATCTAAGAATTATAAAAGGCAAACTGTAATCAACCTTACAGATTAAGGAGAGAATATAATTGTTTTGCAGTTCATTTCTCAACCGTTTCCTTATCCACTAAAAAAGACTCTAAATGGGAGGGATCTTGAAAAATACATTTATTTTTCTGATGTACCACAGAGCACTTGCATGGGTACTTTAAGTAGAATGTTGCCCCAAGGGCTAACACTCTAGACTTCAAAGTCAAAAATTGTTTACGCCGAGCTTGAGTTGCCCTGGCCACATCAGTAAATATCTGAATCCGTTGACCACAAAAATTGTAGTCCCTTTTTTCCAAAGTATTTTTGTAATACCTGATTCTTATCTCGCTCTCTACAAAATGTCACTAACAAAGTGGATCTCTGTGGTATATCATCTTGAGATGCTTCTAAGAATGAGGTTAAATTAGGAGAATGTTGAACAATATCCATATCCTCTAAACCCACTTGAGTATTTAATCTAGATTTTGGAACATAATATATTTTAGATATACTGGCCTCATCAATTGACACAATAGACAATACCTCAACCAAGTACTTTTTCAGTAATTCCATAGCAGATATTAATCTTGTTTCTGGAAAATTTAATAGCCTCAAGTTCCGAACACGATTTTGTTTCTCAAGATTTTCCATCTGTCTAAAGATTATTAATCCATCCTTTATATAGGAATTATTTACTTCTTTAAGCACATCTATTTGAGTAGACAAGCTTTTACTTTGTTCTTCGAGTTGTAATAAACGATTACTGTGCCTCTCTATAACATTTTTAAATTCAGCAGTAGTAGTTCTATTCTGTTCAATTGAGTTAGCCATTATTTTCTGTAGATTATCTAATGCCATCCACACATCCCGTAAGGTAATGTTCTCTGGAACAGTGGATCCCCCGGCCGTTTCCATCATGCCTGGGTCCAATTGATCCAGAACAGTATCTAAATTTGATGTTACCTTTATTGATTCAATATTAACTTTAAGTCACTCAAACCCAAAACGATAGTCTGGGATGTAGAATTAGGATCTTCCAAATTTAGTTGAGTCAACTGCGGTGGCCCTTGAGCTTCAGGAGATCCTGAAAAAAGAAATATCCGAAATGTTCCTTCTTATAGCTTGACTTACCCCTCTTTCGACATGTCTGTCCATCGGTCCTCTCAAAGAAACCCCTGGAGAAGAGGTCCAAACTTTCACTTTCCTCTTTCTGCCCATAAAGATATGATTAAAATTTCAGAGGAAAATTTTCCAGAAGGGGGTGCGCGGCATAGGCTACGCGCCGTAGCCACCTTGATTTTAAAGAGCGGGAAGTCTATCCCCCGACAGTGACATCACAGGGGCAGAACCACAACCAGGAAACAGTATCTCCTCCGGGTGCGTCGTTGGGGGGGCAAATCCCACGCTCAAGACCCGACCAAAACCTCTCTCACCGAGAGGTCTCTCCAAGCATTACCTCCGATCCACCTTCAAACAATTTAATTTCATTCAATTTATGTAAGTTTGGGGGCATGTGGCATCTGAAATTTTGAAGAGATTTCTGGATTTTAAAACTTAAGTGTCAGCCTTCCCTCATGCCTGCCATCAAAATCGCCATGTTTTTAAATCATATAATTGCCTATTTTCTGTTTTTTCTTATTTTTTAACTTAAAATTGTGTCTTCAGGCACTTGCTTATAGTTTATGGTTTATTTAGGTTTTCTATATCGTTACATCAGTCATAAGTGTATCACAACGGTGTACAATTAAAATGAAAATACAATAGTGTCATGAATACAATTAATAACAAATTAATACCATAAAATGTTGTAACATTGAATTATTCTAAAACAATAAAACATTACATCCTTAAAGTAAAATATAAATATAAAATCATAAAATAAGATCAATAAGCTAAAAAAATTACAATATAGAACTTGCTGGTTTATTTATCATGCCTCTGTATATGCGCATGTAAAAAACTACGTCTTTAAGTCTGTTTTTAAATTTCTTAATATCTGTCTGCAATCTTAAATTGGTTGGCAATGTGTTCCAGAACTTAGGGCCTGTAATGGAAATCATTCTGTCCCAAACCTCATTGAGTCTTGCTGATTTGATCGTTGGAACAGACAACGTACCCTTATTACTAGATCGAAGTTCTCTTTGTGGGACATGTAGGTGAATAGAGTAATTAAGCCATTCTGTATTATTTCCGTGTATTATTTTATGTAGAATGCATGCTACCTTGTATTGTACGCGGAATGTTATGGGCAACCAATGTAAGAAAATCAGTACGGGGATAATATGCTCACACTTTTTGTTCCAGTCAAAACGCATGCTGCCACGTTCTGTAGGACTTGCAAAGGCCTAATATTGCTGTTAGGGAGGCCAAGCAGCAACGCATAGTCTGTTTGATAGTATCAAGGATTGTAATACAGTTCTGAATTCCATTGGTGCCAAAAGAGGTTTAAGCTTTCTGAGGGTGAAAAGTTTAAAATAACCCCCTCTTATTTTTATTGCAATATGCTTTTTCATTGCTAGTTCTGTATCTATTGTTATCCCAAGGTCTCTGACAAAGGTGCATGGCTGTATCTTCAAATTATTTTTAAGGCAAATAGGTTGGATGTCTCTTCCCATGAACTTACGTTCCAATAAAAGTATCTCCGTTTTCTTAGTATTTAAGATCAGTTTTAATGGTACGAGTAATTGATTGATCATGTTGAGGTACATTGGTACAGTTTTCAAGGATTGATCTATTGAGCCATTGATGGGTACAAGAAACTGAATATCATCTGCGTATATATAAAAGTTGAGTCCTAACTCTGATAATAAATGCTTAGCCACTCCCCTGATGATATCACTGATGATGTCATAAGTGGGTCCTCTGCCTCCTGTATTGCACTGGCACTTTGCCTAAGTCTCCGTTGCTACTATTTCACTTATCAGCGCGATGGCTGCACCCACCACCACTGCCGTTGCTTACTTCTGCTATTCACGCGGCGACACAGTATTTATTTACCTTTATTTTTGTTTCGGTGGCCCCAGAGCAGTTGTGACAGTCTCAACTGCCGTCTGCTTTGGTTTCTGAGTCATGTGGCCTTCAGTTTGTGCCTCCGGGAATTCCCCAGGCTCCCGCGGCACTTGGGCAGTCTCTCCTGAGGCAGCAATTGTATTGGGGAAGCCCAAAACAGCAGAAATCAGCTGATAGCTTAGACTTCCCCAATGCCTGTCGCCTCCTCCCCCTCCCCCCCCCCCTTCCAACATGGCTGAAGCCACTGAAGCAGACCCCGGCTCCTTCTCCTCCTGGGCCAAAAAAACAACTTTGCGGCCATGCTTCCCACGCCCTTCCAGACAGCCCCAATCTCTTTGGGCCTGCTAACTTACAAAAAAAAAAAAATCAGGTCATTTTCCTCGGGCCTTCCAGCCCTGCATTATAGGAACCTTGGACCAGCATATCAGTGGAGAAAACTAGGGATGTGAATTGTTTTTTGACGATTTAAAATATCGTCCAATATATTTTAAATCGTCAAAAATCGTTAGAACCGCGATACAATAACAATTCTCCCGATTTATCGTCAAAAAATCATAAATCGGGGAAGGGGGAGGGGAAGGGGGAGGGCGGGAAAACCGGCACACTAAAACAACCCTAAAACCCACCCCGACCCTTTAAAATAAATCCCCCACCCTCCCGAACCCCCCCCCAAAATGCCTTAAATTACCTGGGGTCCAGAGGAAGGGTCCCAGTGTGATCTTTTACTCTCGGACCTCCTGTGCATTGTAGAAATGGCGCCGGCGCGACCTTTGACCTGTCATATGACAGGGCAAAGGTAGCGCCGGCGCCATTTTGTTTTTTTGTCTTCCGACGGCAGGAGCGTAGGAGATCGCTCCCGGACCCCCGCTGGACCCCCAGGGACTTTTGGCCAGCTTTGGGTGGGCCTCCTGACCCCCACAAGACTTGCCAAAAGTCCAGCGGGGGTCCGGAACGACCTCCTGCAGTCGAATCGTGTTGCCGTACGGGCGGCGCCATTTTGCGCAAAATGGCGCCGCCCGTACGGCAACACGATTCGACTGCAGGAGGTCGTTCCGGACCCCCGCTGGACTTTTGGCAAGTCTTGTGGGGGTCAGGAGGCCCCCCCAAGCTGGCCAAAAGTCCCTGTAGGTCCAGCGGGGGTCCGGGAGCGATCTCCTGCCGCAAATCGTTTTTCCATACGGAAAAACGATTTGCGTGCAGGAAGTCGTTCCCGGACCCCCGCTGGACTTTTGGCAAGTCTTGTGGGGGTCAGGAGGCCCCCCCCAAGCTGGCCAAAGGTCCCTGGGGGTCCAGCGGGGGTCCGGGAGCGATCTCCTACGCTCCTGCCGTCGGACAAAAAAACAAAATGGCGCCGGCGCCACCTTTGCCCTGTCATATGACAGGTCAAAGGTAGCGCCGGCGCCATTTCTACAATGCACAGGAGGTCCGAGAGTAAAAGATCACACCGGGACCCTTCCTCTGGATCCCAGGTAATTTAAGGCATTTTGGGGGGGGGGGGGTTCAGGAGGGTGGGGGATTTATTTTAAAGGGTCGGGGTGGGTTTTAGGGTTGTTTTAGTGTGCCGGTTTTCCCGCCCTCCCCCTTCCCTCCCCCCCACTGGACCCCAGGTAATTTAAGCCATTTTGGGGGGGGGGGTTTGGGAGCGTGGGGGATTTATTTTAAAGGGTTGGGGTGGGTTTTAGGGATGTTTTAGTGTGCCGGTTTTCGATTTACACGATTTACACGATATTTAAAAAACCCAAACTGTGACGATCCGATTCCCTCCCCCACCCAGCCGAAATCGATCGTTAAGACGATCAATCACACGATTCACATCTCTAGAGAAAACCCCAGCAGCACAGCACAACTCCACAAGGCAGATAAATATTAATACAAATGTTTTTATAGTTTCAATCTTAATACCCCCATTCACATGTATTCTTCCAGAACAACTCTTCAAATAACTATTTGGAGCAAGTACAGTTCAGATATTTTAATAGAAGCTGGTATGATTCATGCTAATTGCTGTTTCTAGTTTACTTTTTCTTTATCTCCTTCTATCATCTCCCTCTTTATTTCGAGGACTATAATGGAAATCTATTTTATTTTGAGATGGGTATTAACAATACATGAAGTTAACACCTATTGAATGTCTTAAGATTTCTGTGCAAAGATGATTCTTTGTATTATTTTGAAAAATTAATTAAATATAAAGTATTTTTTAAAAAAAGCCTGGCTGCACGCACATGTATATCCTATTTGAGTGGGTGCAAGCCTAGGCAGGCAAATCCCAAATCTACCACATTAATCAGGGGATTAATGTGGTCCATGCCATTGCCAGTTTCACCAGTTCATTCACCAGTTCACCCAATTAACAGCTAGGTCCTCCAAACCCCTCCTGGTTTGATAGTCTGCACTCCTGCCAGTTACCTCAGACCAATTAAACCTAGGAGAAGTGCCTGCTTTTCATTTGTTTTAAAACTTTCACCTCCTCCCTAGCAGAAGTAAACATATACAGCAGTGGACCAGGGCATAGGTATCCATGGCCCGCTCAGAACATGCCCACACCACAACCCTTCTTGAAATTAAATTGACATGTGCAGAAGAAGAAACACATGCATGTGCCAGGCTTTTAAGATTCACCTTCAAATGTATAAATGCACTTTGAACTTTGCTATGATAGTAGTTACATTTCCATATATAACGTCAAATCAAATTATCTAGAGACAGGATGGAGGCAGTTCAGAGAAGGACGACAAAATGGAGGGGGTCTCCATTGATGACTTATGAGGAGAAGTTGAAGAACCTGAATATGTGCACCCCTGGAGGAGAGGAGGAGCAGGGG